>NC_086452.1:460801480-461128407 GCF_028390025.1 Pseudophryne corroboree | reverse complement strand
CACTGGAATTATATGGCAGAATCACTGGATTTATACAGCAGTATCGCTGGACCTATACGGCAGTATCAATGGACAAATACAGCAGGATCACTGGATATATACGGCAGTACCGCTGGACATATACGGCATTATCAACGGACATATACGGCAGTATCACTGGACATATACGGCAGTATCACTGGACATATACGGCAGTATCATTGGACTGTACTTATACGCCAGTACCACTGTAATTATACGGCAGGATCACTAAATTATATGGCAGGATCACTGGACTTATACGGCAGGATCACTGGATTTATACGGCAGGATCACTGGACTTATACGCCAGTACCACTAAAATTATACGGCAGGATCACTGGATTTATACTGCAGGATCACTGTAATTATGCAGCAGGATCACTGGAATTATACGGCAAGATCACTGGACTTATAAGGCAGTACCGCTGGACATATACGGCAGTACCGCTGGACATATACGGCAGTAACAATGGACATATACGGCAGCATCACTGGACTGGACATATATGCCAGTACCACTGTAATTATACGTCAGGATCACTGGATTTATACGGCAGTACCGCTGGACATATACGGCAGTACCGCTGGACATATACGGCAGTAACAATGGATATATACGGCAGTATCACTGTAATTATACGGCAGGATCACTGGATTTATACGGCAGGATCACTGGACTTATACAGCAGGATGACTGGAATTATACACCAGGATCACTGGAATTATACGGCAGGATCACTGGATTTATACGGCAGTACCGCTGGACATATACGGCAGTACCGCTGGACATATACGGCAGTATCACTGGACATATACAGCAGTGTAACTGGACATATACGGCAGTATCACTGGACATACAGTATATGGCAGTATCACAGGACTGTACTTATACGCCAGTACCACTGTAATTATACGGCAGGATCACTGGATTTATACGGCAGGATCACTGGATTTATACGGCAGTACCACTGGACATATACGGCAGTACCGCTGGACATATACGACAGGATCACTGGATTTATACAGCAGTACCGCTGGACATATACGGCAGTAACAATGGACATATACGGCAGCATCACTGGACTGGACATATATGCCAGTACCACTGTAATTATACGGCAGGATCACTGGATTTATACGGCAGGATCACTGGATTTATACAGCAGGATCACTGGAATTATACAGCAGGATCACTGGAATTATACGGCAGGATCACTGGACTTACACGGCAGTACCGCTGGACATATACGGCAGTACCGCTGGACATATACGGCAGTACCGCTGGACATATACAGCAGTATCAATGGACAAATACGGCAGTATCACTGGACATATCCGGCAGCATCACCGGACAGGACTTATATGCCAGTACCACCGGAATTATACGGCAGGATCACTGGATTTATACGGCAGTACTGCTGGACATATACGGCAGTATCAATGTACATATATGGCAGTATCACTGGACTGGATTTATACGCCAGTACCACTGTAATTATATGGCAGGATCACTGGACTTATACGGCAGGATCACTGGATTTATACGGCAGTACTGCTGGACATATACGGCAGTATCACTGGACATATACGGCAGTATCACTGGACATATACAGTAGTATCAATGGACATATACGGCAGTATCACTGGACTTATACAGCAGTATCACTGGACATATACGGCAGCATCACTGGACTGGATTTATATGCCAGTACCACTGGAATTATACGGCAGGATCACTGGATTTATACGGCAGTGCTGCTGGACATATACGGCAGTATCAATGGACATATACGGCAGGATCACTGGAATTATACGGCAGGATCACTGGATTTATACGGCAGTACTGCTGGACATATACGGCAGTACCAGGGCCGGCTCTAGGCATGTTCGAATAGAGCGGCCGCGCAGGGCGCCACCCTTAATGGGCGTCGCGCGCTGGCGCTGCCATATTCGATGCTGGAGCCGGCCCTGTGTGTGCAGCATTGGCCCGTCCCGCCCGTGTGTGCGCTATGCGCGCTGCGCGGCGCCGGTGTCTAACGTCAGACGCCGGCACCGCGCAACGCACATAGCGCACACAAGTGGCCGCCCGCCCGCACCCGGACCCGGACCCAGGCTCACTCTCACTCGCCCGGCCGCCCGCCCGCCAGCACTCCCGCACTCGGACAGGCGGACAGCAGTACTCCTCCCCAGCGCCGCAGGTATTTGGGGGGGGGGGGATTCGCACTGTGGGGGCATTTATCTGGCACTGTGGGGGCATTTCTGGCACACTGGGGGCATTTTTGGCTCTGTGGGGGGCATTTCTGGCACTGTGGGGGCATTTCTGGCACACTGGGGGCATTTCTGGCTCTGTGGGGGGCATTTCTGGCACTGTGGGGGCATATCTGGCACTGTGGGGACATATCTGGCACCGTGGGGGCATTTATGTATCAGGCACTGTGGGGGCATTTATGTATCAGGCACTGTGGGGGCATTTATGTATCAGGCACTGTGGGGGCATTTATGTATCAGGCACTGTGGGGGCATTTATGTATCAGGCACTAAGGGGGCATTTATGTATCTGGCACTGCGGGGGCATTTATGTATCAGGCACCGTGGGGGCATTTATGTATCAGGAACCGTGGGGGCATTTATGTATCTGGCACTGTGGGGGCATTTATGTATCTGGCACTGTGGGGGCATTTATGTATCTGGCACTGTGGGGGCATTTATGTATCTGGCACTGTGGGGGCATTTATGTATCTGGCACTGTGGGGGCATTTCTTGCACTGTGGGGGCATATCTTGCACTGTGAGGGCATTAATGTATCTGGCACTGTGGGGGCATTTATCCATCTGGAACTGTGTGGCCATTTATGTAGCTGGCACTGCTGGGGGGCATGTCACGTGTAGCTGGCACTGCTGGGGGGCATGTCATGTGTAGCTGGCACTGCTGGGGGGCATATCATGTAGTGTTCCCGCTAGGCGTCTGTGGCTGGGCAGTGTGTCTCAGTGCTCTACCTGGCGCAATGTGTCTAACGTGCTCTTATAGGAGGTTCTACCTGGTGCAATGTGTATTAGCTGCACTACTGTGTGGTGTAATGTGAATTGCCACTATTATGTGGCTACGCACCTTCCCCACGAAGTAACTCCCCTAAATTTTTGCTGCGCGCCTTCGGCGCGCACTGTCCATGCTTTGGCGTGTGGAAATGGGAACAACAAGCATTACAATATGTACATCATTTTGCCCACCTAACTTAAAAATGTGCCCTCCCTGTGATCAGCAACCTGCCCTAAAAAGTGAACACTATTATGTGTAGCTGGCACTGCTGGGAGTCATGTCACGTGTAGCTGGCACTGCTGGAGGGCATGTCATGACTCATGTGTAGCTGGCACTGCTGGGGGGCGAGACCACGCCCACTTTTCCAGGAGGCCACGCCCACTTTTCCACGGCAGTGCTGCTGGACATATACGGCAGTATCAATGGACATATACGGCAGGATCACTGGACATATACAGTAGTATCACTGGACATATATGCCAGTACCACTGGAATTATACGGCAGTACCACTGGACATTTACAGCAGCACATGGTCACCACCACTGGACTGATGCAGGACAACACAGCACCACTGCACTGGACTGGACTTATACAGCAGCACTGGACATATGGCAGCAGAGGACACCACCACTGTGACTGGACTGATGCACAGGACACCACCACTGGACTGATGCAGCACAACACACCATCACTGGACAGCACTGGACATATGGCAGCAGAGGACACCACCACTGTGACTGGACAGATGAAGCACAAGACACGGACACTGAGTACACTGAGGACGGAGACACATCCTCTCTCTACACTCTCCAATGCCGGAGTGAAAATGGCGGCGACGCGCGGCTCCTTATATGGAATCCAAAGCCCGCAAGAATCCGACAGCGGGATGATGACGTTTTGCCTCGTTCTGGTTTCCAAGTCAGGCGGGAAAACCCGAGTCTGACTCGGATCTGGGCTCGGGTGGTGAAGTCCGGTAGGGTTCAGTTCTCTGAACACCGAGCCCGCTCATCTCTAAGATATATATATATATATATATATATATATATATATATATATATTCCAATGTCAAATTTGTTTTTAAAATATCAAAATTTTTACATTTTCAGAACATATACATGAGCATTAACTGTTAAAGTAAGAAAACAGCATTCTAGTAGCATATAAAAAAATTACTGCCTGATAATAATATAGATAATTATAGTAATGAAGGCAATCATAGAAATAACATTCTGACTGTATGATATACATGCATGGATGTAAGTAAAGGGTGTATTATTATATCCTGGCACCCAGCATACCGGTGCCAGGATACCGACCGCCGGAATTCCGTCAGTGGGGCGAGTGCAAAAGCGCCGGTATGCTGAGCGTTGGGATCCCGACAGCCTGATCGCAGCAGCAAATTTGTTAGCTAATGGACAAAACTATGTGCACTGCAGGGGGGGCAGATGTAACATGTGCAGAGAGAGTTAGATCTGGGTGGGATATTTTGTTTCTGTGCAGGGTAAATACTGGCTGCTTTATTTTTACACTGCAATTTAGAGTTCACTTTGAACACACCCCACCCAAATCTAACTCTCTCTGCACATGTTACATCTGCCCCACCTGCAGTGCACATGGTTTTGCCCATTAGCTAACAAATTTGCTGCTGCGATCAGGTCTGAATTAGGCCCATAGACCTTGATTATTTGGGCCAGTTGGGATTTTGAGTTTGATATGCCTGTCATTAGCAATACCCTAACCCAGTGGTTCCCAACTTTTTTGAATCATGGCACCCTAGAATATCAAAATTATTTTCACGGCACCCTTAGGGCAAAAGTTTCTTATGGAGAAATTTAGAAAGAAATATTAAGTTAAGTAAATTGCCTGATTCAGATCTGATCGCAGCATCAAAATTGTTCCCTCATGGGCAAAACCATGTGCACTGCAGGTGTAACATGTGCAGAGAGAGTTAGATTTGGGTGGGGGTGTATTCAAACTGAAATATAAATTGTAGTGTAAAAATAAAGCTGCGCAGAAACAATGTAACCCACCCAAATCTAAATCTCTCTGCACATGTTATATCTGCCACCCCTGCAGTGCAGATGGTTTTGCCCACTAGAGAACAATTTTGCTGCTGCGATCAGGTCTGAATTAGGCCCTGTGTTTATATGTCATCCTTAGGGTCAGTTGGGTGGTGAGGGACAAGATTTGCTTCTGTTTGTCCATATATTTTATGACTGGCAGCCACTAGCACTGGTTTTTCCTATTACATTGACCATAAATAATTTGAATTGGTCCTGGACAACCATTCCAAGGCACCCCTGCAAGTGTACCGGGGCACCCCAGTGTGCCACAACACACAGTTTTAGAACTACTGTGCTGACCCTAATCCCCTAACTAACCCTAATACCCCATAATTCATGGGGTATGAGAGGAGATCCCGCACTCTTCCTGCGTTGTCACAAAGACAAATAATTCTTGAATCTAAAATAAATTCTTCTAATGCATCTCCTGCATTGGGTGTCCTTTGTTATTCCCATATACTGAGGTTTAGGTACCCGCACATACACTGTGCTAGGCCCTAGAATCCATCCATGTAATATCAGTAATAACACCTCCTCTCTATCTCATACCCCCCTGAAGTGCAGGGGATATTTTTGGATGGAGTAGGCAGCAATGGAATAAGCCGCCAGAAAAGTCCAACTTAAAATTTAGGACATAAATGTGAGAAATATTCTGATATTGTGGGCAATAATAAAGCACAGCCTATATGGTCAGGCTGTAGGGTGCATTGTCATGAGTATGATTATGACATCACATTGACATGAGGATCATTATGACATCACAGGCTACAGCCTGTGGCCCCTCACTTTCAGATTAGTGGCGGAGAGAGAGAGACGGTCTGAAAATGCTTGGCGTTTTTTCGCTATTTTGCTTTATTTGCCTATTTAGCATATTGTCCGAGGGTAAGGAACAATTTATTTAAAATGATTCTATCTTAGTATAGCATTATAATTCAATTTATTTAGAATTATGGTCCTATTTATCATGTTTAAAGAGCTTATTACCATCAAACACTCATATGTAATGCTATTTGTGTTATACTTATTTAATTATTAAAGTGGTAAACTTTATTTTCATATATTATACATACTGTTAATTATACATACTGTTAATTATCGGCCTTAACTCAGTTTGTCTGGAAGTCAATTTGAGGGGGTTTTTTTGTCTCAGAATTTGATTTGAGACTGTGTTTGATTAATGGGGCAGAGAGGACAATCCCCCAAAATGGGACTATCCCACCAAAATCAGGACAGTTGGGTATCGATAAACTACCATTTAACCAGCTACTAACTGTTATTTATTAATCACAGCCGGCAAATAATTCTCAAATCTAAAATAAATTCTCCTAATGCATCTCCTGCATTGGGCGTCCTTTGTTATTCCCATATACTGAGGATTAGGAACCCGGGCATACACTAAACTAGGCCCTAGAATCCATCCATGTAATATCAGTAATAACGCCTCCTCTCTATCTCATACCCCCCTGAAGTTCAGAGGATATTTTTGGATGGAGTAGGCAGCAATGGAATAAGCCGCCAGAAAAGTCCAACTTAAAATTTAGGACATAAATGTGAGAAATATTCTGATATTGTGGGCAATAATAAAGCACAGCCTATATGGTCAGGCTGGAGGCTGCATTGTCTTGAGTAGGATTATGACATCACATTTACATGAGTATCATTATGACATCATGGGCTACAGCCGGTGGCCCCTCACTTTCAGATTAGTGAGAGAGAATTATCTGAAAATGCTCGGCTTTTTTTCGCTAATTTGCTTCAGTTGCCTATTTGGCATATAGGTGGTCATTCCGAGTTCCCTCGCTAGCAGTTTTTAGCAGGCGTGCAAACGCTATGCCGCCGCCCACTGGGAGTGTATTTTAGCTTAGCAGAAGTGCGAACAAAAGGATTGCAGAGCGGCTACAAAGTTTTTTCGTGTAGTTTTAGAGTAGCTCAATACCTACTCAGCGCTTGCGATCACTTCAGACTATTCAGTTCCTGTTTTGACATCACAAACCCACCTTGCGTTCACCCAGCCACGCCTGCTGGGTGAAATGACCCCCCCCCCCCCACGTCTCCCCCCCACCCACCCGCATGCTCAGCACACATCACGCTGTGCTGAGCGGATTGCTTATCACACATCTCTCCCAAATCGGTCCGTGAATACGGCCCTTAACTGAATGGTCAGATTTAGGTTTCAGAGAATGTTAAAATGTTCTATATTTTTTATTTGCAGACACCACCCCGGTAATCCCGGGACATATCGTTCATGGTAAGTTTATATATATCAAATAATATGTGTCTGTGTTGGAAATGTTATGTGTGTTGTGTATTATGTGTCTGTGTGGTAGATGTTATGTGTGTTGTGTATTATGTGTCTGTGTGGTAGATGTTATGTGTGTTGTGTATTATGTGTCTGTGTGGTAGATGTTATGTGTGTTGTGTATTATGTGTCTGTGTGGTAGATGTTATGTGTGTTGTGTATTATGTGTCGGTGTGGTAGATGTTATGTGTGTTGTATATTATGTGTCGGTGTGGTAGATGTTATGTGTGTTGTATATTATGTGTCGGTGTGGTAGATGTTATGTGTGTTGTATATTATGTGTCTGTGGGAGATGTAATGTATGTTGTGTTTCTCCGTAGTGGATGTCTGTATGTTGTGTTTCTCCGTAGTGGATGTCTGTATGTTGTGTTTCTCCGTAGTGGATGTCTGTATGTTGTGTTTCTCCGTAGTGGATGTCTGTATGTTGTGTTTCTCCGTAGTGGATGTCTGTATGTTGTGTTTCTCCGTAGTGGATGTCTGTATGTTGTGTTTCTTCGTAGTGGATGTCTGTATGTTGTGTTTCTCCGTAGTGGATGTCTGTATGTTGTGTTTCTCCGTAGTGGATGTCTGTATGTTGTGTTTCTCCGTAGTGGATGTCTGTATGTTGTGTTTCTCCGTAGTGGATGTCTGTATGTTGTGTTTCTCTGTAGTGGATGTCTGTATGTTGTGTTTCTCCGTAGTGGATGTCTGTATGTTGTGTTTCTCCGTAGTGGATGTCTGTATGTTGTGTTTCTCCGTAGTGGATGTCTGTATGTTGTGTTTCTCCGTAGTGGATGTCTGTATGTTGTGTTTCTCCGTAGTGGATGTCTGTATGTTGTGTTTCTCCGTAGTGGATGTCTGTATGTTGGGTATTGTGGAGGGGATCAGTTAGAAGTCTATTTCCCTAGCCCAATGCTGGACAATACATGGTTTAATAGCATTTGCAATCAATTTATTTTCCTTTGCAGAGAAGTATTCTACCCCAGAGGTATACGAATACTACCTCATGTGGGAGATAGAGGCGAGGAGAGAGGACAGTAAGTCTATAGCTGTCAGAGATGTTTCTCATATGTATATAACACAGACAGTCCCTGGCTTGCATGGCAAAGTGAGAGATGACAAGACTTGTGCACCCAGCAGTGCAGGCGGGGATGGGGGCAGAGTAGCAATTGTTAGGCTAGGGCCACACATAGCGGCCAAGTGGGTTCCGCTGAACGGGATCCGCTTGGCCGGGAGGGGGGTTTTGTGTTTAAACAGATCCAGTTCTGCAGGATGCCACAGAACAGGGATCCGGTCAGTGACACCCGGGATTTCATAGCTGCACTGTGTGAACACACACATTGAAATGCATGTGATTGTGTTCACACTGAAATCCCGTCGTCCTGCCGTCCAGTTCAACCACAGCATGCTGCGGCTGGAACTGGCGGCAGCGGGACTGCCGCACATGTGTGGGCGCCTGCCAAGGCGCTCATATGCAGTCTCCCAGAGCCGGCCCTAACCAATATGATGCCCTAGGCAAGATTTTGGCTGGTGCCCCCTTGCACCACCGCTGGTTCCGCCTCCGACCTTGCACCTCTTTCCCAGCACCATCACCCCTCACCGATAGCAGTCCTTATTTTGGTGTTTGTACCCCAAATATTTTAAATAGGAACAGTTCGCACATTTGGTGCTCAGCCCAAAAAGGGGTGTGTTTTTGCTGGCAAGGGGCATGGCCACACAATAGTAACCCCAATTCCAATCACGCCACACAGTACTGCAACTTTATTCACATTTGATCATGCGATAGTGTCCATAATTCGTATTACATCCCACAGTAGTATCACTTTACCTTATAAACGTTACTCCTCACAGTAGAGCCCCTTATTCACATTACATCACACTGAATTGCTCCTTATTCACATTACACCACACCCTATTGCTCTTTATTCACATTAGATGACACAGTAGTGCCCTTTCTATACGCAATGCCACATAGTAGAGCACCTTATACACATAATGCCACAGAGTAATGCCCCTTACACATATGAGACACATTATTAATGTCCTTATAAACATAATGCACCTTACACATTATGACAACCTTTATTAATGCCCTTTTACACATAATGTCCCTTACACATATGCTGCACATTATTAATGCCCTTATACACATAATGACACACATAGTGCCCCCTACACATTTGCTGCACATTATTAGTGCCCCTTACACATAATGACACACATACAGTAGTACCCTGTTACACATATTCCACACATTATTAATGCCCTTATACACATAATGACATATGTTGCACATTATTAATGCATTTTTACATGAAACACATAATGCTCCTTACACATATTCCAAACACTACTGCATAACCAACCAACTCGCATGCACACAGCACTAACACTGCCACTAACACTGTGAGCTCTGCCTCTGCTTGGATACAGATGTGTCCTCATAAATCTTGTCTCAATGCTAACGTTGGGCACCTTTTTTATGAAAATGCAGCTTATTTGCATTGCTGTGTGGCTAGCATGCACAAGCAGCTTCTGCTGATTAAAATGATATGTAGCATGCCTATATACTGTGTGAGACTGTGGCTGTATCTGCATATGAAATGCTGTACACAGAATATAGGCATGCTGCATATCATTTTAATCAGCAGAAGCTGCTGATGCCCCTAGGCATATCAAATGCCCTAGGCAATTGCCTAGTTTGCCTATGCCTATGGCCGGCTCTGCAGTCTCCTTCCAGCCAAGAGGGTCCCGCTGAACGTGACCCACTTGGCCGCTATGTGTGGGCACAAGGTACCTCTTCTGCGGCTGACTACAGCCCTCCACAGCTGGCCAGGTGCACCATGGGCTGGCCACACACCCTCCAGCAGCATGTGATCACAGAGATGTAGTGTGCCCTCTATGTAGTCCTGGATACCATATACCAGTGATGGGCAACAGGCGGCCATCATAAATACAGTAACATACAAAGGGGTCTATTCATGAAGCAGTGAAAAGAGTGGAGAAGTGAGCCTGTGGAGAAGTTGCCCATGGCAACCAATCAGAATTGACGTAACATTTATAATTTGCATACTATACAATTGTACGGAGCAGCTGATTGGTTGCCATGGGCAACTTCTCCACAGGCTCACTTCTCCACTCTTTTCACTGCTTCATGAATAGACCCCAAAGTGAGCAGGTCTCAGACAGTGGTCTGAGCTTTTGTGGCCTGTCCCACAAATCCAGGCCTAGCGGATGCAGGAAGACAGGGTTACAGAATGGAGACTGCGGGCATGGAGAAGGGGAGAGTGATAAATGATATAAGGTTACAGAAAGTAATAGAGGTGAGGGAGATGGAGGGAGGCACAGGTGAGGCAAGGGGACAGTAGTCAGGGGTAAGATAGGAGAAGGCCTGTGTCTAGGCTCCACGTGGTCCCTCCTCTCTGGAGACACCGGAGACATAGAGTCAGAGGAGACTGAGATCCCCATAGCTCCGTCATCTCCAGATAATACAATGTCCTATTTATACCATCGCTCTGTTATCCCCACACCGTGTGAGACATAAATGCTTATTCTAGTGTAATACTAATGTCATGTCACTCATTACTAAGGACATATCTATATATTTCTGTTTCTTTTTAAAGGAGGACTGGACCTGATGTATCATCTGAAGAGTTGGTGGATCCAGGTACATTCATTTTTTATGTATTGTCCAATTATCTTAATAGAACTGCTCAATTAACCATTGAACTGGCATGGTCAGATCACATGTGACTGCGCCGCCATACTGTGTCGCCCAGTTGATGATGATGAGATCCATTCTGCAGATGTGCATAATATATTTTTATATAATATATGTCTTTATTTGCCTTGTGGTTCCCCTCTGTGACATGGAGGAGAACCATACAGGTGTAATTGTTAGTAACTCCCAGTGAGACGGCGAAGTGTCGGGAGAAGATTCGCTCCCTGCTCTCGCACGCTTTGTCCCTACATGCGTTATCTAAACCATCCCTGCAATGTATTCAATTATCTCAATGCAAATTGGGGCAAATTTATCACAACCCATTTGCCTCTGAGTTGCGGATTGTGATAAATATGCCCCTTATAGGCCCTACACACTGGCCGACGTCAGTCAAAGATATGAACGATCTTGTTCATAAATAAACGAGATACCATTCATATCTTTGAGTGTGGAGGCTCCAGCGATGAACGATGCGCGGCCCCGCGCTCGTTCATCGCTGGTCCCCCGTCGGCTGTACATGCAGGCCAATATGGACGATCTCGTCCATATTTGCCTGCACTTCAGTGCAGCCGGGTGACGGGGGGAGTGAAGAAACTTCACTCCCCCCGTCACTGCCCCCCCGCTGCCGGGTTGCCCGTTGGCCACATCCGCCGTCGGGCAGCTCGGCGGCGGATCGGCCAACGTGTAGTGCCCTTTAGTGAGATTACTGGTGAATTGTGTGGTTAGTGAGATTGCTGGCAAACTATGTGGTTAGTTAGATTGCCGGCATGCAGTATAATTAGTGAGATTGCTGGTAGTAAACTGTATGGTTAGTTAGATTGCCGGCATGCAGTATAATTAGTGAGATTGCTGGTAGTAAACTGTATGGTTAGTTAGATTGCCGGCATGCAGTATAATTAGTGAGATTGCTGGTAAACTGTATGGTTAGTTAGATTGCTGGCATGCAGTATAATTAGTGAGATTGCTGGTAAACTGTATGGTTAGTTAGATTGCCGGCATGCAGTATGGTTAGTTAGATTGCCGGCATGCAGTATGGTTAGTGAAATTACCGGCACACTGTATAGTTAGTGAGATTGCTGGTAAACTGTATGGTTAGTTAGATTGCCGGCACGCAGTACAATTAGTGAGATTGCTGGTAAACTGTATGGTTTGTTAGATTGCTGGCATGCAGTATAATTAGTGAGATTGCTGGTAAACTGTATGGTTAGTTAGATTGCCGGCACGCAGTACAATTAGTGAGATTGCTGGTAAACTGTATGGTTAGTTAGATTGCTGGCATGCAGTATAATTAGTGAGATTGCTGGTAAACTGTATGGTTAGTTAGATTGCCGGCATGCAGTACAATTAGTGAGATTGCTGGTAAACTGTATGGTTAGTTAGATTGCCGGCATGCAGTATGGTTAGTTAGATTGCCGGCATGCAGTATGGTTAGTGAAATTACCGGCACACTGTATAGTTAGTGAGATTGCTGGTAAACTGTATGGTTAGTTAGATTGCCGGCACGCAGTATAATTAGTGAGATTGCTGGTAAACTGTATGGTTAGTTAGATTGCCGGCACGCAGTATGGTTAGTGAGATTGCAGCACACTGTAAAGATAGTGAGATTACTGATACACAGTATAATTAGTGAGATTGCTGGAAAGGTGTATGGTTAGTTAGATTGCCGGCATGCAGTATGGTTAGTTAGATTGCTGGCATGCAGTATGGTTAGTTAGATTGCCGGCACACTCTATAGTTAGTGAGATTGCTGGTAAACTGTATAGTTAGTGAGATTGCCGACACTTGATAGTGATGAAGGAAAAGAGACATTTACTTGGTTGGATTCCCCTGGTGGCTCCTCATTGCTCTTTAGCTAAACATAGTCTTCTGCTTATTCCTTCTCGATTTCCAGTCATACGACCCAGACATCACCTGTATACGCACACAGCTATGGCAGTCAGATATGTACGATGTCATCATGTGCCGCATCCAGGTCTTTCATGCACTCCTGGCACACCTGATTATCTAAGTGCAGCAGGAGACCATTGCTGATTACATTAGGTGTGTATAACATACTATATGAACATTTCACTTTTCATGCCATGTGTGTTACTGCTGATGATAGGAAGTGTATGTGTATTTTTTTGCACGTATGTGTACATTATGATAAAATAATATTATCATAACTACTATGCACCTAAAGCATGGGGAGCTAATGATGCATGCATATGGCATGAACATACATAGTTCTATCTGTTTTTATGTATAAAGGAGAATTTTGTTGTGGAATGGAAAGCTGAAGGGAGAGCAGAGGGAAAGTAGGGAGGAGAGGGGCGGAGTGGATAGGAGAGAGAGAGAGTAGGAGGAGAGGGGTGTGAAAGACAGGAGAGAGGAGAGAGAGAGAGTAGGAGGAGAGGAGTGTGAAAGACAGGAGAGAGGAGAGAGAGAGAGTAGGAGGAGGGGGGTGTGGAAGACAGGAGAGAGGAGAGAGAGAGTAGGAGGAGGGGGTGTGGAAAACAGGAGAGAGGAGAGAGAGTAGGAGGAGGGGGTGTGGAAGACGGGAGAGAGGAGAGAGAGTAGGAGGAGAAGAGTGTGAAAGACAGGAGAGAGGAGAGAGAGTAGGAGGGGGGGGGTGGAAGACAGGAGAGAGGAGAGAGAGTAGGAGGAGAGGAGTGTGAAAGACAGGAGAGAGGAGAGAGAGAGAGTAGGAGGAGGGGGGTGTGGAAGACAGGAGAGAGGAGAGAGAGAGTAGGAGGAGGGGGTGTGGAAAACAGGAGAGAGGAGAGAGAGTAGGAGGAGGGGGTGTGGAAGACGGGAGAGAGGAGAGAGAGTAGGAGGAGAAGAGTGTGAAAGACAGGAGAAAGGAGAGAGAGTAGGAGGAGGGGGGGTGGAAGACAGGAGAGAGGAGTGGGATTAGGCAGAGGGGGGAGTGGAGGATAGGAGAGAGAGCAGGTTGAGAGGGGTGTGGAAGACAGGAGAGAGGAGTGGGAGTAGGAGGAGGGGGGAGTGGAGGATAGGAAAGAGAGTAGGATGAGGATGGTGTGGAAGACAGGAGAGAGGAGAGAGAGTAAGAGGAGGGGGAAGTAGAGGATAGGGGAGAGAGTAGGTTGAGAGGGGTGTGGAAGACAGGAGAGAGGAGTGGGAGTAGGAGGAGGGGGGAGTGGAGGATAGGAGAGAGGGTAGGTTGAGAGGGGTGTGGAAGACAGGAGAGAGGAGTGGGGGTAGGAGGAGGGGGGAGTGAAGGATAGGAGAGAGAGTAGGATGAGAGGGGTGTAGAGGACAAGAGAGAATAGGGGGAGTAGGAAGAGGAGGTGTGGAGGATAGGAGAGAGAGTAGAATGAGAGGGGTCTGGAGGACAAGAGAGAATAGGGGGAGTAGGAGGAGAGGGGGGACAGGAGAGAGGAGAGGAGGACATGAAAGAGGAGGAGTAAGAGGAGAGGGGTGGAGAGGACAGAAGAGAGGAGGAGGAGAGGGGCGCAAAGGAAAGGAGAGAGAAGATCGAGTAGGAGGAGAGAGTTGGACAGGAGAGAATGGACAAAAAAAAAGAATTAATCTTGATATATAAATATATATATTGTATCATTTTAGAGGCTCTAGTTAAAAACCGCAGTATTAAGGTGGGAGGTTTTTTAGAACTGGTGATGTTGCTCTTAGCAACCAATCAGATTCTACTTAACATTTATCTAACTGCTTCTGGAAGATAATAGATAGAATCTGAATGGTTGCTATGGGCAACATCACCAGTTATAAAAAAAAAAAAACCTCCCACCTTAGTAAATTTTCCCTGTAATGTGTGATTTTTGGGAAAAGCATAGTACACAAATTAGCAAAACATGATATTATCCTTTGAGCTATTTCCAAATATCTAGGCCTATCTTAATAGTTAGTTTCTAACTTAGTCTTAAGTATTTTAGGATCTGACTTGTGAATCGTCATTTATTTTGCAGGCATTCCCTACAGCGCTGGGACAAAAACCAACTAGTTCCAGCACGATGGGGGAAATGTAATAGGGCGTGAGAATCGGAAAGTGAGAGATTTTGGTCAAATTCTGTTTGAGAATTTGACCAAAATCTCTCACTTTCTGATTCTCACGCCCTATTACATTTCCCCCAATATCCTATACCATCGGATCAAATCCAATAACCAATACCACCTGGTTTCCTGCTATTCCATTTATCCGTTCTATTCTGGCACCAGTACTGGGAGATACAGTCAGAGAGCCGCGACCTGCACACTGGGCACAGCTAAGATCAAACTCCCTTGCGGGAGTCCCTGGTGAAAACCACCGGCGTGTTTCCACCACCTCCCCGGTACTAGCCAGTATCCTCAATATGTATATATTTAAATAAATAAATTAATGCACATGGCATCACTCGTGACTGTTGTATAGCACACAATTAAGTAATAAAACAATATAGGGCACTTTCTTATTTCTAGGGCGTCAGCTGACCCCAAAATATTATAGCAGCACAAATACAAAAAAAGCCTTATCTTATATCAAGAGGCTCTGGGGGTCATTCCGAGTTGATCATTCGCTAGCTACTTTTAGCAGCCGTGCAAACGCATAGTCGCCACCCACGGAGGAGTGTATTTTCGCTTTGCAGGAGTGCGAACGCCTGTGCAGCCGCGCGGCAGCAAACACATTTTGTGCAAAACCAGACCAGCCCTGTAGTTACTTATCCTGTGCGATGATTGCTGCGACGAAGGTCCCGGTATTAACGTCAGATACCCGCCCTGCAAATGCCTAGTCACACCGGCGTTTTTCCAAGCACTCCCAGAAAACGGTCAGTGGCCACCCAGAAACTCCCACTTCCTGTCAATCTCCTTGCGTCCGCCAGTGCGACTGAAAGCGCCGCTAGACCCTGTGCAAAACCACAAAGCTCTTTGTACGTGTACGACGCGTGTGTGCATTGCAGTGCATACACATGTGCAGATTAGCCCCGTTCTGCCATAATCGCTGCGCTGCAAAAATCCGTAGCAAGCGTTCAACTCAGAATGACCCCCTCTGTCAGTTAGGGCAACCCAATACGCATCGTTAATCAGACTTCAAGGGCTACTAGTGTGGGGACAGACAACATATTTATACCACAGATAATCAACTAATGAATATAATAGGCATGACCTCACTTCCCGTTAGTCAGAAATGTTACTGACGATTACATTAAGATATTATACGCTTTACAGTTTTTTTCCTCATCAATCCACCTCATAAATGTAATGACATTTAAATTAAAAAAATACATAACTAATATCCAAAACATAAAAAAAACAATTCATAAGTAAAGGGACTTCCTGTACCCGCGCCGACCGCATCACTTTCGCCCCACTTCCGGTATCCTATTGGCAATACTGCGCATGTGAAAGTTCTTCAGCACTTCTTATAGCCGCTGGAACACATATGGACCACAACGTCACTTCCCCGAATGCAAGTCGGGGCTTGGGTTGCTAGGCCACAGGTTATGAATGTGTAAATAGCCGTCTCCACTGATAGTGGGATAACACCACGGTAGGTACTATTCAGTGTCACTATACTCTGGCACGGAGTGCAGATCGTGACTTCAGACACCAAACAACAGATAGCGCATGTGCGGTGATAGCAGATCGCCGCTGCTGGTGACTGAATACCTGGGTTATCACTATTGGAAGCATCCGAAAAACATGGCATGATCTCATATTCATGCTGAACAGGACCTTCTAGCAAACCATCATAGGTGTGTCCGGTATAAATATACAGGACTCAAGTATAGCGTGCCACAAGTGACACATAGCATAAAAATTCACCTATGCAGCTTGTGCCCCATCTGCAATGTCAATAATATAGTGCCATCTAGTAGGGGCGTAGCCAGAACTTTGTTGGCCCCATAGCAACATTTTGAAAGGGCCCCCGTCCCAATGTTTCTAAAGAGACACTTCTCTGCAGCTGTTGTTAATGTTATGCCCTATATTAGTGCCCTAGTGCATTTTCTGAACCATGGTAGAGCCTTATTTAATGCTATGCCCCATAGTAGTGCCCTAGTTTCTTTTATGAATCACAGTAGTGCTTAAGTTCACCCTATGTCACATTTCAGAGCTGCCAGTATACATTATGCCACACAGTACCCCCAATTCACAATATATATAGTGCTCCCGTTCATATTGTGCCTTATTACAGTGCACTGGTTCTTATTATATAACATTAATATGCTATCCAGTTCATTTTGTACCACACTACAATGAGCAGGTCAAGAGGCATACCTAGATATATTGCAGGCCCCAAGGAAAAAGTTTGAAACGTCCCCTACGTACCACCCAATGGTGAAAAATGTATATAACACATGTAACTGTGACAGGGAAGGTGGCCCCATCATACAGCTATGGGCCCCATAGCTGCTGCACTCATTGCACCTATGGTAGCTACACCCTGTATATAACACATGTAACTGTGACAGGTAAGGTGGGCCCTCTCAGCTATGGGCCCCATAGCAGCTGCACTCCCTGCACCTATGGTAACTACACCCTGTATGTAACACATGTAACTGTGACAGGGAAGGTGGCCCCTCTCAGCTCTGGCCCCATAGCAGCTGCACTCCCTGCACCTATGGTAGCTACACCCTGTATATAACACATGTAACTGTGACAGGGAAGGTGACCCCTCTCAGCTCTGGGCCCCATAGCAGCTGCACTGCCTGCACCTATGGTATCTACACCCTGTATATAACACATGTAACTGTGACAGGGAAGGTGGCCCTGTGATGTTAGTGTATTAGAATGCTTAATATTTGTAGACACTCCCTTACTAACATGTGTAAGCCTGAATCTTCAGTGATGGTCCCTAGGACCAGGGGGATGCTGGGAAGTGGGTGGTCCAGTGTGCAGTGTGTCTGTAGTTGGTGATGGAATAAAGCAGCACAGCAGTGAACTCACATGTCTCTGTGTCCTGATGACTGGATTTACAAACATATGAACAAAACATGGTGTCAGAAGTTTAATTTGGACTGCTAGTGCTCTCAGAGTGTGACAGAATCCTGCAGCAGTCTGTAAGACTGTGATACCTAGTGTCTGCAAAACCTGCCGTGTGCTCCTCTCTTCAAACAGTGAGTAACCATGGATAAACTAGCTCCTCCAACCGGCATGCTGATGTCTGGTAACTTGTCTGAAAACTGGAAAAGATTTAAGCAAAGGTTTAATATATATCTTGCTGCATGTGGAGTTGATACAGAGACTGACAAAACGAAGGCATCCATTTTCCTCCATGTGATAGGAGAGGATGTGCTGGACATTTATAATAGTTTTCAGTTTGCTGAGGGGCAGAATATGGTGCTATCTTCTATAATGCAAAAGTTTGAAGATTACTTTGTGCCAAGGAAAAATGTGACATATGAAAGATATGTTTTTCACATGTGATCAGAAGTCTGTAGATGGATTTGATCAGTATGTTACAGAGCTGCAATCACTCAGTAAAACCTGTGAGTTTGGTGATTTAAAGGATTCACTGATTAGAGATCGTATTGTCTGTGGAATACCTGATAATGGACTCAGAGAGAGACTGCTGAGAGAGCAAGATCTAACACTAGACAAGGCAGTGACTATGTGTAGATCTACAGAAATAACTAGATTTCAAGCCAAAAAGTTACACAAGGAAGTTGATGCTGCTGTCCATGTAGTGCAGAACACAGAGCTAAGCAAACCTCCATTCTCAAGAATGAAGCAGTCTAAGCCACAGTCTAATAAGGAAATGTGTAGTAGATGTGGAAATGCTCACAATCCTAAAATGTGCCCGGCTTATGGTAAAACCTGCATGAAATGTGGTAGACTTAATCACTTTGCCAAATGCTGTAAAATGAAAAGTGAAACAACCAATGTGCATGCTGTTAAACAGAGGAATTCTTTGTGGATTGCATTGAACTTTGCAGTGCAGATAAGAAAGAATGGATTGTCCCTTTAACTGTGAGCAAGATTGTCATGCCCTTTAAGCTTGATACTGGCGCAGGTGAATTTAATATCGTTTCAAGACTATAAGACTTTTAGAGTAAAACCTAAAATTCATCCAGCCAAAGTGAAAGTTACAGGGTACACTGGGGAGGAAATTCCTGTGAAAGGTACATGCTTAGTGACACTGAAATATAAGGGACAACAGTTTAAAACATCTCTACTGATTGTGGATAAAAATGTGCAACCGATTCTAGGATTAAGTTCCTGTGAGAAACTAAGCTTGCTAAAGAAAGTTTTTATGGTGACATCACAAGTAGAAGATGACTGCAAATCAATGTTTACAGAATACAGAGACTTGTTTGAAGGTCTAGGTTGTTTGCCTGGAGAGCATAAAATAAATATAGACACGCAAGTTTCTTCAGTGATACACCCCTGTAGAAAAGTGCCATTTGCGCTGAGAGAAAAACTGAAACGAGTTAAATCGCATGGAAGCCTTGGGTGTGATACAGAAAGTTAATGAGCCTACTGAATGGGTAAGCTCCTTAGTAATTGTTGAAAAGAAAAATGGATAACTCAGAATATGTCTAGACCCCAGTGATTTAAACAAAGCTATTAAAGTTAAACGAGAACATTTCAAACTACCAACCAGAGATGAAATCATGTCGCAATTTGCGGGAGCAAAATGGTTCAGTAAATTGGACGCATCTTCAGGATTCTGGCAAATGAAGCTAGATGAGGCCAGCTCAAAGCTTTGTACATTTAATACACCAGAAGGTCGATACAGATTTCTTCGACTACCATATGGAATATTGTCTGCTCCAGAAGTATATCACAAAAAGATACACATGATTTTTGAACATATTCCAGGTGGTGAAACAATGATGGATGACATTATTGTCTGGGGATCTACAAAGGAAGAACATGATTCTAGATTGAGACAAGTAATGGAACTTGTCAAGAAAGTGAATCTAAATCTAAACAAGGACAAATGTGAATTTGGCGTGAATACACTTACCTTTATGGGCGACGTGGTCTCGGATCAAGGTGTAAAACCAGACCCAAGGAAAATATCAGCAATAGTGAACATGGACCGTCCTAACAACAAAGACGACGTCAGAAGATTCCTAGGAATGATTACTTACTTAGGAAAGTTTATTTCTCAACTCTCTGAACGAACAGCCTCTCTTAGATGGTTGTTGGACAAATATAACGAGTGGATGTAGTCACATGGACAAGAAGAAAGTTGGCAAAACTTGAAACAGATCATTACAGAGCAACCAGTGCTAAAATTCTTTGATCCTGCGAAAAGAATTAGAAATTCAGCAGATGCTTCGCAATTTGGCCTCGGCTCAGTGCTGTTACAAGAACATGAGGATACATGGCAACCAGTAATCTATGCATCAAGAGCACTGACAAGTGCTGAAACAAGGTATGCTCAGATAGAAAAAGAACTTCTAGCGATCACATATGCATGTGAGCGATTTCATCAGTTTGTGTATGGTCAAACATTTACAGTGGAAACTTACCACAAGCCATTGGTAGCTATCATTACTAAATCATTACATGACTGTCCCATGAGAATTCAACGAATGCTTATCAGACTACAGAAATATGATGTACACTTGCTGTACTGTCCCGGCAAATACATGTACATTGCTGATACACTTTCTCGTGCTGTGGACAAAAGTGAAGGTTCCAAAAGTCTGATGGATGAAGAGATAGAAGCCTATGTTAATTTGATCGTAGCTTCTCTACCAGTGTCTCTTGCAAGACAAGAACAGATTAGGAAAGAAACTGAGACAGATGACACAATGAAAGTGTTGAAAGATATCATTCTGAAAGGTTGGCCAGCAGAAAAACATGCTTGCCCGCTGTCTATTCATGATTATTGGATGTACCGCAGTGACCTTACAGTTGTCGATGGTATTATTTACAAAGGCAATAGGTTTGTCATACCTGCACGACTAAGAAAAACTATGTTGTGCAAGATACATGAAGGCCACTTAGGAGAAGAAAAATGTAAGCGGAGAGCGCGTGAAGTTATGTATTGGCCAAGAATGAACCAAGACATAGCACAGACTACAGCTACATGTGAATTATGTCTTACGTATAGACCGAAACAAGTCGAGCCACTGAGTCCTCACGCAGTGCCAGAGAGACCGTACCGGAAAGTTGGCGCAGATTTGTTTGATTGTAATGGGAAAGCGTACATTGTCGTGACTGATTATTACTCTTACTACCCTGAGGTGAAGACACTACATACTAGTAAAGCCGTAATCAATTGCATGAAGTCAATCTTTGCAAGGCATGTTGTTCCTATGGAAGTGTTCAGTGACAATGGTCCTCAGTTTTCCAGTGCTGAATTTAGACAATTTGCTGATGAGTGGGAATTTGTTCATACTACGTCAAGTCCCCACTATCCACGCTCAAATGGGTTGGTGGAAAGTTCAGTAAAAACTGTAAAGAGTCTCATGAAAAAAGCTCAAGAAGGTAAAGAAGATTTCTACAAAAGTCTTTTTATCTACCGCAGTACACCTTTACAGAATGTACTTTCTCCTGCACACATGCTGATGGGAAGGAGGATTAGAGCAAATCTCCCGATACATGATGAACTGCTTAATACACATAACTCAGCGTTGGTCAGACTGAGTAAGGAACATCAACAGGTGAAACAGAAACTGTTCCATGACAGACGAACAAAACGCTTATCTGATCTAAAATCGGGTGACCAAGTCCGTCTCAGAGATAACAAGAAAGGTATTTGGGTGCAGAAAGGTATTGTGCAAGCACAAGTAACACCAAGATCTTATACTATACGTACAGAGCATGGAAAGGAAGTAAGAAGAAATCGGGTTGATTTAAGATCTCAACCTAACCATAATGAAGACAACATGACTGAAGAATACCCTTCATCTGACATGTATGATGATCCTCATAATGGTGAACAAACCACGATTCTAGAAAGGTCCAATATGGTCAATGAAACACAGACTGTGTATGAAAGACCCAAAAGGGAAATACGCAGACCTGAGAGACTCATTGAAACGTGTTAGATGATGTTCTTAATATGACATTGTTAATTGTTGCATTGAAGCATACTGGGCTTATTTTAAAGAAAAGAGGATGTGATGTTAGTGTATTAGAATGCTTAATATTTGTAGACACTCCCTTACTAACATGTGTAAGCCTGAATCTTCAGTGATGGTCCCTAGGACCAGGGGGATGCTGGGAAGTGGGTGGTCCAGTGTGCAGTGTGCCTGTAGTTGGTGATGGAATAAAGCAGCACAGCAGTGAACTCACATGTCTCTGTGTCCTGATTACTGGATTTACAAACATATGAACAACACAGGCCCTATACAGCTCTGGGCCCATAGCAGCTGCACTCCCTGCACTATGGTAGCTACGCCCTGTATATAACACATGTAACTGTGACAGGGAAGGTGGCCCCTCTCAGCTCTGGCCCCATAGCAGCTGCACTCCCTGCACCTATGGTAGCTACACCCTGTATATAATACATGTATCTGTGACAGGGAAGGTGGCTCCTCTCAGCTCTGGGCCCCATAACAGCTGCATTCCCTGCACCTATGGTAGCTATATCCTGTATATAACACATGTAACTGTGACAGGGAAGGTGGACCCTCTCAGCTCTGGGCCCCATAACAGCTGCACTCCCTGCACCTATGGTAGCTATATACTGTATATAACACATGTAACTGTGACAGGGAAGGTGGCCCCTCTCAGCTCTGGGCCCCATAACAGCTGCACTCCCTGCACCTATGATGGCTACGCCCTGTATATAACACATGTAACTGTGACAGGGAAGGTGGCCCCTTTCAACTCTGGGCCCCATAACAGCTGCACTCCCTGCACCTATGGTAGCTACGCCCTGTATATAACACATGTTACTGTGACAGGGAAGGTGGCCCCTCTCAGCTCTGGGCCCCATAGCAGCTGCACTCCCTGCCCGTATCGTAGCTACGCCCTGTATATAACACATGTAACTGTGACAGGGAAGGTGGCCCCTCTCAGCACCTGGGCCCCATAGCAGCTGTACTCCCTGCACCTATGGTAGCTACACCCTGTATATAACACATGTTACTGTGACAGGGAAGGTGGCCCCTCTCAGCTCTGGGCCCCATAGCAGCTGCACTCCCTGCCCGTATCGTAGCTACGCCCTGTATATAACACATGTAACTGTGACAGGGAAGGTGGCCCCTCTCAGCTCTGGCCCCATAGCAGCTGCACTCCCTGCACCTATGGTAGCTACACCCTGTATATAATACATGTATCTGTGACAGGGAAGGTGGCTCCTCTCAGCTCTGGGCCCCATAACAGCTGCACTCCCTGCACCTATGGTAGCTATATACTGTATATAACACATGTAACTGTGACAGGGAAGGTGGCCCCTCTCAGCTCTGGGCCCCATAACAGCTGCACTCCCTGCACCTATGATGGCTACGCCCTGTATATAACACATGTAACTGTGACAGGGAAGGTGGCCCCTTTCAACTCTGGGCCCCATAACAGCTGCACTCCCTGCACCTATGGTAGCTACGCCCTGTATATAACACATGTAACTGTGACAGGGAAGGTGACCCCTCTCAGCTCTGGGCCCCATAGCAGCTGCACTCCCTGCCCGTATCGTAGCTACACCCTGTATATAACACATGTGACTGTGACAGGGAAGGTGGCCCCTCTCAGCTCTGGGCCCCATAGCAGCTGCACTGCCTGCACCCAGGGCCGGTGCAAGGTATCTCTGCACCCTAGGCAAAGTTTCAGCCTAGCGCCCCCTAATCTGCAACACCCCACACCTCCCGGAGGTATCATTCTACATAGACAGAGAAAAGGGATGACACTCAAGGACTTTTAAAATGAAAAGATATAGGAGGTCATTCCGAGTTGTTCGCTCGCAAGGCGATTTTAGCAGTATTGCACACGCTAAGCCACCGCCTACTGGGAGTGAATCTTAGCATCTTAAAATTGCGAACGATGTATTCGCAATATTGCGATTACACACCTCGTAGCAGTTTCTGAGTAGCTTCAGACTTACTCGGCATCTGCGATCAGTTCAGTCAGTTTCGTTCCTGGGTTGACGTCACAAACACACCCAGCGTGCGCCCAGACACTCCTCCGTTTCTCCAGCCACTCCCGCGTTTTTTCCAGAAACGGTAGCATTTTTTCCCACACGCCCATAAAATGGCCTGTTTCCGCCCAGTAACACCCATTTCCTGTCAATCACATTACGATCGCCGGAGCGAAGAAAAAGCCGTGAGTAAAAATACTATCTTCATTGCAAAATTACTTGGCGCAGTCGCAGTGCGGACATTACGCATGCGCACTAAGCGGAAAATCACTGCGATGCGATGAAATTTACCGAGCGAACGACTCGGAATGAGGGCCATATTGTAATATGTATAAATGTTAGGTGGCATATTAGGAATCGATAGGACGCTGAGGCCAGTTTCTCCAATGTGCTGGGCAAACCCGCACCCCACCCTCTGTGGTCCCGCAGAAACCCCATGGGCTACTTACCATATGTTGTTTTCCCTCAATATTGGCAGGGTTCTTCCTACAGTCAGCCGCAGCATTACAGCGACGCTGCTGGGTGCAGACATGTAGTCAGGTGCTGCTTGCTGCTGGAGAGCCGGGATCCAGGGCCCTGGTGGAGGTGAATCAGGGCTATGAGGAGCGACCGTGGGGGCGCCCCTCAGGAGCAATAGTTATATCTGCCTCCTATGTGCCTTCACATGACTTGATGATACACGTGTCAGCACGGAGGAAGAGCTGAGGCACTATGCAGTGCAGCCTGATAGTGGCAGCTTTACCTGATTAGACCTGCAGCTGCTGCCGGTGCAGTGTAAAAGGGTATGTCTCGTACAGAGACACCCTTCACTTTATTGCTTGATGAATTCAGTGGCGCCCTCCAAGGGCCGGTGCCCCTAGGCAGCCGCCTAAAGCTGCCTAATGGAAGAGCCGGCCCTGCCTGCACCTATAGTAGCTACACCCCTGTATATAACACATGTAACTGCGACAGGGAAGGTGGCCCCTCTCAGCTCTGGGCCCCATAGCAGCTGCACTGCCTGCACCTATAGTAGCTACACCCCTGTATATAACACATGTAACTGTGACAGGGAAGGTGGCCCCTCTCAGCTCTGGGCCCCACAGCAGCTGCACTCCCAGCACCTATGGTAGCTACACCCTGTATATAACACATGTAACTGTGACAGGGAAGGTGGCCCCTCTCAGCTCTGGGCCCCATAACAGCTGCACTCCCTGCACCTATGGTAGCTACACCCTGTATATAACACATGTAACTGTGACAGGGAAGGGGGCCCCTCTCAGCTCTGGGCCCCATAACAGCTGCACTCCCTGCGCCTATGGTAGCTACACCCCTGTATATAACACATGTAACTGTGACAGGGAAGGTGGCCCTTCTCAGCTCTGGGCCCCATAGCAGCTGCACTCCCTGCACCTATGGTAGCTACACCCTGTATATAACACATGTAACTGTGACAGGGATGGTGGCCCCTCTCAGCTCTGGGCCCCATAGCAGCTGCGCTCCCTGCACCTATGGTAGCTACACCCTGTATATAACACATGTAACTGTGACAGGGAAGGTGGCCCCTCTCAGCTACAGGCCCCATAGCAGCCGCACTACCTGCACCTATGGTAGCTATACCCTGTATATAACACATGTAACTGTGACAGGGAAGGTGGCCCCTCTCAGCTCTGGGCCCCATAGCAGCTGCACTCCCAGCACCTATGGTAGCTACACCCTGTATATAACACATGTAACTGTGACAGGGAAGGTGGCCCCTCTCAGCTCTGGGCCCCATAACAGCTGCACTCCCTGCACCTATGGTAGCTACACCCTGTATATAACACATGTAACTGTGACAGGGAAGGGGGCCCCTCTCAGCTCTGGGCCCCATAACAGCTGCACTCCCTGCGCCTATGGTAGCTACACCCCTGTATATAACACATGTAACTGTGACAGGGAAGGTGGCCCTTCTCAGCTCTGGGCCCCATAGCAGCTGCACTCCCTGCACCTATGGTAGCTACACCCTGTATATAACACATGTAACTGTGACAGGGATGGTGGCCCCTCTCAGCTCTGGGCCCCATAGCAGCTGCGCTCCCTGCACCTATGGTAGCTACGTCCTTGCAGGTAATATATGTATTTAATGGGCAACACTTATGATGCCAAGGGATCATTTACCCTTCCGTTTAATGCACTACCTTCGATCCATCCAATATCTGCACACAGTGGGCTCTACCTTAATTCTATTAAGGCGCCCATAATTTTATTGCGATTGACATAAACACTTCCTTAAGCTAGCTTATCACTAAAATAACGACACACTAAAATAACGACACGGACACGGTTAGCTGTAGTTAAAGGCCAGACGATATTTATTGATCGCTGACCTGTTCTTTAAACTATAATTGTAATTGAATTGGTTTTATATTGGAGGATGGCAACAGGACCAGTCGCTACCAGACACCAGCTCCGGTCCGTTGGATGAAATCCAACCACCAAGGAGGGGAGTACACCAAACCCCGCCTCCTCCCTGCATAACCCGCATTGTGCTGGCCTCACCCCTCTTTCTCTGGCAAACGTTCAGTTCCCGCAGGGGAACGTCTAAATGTCCAACCGCAAGGTAAGGACACACCTGCCGTCCTTCTAAAGAGGGTGCCCCACAATGACCACTTATGCCCATCTGACCGCTGGCTGGTAGCGACTTCCCGCCACAGAGGTTTAACAAACCGCCCCGCCATCCAAACCAATAAAAACCAGTAAAGGAGAAAACTAACTAAAAGGACCAGAACCCCAGGTAAGACAAAACCTGCAAAATTTTAGCCGGAGAAGACGAAACGCCTTCACCCCTTGTCGAAACTGCGGCTGACGCAGTACCAGCAGAGGATGCCTGACCACCTAAAAGCCGTAACCCAAAACATCAGCTGTCCTCTGCGCCAAGTAATGCCCTGCCGCCAAAAATGTAAGAGTGGCCAAACCAGCCATTCCCGTTCAACCTTCGACGGTTGCAAAAGAAAAACACCCTGAAATCATCACTGACAGATATCACATAGGAAAACCAAGTGACAGATAACCGAACTAACCCAAGTGAAGGAGAAAACTCAAAAAACCTCCCGTGGACCTTTGATGAGCCAATTGTAATTAGGCCCCCTCGGAGGAAAATTTTAAAATTCACTTCACACCCTCGATTCCTGAACGCTACTTGTTCAAAAACCGACGGGTAAACAAGTTTTTGGGTTAGCACAACAGATGCAACTAAACATTATCCACATGCAGAAGGCTTATAGTAAGCCTCCCTCCACGGAGCACCTCCTGAATAGCTGCCGTGGAGGACCCTGTGGCTGCCGCACGGTAGCCACCCCCATCCGCAAGGAATAGGACCCAAAAAGTATACCTCCAACGGCCCACGTCCTGCATCGCCGCCATGGATGAACCTGTGGCTTCCGCATGGTAGCCACCCCCATCCGTATGGAATAGGACCTAAGAAGTATATCTCCAACGAACCACCCCATGAATAGCTCCCGAGGGGGACCCTATGTCTGCCGCACGGCAGCCACCCCCCTTCCACCAGGAATGGATCTAAAAGACAAATATACCTCCAGCGGACCGCCTCCTGAATAGCTGCGGCGGTGGACCCCGTGGCTGCCGCATGGTAGCCACCCCCATCCGCAAGGAATAGGCCTAAGAAGTACACCCCCAATGCCCCAGATCCCGGACCGTTGCCGTGGGGGACCCTGTGACTGCCGCCCAGCAGCCACCCCAATCCAAAAGGAACAGGACCTATAAGGAGTAACCTCCACCACCCCAGCTCCTAAACAACCGCCGGGGAGGACCCTGTGGTTGCCGCCTGACAGCCTCTCCTCTCTGCAAGGAACAGGACCTAAAAAGTATACCTCCAACGTCCCAGCACTGGAACCGCTGCCGAGGGGGACCCCGCAGCCGCTGCATAGCAGCCACCCCAATCGGCCCGGAAACAGGACCTGCAACAAGCATCCCCCCCAACGACCCTGCTCCTGAAACCGCTGTCGTGGAGAACACTGTAGCTGCCGCATGGTCAGCCTCCCCAGTCCGCCATGGATAGGGCCTATAATAAGCACACCCCCAACAGCCCTGCTCCTTAACAGCTGCCGCGGAGGACCCCGTGGCTGCCCCCATGTAGCCACCCCAATCCGTAAGGAGTAGGCCCTAAAACGTACATTTCCAACGGCCCAGCACCTGAATAGCTGCTGTGGAGGCCCCTGTGGATGCCGCATGGCCGCCTCCCCCATCCGCCAGGAATAGGACCTAAGAAGTATACCGCCAACGGTTCAGCTCCTGAATAGCTGCTGTGGAGGCCCCTGTAGCTGCCGCACAGCAACCTCCCCCATCCGTAAGGTATAGGACCCCAGAAGTATACCGCCAACTGGCCAGCTCCTGAAAAGCTGCCGGGGTCGACCCTGTGGCTGCCGCATGGTCAGCAGCCCCCGCAAGGAATGGGTACCGAACCCAAACACAGCCGCAACACTGTACCTTAGTGAGAGGACCAGCGAGCGATTGTATCAGCAACTGGTCGCCCCCCCCCCCACCTGGAGGCCCATGTATACTCATGCGCCATGCGCAGCGGGCAGACCCCCACATCCTCCAGGGCCTCCAAGGACACCCAGCGACCCCAAGTTGTCTGATCCTACTCGTACCGCACAAGCCGCAGAGCCACAGCCCATCCTGCCACACGCCGTAACGGATCAGGCGCAGGAATCCCGCGACGCCTCTCTGCTTGCTACCCTTAGCCTAATCAAAGCCTCGTAAGAAAGCCAAAGCAAAGGCCAAACTAAAAGGGGGGGGGGGCACGCTGAAAGACTGATCCGGTTACACGAGGCCGCGCACCCAGCATCTCCGACCAAATTGCAACGTAACAGGCCCAGTTAATCGCAGGCGCGGGGCGCACCCTAGCCCCCTCCTGAAGCGCTTATGAAAGGAGAGCAATACCCGGCGGGATCTGCCAGCCCTTGCGGCCTGGAACTGAAGGAAATGCTAGCAAGGCAGAAGACATGGCTGCCATATACCTACTTCCCAGATCGTCCTACCCCACGAGAGCCATTAAAACCGTCCACCAGGGACACCCCCATTGTAGAAACCTACTGAAAAAACCGGCTGCCACGGCCCTAAGCGAAGAAGGAGCTAACGCATGCCTGGCCAGAACAGCTACCCGAAAGCAATACTGCAGCGCAGGCGAACAAGCAGATGACGCGGCCGTCTCAACGCCTGGGTGTAAGGAAGCTGATCGTTAATAGTGTGAACACCCCAGGCTGTAGTAAAGGACCGAAAGTCCCTTAACCAAGAACCTGCAGGCCACAATACCAAGGCTATCCAGATAGGAAACAATTTACCACAGCCGAAGGTTCCCAAAGAAATCCCGGGGGACCGGGAGGGAGGCCAAGGAGCAGCCCCTAATTAAACTGCAAAAACCTCCCGTAGAACGACTCCAGCAGTGAAAACCAACCCGCAAATCATATCTGATCCCGCGGGAGGGGTGAACGCGTGATGCTACCTGGCGGTCCACCCCTGGGCAAAAAACCTGACCGCGAACCTGAAGGGCAAGCAACGACCGAAACTGCGTAATCCGAACTCAGCGCTGTTCCAAGCATTCTTAATCAAACCCAAAAGTTCCTGTACGTTATCAGCGGGGAGGTGGCAGCGCCCGCCACCGTGAAAATATCAACAGTAGAGATGAGACGGTTGCCATAATGCCTTCCATCCCATATGGGACCAAAACCCACCATTCCTGCCTGGGTGGCCAGTGCCGCACACATTAGGCAACCGGCGCTCAGAGAGAACAAATCCGCTCCCGTTAAGGCAGGAACTCCCAACCTATGCATTGACCTGGCAACCAACAAAAGTATTGCTGCAACCGACCGTCTCCCGGACCCACGAAGAGAAAAAACCGGCCTGCCTGAGGCAGATAGTATGCCCCAAAGAAAGGCAGAGCCGAATTTCTAACCCTAGGCATGAGCCAGAAAAAACCAGTGGCAGGAACCTGCAAACCTGAAACCCATCGCATAACCTGAAAGTAAATAGGGGAGCGGGGGAAGGGATGAAAATCCGATTCCACGTACAAATTTAGCCAAAAGGGGCAACCAGGACCACCGTCCCGAACAAAAAGCCGGGCCTGCTGAAAGACTGATACTCACCCTGCGCACGGCCTAGGGAATGGAGACCCCAACAGAACCCAAACTTTCCTTCAAGCCTGGAAACGAACCATCGACCTAAGGATCTACGTATCACAACCAAACGCTGGATGAGGAGGACTTGCCCGTAGTCCTCCCGGGCATCAACCTTAAGAGGGAGATGCCCAAGTAGGGAAGAGGGGAAAAAACGGCATAGGGCCACACTTGTGCCCCAGCCGCTGTCAGCGTACACCTTCCCACGGACCTAACGCAGGAAAGCCACAGGCTGATTCCACATATCGGCGTTCCACCACGGGTACGGAAACCGAAAAGGGGCAGGCGAAATCTCTGGTGTTGACAGGATTCGAACACAGGATGCACACATTGCAGGCATACTCTGTAACCGTTATACCGCTGCTGACCATAAAAACATGACTGAAACTAACACCCGGAACTGCGACTGACCCCCCGGGATACGGACTAAGCCACCGCCGCCATTCGGTAACCAAAGCGGTAGCAATTCCGCGATAACACCGTCCGCACTGCCTCTAACCTCCGACATAGCACCATGAACCTGCTCACAAAATACAGGGAGCCGACATGCCCGTAGCTACCGGTACCCTCACATACCCACTCCCGCAGCCGCGCAACGCGCATTAAGCAAGGTAATTTACGCGGGCGCCCGGTGCAAACCGAGGAAACCCACTACTAACAATGCTAAGGAAAGAAATAGCTTGCTCACCGTTTCCTGAAGAACCCGGAACCACTCCAGATGATGACGATCCCGCCCGAAACATCTCCTGCAGCCACCGACACCGAACCTACTCCCGACCTTCGACCCGCCACCCGCGGTACTGATGACGCCCGGTCCCGGAAAACCCGCAGCTGGAAAGAAAAGAGGGGGCACGAACAGGGAACAGGAAATGCTGTGAAACAAAGCGCCGCCGGGAACGAGGTGGGGAATGGCTGCGCCACAGGAGGGGGTGGAACGGATGGTCCAGAGTGGACGGGGGGAAGGAGGGACCGGCCAAAGGTGGGAGTCAGCCAGGGAGGCCTGGGAGGACACCTTCAGCCAGCAGATCACGCCCGGCAGGTGATGAAACAATTAACCCATAGGAGGGCGCAGAAGAAAGCAACCTCCCAATGGAAAGGGGACCCTGCAGCGCGCTCACGGTGGGCGAATGGGGAACCTCTATGTGCCACGGGGCCCCGGAAGGAAAACCCCGGGACCCGGCCCACGGTGACCGTACCGCGGACACCAAAAACCCACCCGCCCCTATGTGCAAGCTGGGGAACCCCATGAGGGAACATACGGGAGCCCGTCAAAAACACCCCCCGCAGGAAGCAAATCCGCCCCCCCCAGAGGATAGCGCGCAAAGGACGTACCCCCGCTGTGTCGCCAAACACTGCGCCAACCGCAGGGAGGGGGCCACAACCCCGCCCACAGAAGGTGCCAGCGGCCGGGGCCGAAAACTGAAAATTCCCGTAAACCTCCCGGCCGGGAACCCCAGCCCCATAGCAGCATGGGAAGACAGGCGCCCCCCGTGTAAACCCCCCCCCCCAAACTCACCACGGGCACCCGCTCACTTACCCCCACCCGTAAAACAGACCCAGGGGCACAGGTAAGACCTGTTGCCCCGTTGACATAGTGTCCCCTTGCAGCAGCCGCCCCCCCCCCCCCCCCCGCAGCCCGCCCCAGGACGCCGGGTGCCGCGTGGGCCCCGGCGCCGCTGGCCAGAGTCGCAAATGGGGGAGGAGGCGAGGGATGCACCCGGAGCCATCTGGTCAGGTGAGGGGAGCCGCCGCAGATCAACGGCCGCCGGACTCGATCCCGGCGACCGCTGCCTGTAAGAGTTGCCACCCGGGGCAGCGCGCCAGCAGGCTGGGCGAGCTGGAGTATAGCGGCACGGGCCGCAGCGCCCGACCCCGCTGGGATGCAGAGGCGCGGGGACCAATAAGAGGAGGCCGCGCTCCGTGCACGCAAGCAATGTGCACCCGCGGCCTACCATGGCGATGGGAGGGGGGGAGCGTCCCTGCGGGGACGAGACACCTTAGAAGAGGGAAAAACGGAAAGGAGAGGGAGGGGGAGAAGATGCAGCAAAAGGGGGGGGGGGGAGTAATAACACATTGAGTGTAACACATAGAACCATAAGACAAATAAATAAAAACAGGCACAGAGCCTTTGTCACTTAGCTGTCCACATGGCAAGAGCATTCCAAAATGGCAAGAGGAAGTCTGAGTCATATGACCATGGCTTATATATTATTCCAAGACCAACCCCTACCCTCTTGATGGACAGCCCTATAATCCTATAGGAAGAATACCCCAGAACACACTGATCTGCCTAGCAACTGCTTAGTCACCAACAACCAATCACAAAAAATTGGACTCTTATATGGCTTCAGGCTTATGCAGCCTTCAGCTTATCTTCTTTTCTATCATTTTATATTTCACTAAGGTGCTCTATCCACACAGGGCTGTCTTAACAGCAGTGTAGGCCCCTGGGCACAGCAATGCACTGGGCCCCCTACCCATCCTCCAGTGGTAGGGTTGGGGGGTGCTATCAGTGGCAGCTTCGAAGTCCCGCGGGTGGTAGGGGGTGTTCTATCTTCCGCTAAGCATGTAGGACCTGGAGCAGTCATTTCTGCTAATTACTCCTTTACTGCACAAATGGGGCTAAACTGTAGAAGGGGGCATTGGGCTGAATGAAGAAGCCCTGGTACATGACTTTTAGGGTGGTAGGGGGTGTTTAATACGTAGGGGAAGGGTGGATAGTGGAGTGGGCTTAATATTTATAATTTTCTGGTGGGAGGGCAGCTTGCTTGACTGCAGATATCTCAAGTTCCTGAAAATATATTTCTTAGCTTTGAACGGGATAAAAAACTAGTGATGAGCGGGTTCGGTTTCTCGGAAACCGAACCCCCCCGAACTTCACGCTTTTTACACGGGTCCGAGGCAGACTCGGATCTTCCCGCCTTGCTCGGCTAACCCGAGCGCGCCCGAACGTCATTATCCCGCTGTCGGATTCTCGCGAGGCTCGTATTCTATCGCGAGACTCGGATTCTATATAAGGAGCCGCGCGTCGCCGCCATTTTCACACGTGCATTGAGATTGATAGGGAGAGGACGTGGCTGGCGTCCTCTCCGTTTAGAGTAGACTAGAGAGTAGTAGAGAGTAGAGACACTTGATTTACTAATTTTGGGGAGCATATTAGGACGGAGTACTACTTGCTGATAGTGTGACCAGTGACCACCAGTTTAATTAATCCGTTCTCTGCCTGAAAAAAAACGATACACAGTGTGACACAGTCACATACCATATCTGTGCTCAGCCTCAGTGTGCCCTCAGTGTGCTGCATCATCTATGTAATACTGTATATCTGACTGTGCTGAGTGCTCACTGCTCACACAGCTTAATTGTGGGGGAGACTGGGGAGCAGTTATAGCAGGAGTACATATTTTAACAGTGCACACTTTTGCTGCCAGAGTGCCACTGCCAGTGCCAGTGTGACTGACCAGTGACCACTGACCACCAGTATATTGTGATTGTCTGCCTGAAAAAGTTAAACACTCGTCGCGTGGTGTTTTTATTCTATAAACGCATTCTGCTGACAGTGTCCAGCAGGTCCGTCATTATATAATATATACCTGTCCGGCTGCAGTAGTGATATATATATATTTTTTATATCATTATCATCCAGTCTATATTAGCACTGCAGCAGACGCAGTACGGTAGTCCACGGCTGTAGCTACCTCTGTGTCGGCAGTCGCTCGTCCATCCATAATTGTATACCACCTACCCGTGGTGTTTTTTTTTTTTCTATCTTCTTGATACTAGTAGCTTACTTTAGGAGTCTGCAGTGCTGAGCTGACAGTGTCCAGCAGATCCGTCATTATATAATATATACCTGTCCAGCTGCAGTAGTGATATATATATATATATATATATATATTTTATATCATTATCATCCAGTCTATATTAGCAGCAGACGCAGTACGGTAGTCCACGGCTGTAGCTACCTCTGTGTCGGCAGTCGCTCGTCCATCCATAATTGTATACCACCTACCCGTGGTGTTTTTTTTTTTTTTCTATCTTCTTGATACTAGTAGCTTACTTTAGGAGTCTGCAGTGCTGAGCTGACAGTGTCCAGCAGGTCCGTCATTATATAATATATACCTGTCCGGCTGCAGTAGTGATATATATATATTTTATATCTCATTATCATCCAGTCTATATTAGCAGCAGACGCAGGACGGTAGTCCACGGCTGTAGATACCTCTGTGTCGGCAGTCGCTCGTCCATCCATAATTGTATACCACCTACCCGTGGTGTTTTTTTTTCTTTTCTATCTTCTTGATACTAGTAGCTTACTTTAGGAGTCTGCAGTGCTGAGCTGACAGTGTCCAGCAGGTCCGTCATTATATAATATATACCTGTCCGGCTGCAGTAGTGATATATATATATTTTATATCTCATTATCATCCAGTCTATATTAGCAGCAGACGCAGTACGGTAGTCCACGGCTGTAGCTACCTCTGTGTCGGCAGTCGCTAGTCCATCCATAATTGTATACCACCTACCTGTGGTGTTTTTTTTTTTTTTCTATCTTCTTGATACTACTAGTAGCTTACTTTAGGAGTCTGCAGTGCTGAGCTGACAGTGTCCAGCAGGTCCGTCATTATATAATATATACCTGTCCGGCTGCAGTAGTGATATATATATATATATATATATTTTTTATATCATTATCATCCAGTCTATATTAGCAGCAGACGCAGTACGGTAGTCCACGGCTGTAGCTACCTCTGTGTCGGCAGTCGCTCGTCCATCCATAATTGTATACCACCTACCCGTGGTGTTTTTTTTTTTTTCTATCTTCTTGATACTAGTAGCTTACTTTAGGAGTCTGCAGTGCTGAGCTGACAGTGTCCAGCAGGTCCGTCATTATATAATATATACCTGTCCGGCTGCAGTAGTGATATATATATATATATTTTATATCTCATTATCATCCAGTCTATATTAGCAGCAGACGCAGTACGGTAGTCCACGGCTGTAGCTACCTCTGTGTCGGCAGTCGCTAGTCCATCCATAATTGTATACCACCTACCTGTGGTGTTTTTTTTATTTTTCTATCTTCTTGATACTACTAGTAGCTTACTTTAGGAGTCTGCAGTGCTGAGCTGACAGTGTCCAGCAGGTCCGTCATTATATAATATATACCTGTCCGGCTGCAGTAGTGATATATATATATATTTTTTATATCATTATCATCCAGTCTATATTAGCAGCAGACGCAGTACGGTAGTCCACGGCTGTAGCTACCTCTGTGTCGGCAGTCGCTTGTCAATCCATAAGTATACTAGTATCCATCCATCTCCATTGTTTACCTGAGGTGCCTTTTAGTTGTGCCTATTAAAATATGGAGAACAAAAATGTTGAGGTTCCAAAAATAGGGAAAGATCAAGATCGACTTCCACCTCGTGCTGAAGCTGCTGCCACTAGTCATGGCCGAGACGATGAAATGCCAGCAACGTCGTCTGCCAAGGCCGATGCCCAATGTCATAGTACAGAGCATGTAAAATCCAAAACACCAAATATCAGTAAAAAAAGGACTCAAAAATCTAAAATAAAATTGTCGGAGGAGAAGCGTAAACTTGCCAATATGCCATTTACCACACGGAGTGGCAAGGAACGGCTGAGGCCCTGGCCTATGTTCATGGCTAGTGGTTCAGCTTCACATGAGGATGGAAGCACTCAGCCTCTCGCTAGAAAAATGAAAAGACTCAAGCTGGCAAAAGCACAGCAAAGAACTGTGCGTTCTTCGAAATCACAAATCCACAAGGAGAGTCCAATTGTGTCGTTTGCGATGCCTGACCTTCCCAACACTGGACGTGAAGAGCATGTGCCTTCCACCATTTGCACGCCCCCTGCAAGTGCTGGAAGGAGCACCCGCAGTCCAGTTCCTGATAGTCAGATTGAAGATGTCAGTAGAGATGAGCGGGTTCGGTTTCTCTGAATCCGAACCCGCCAGAACTTCATGTTTTTTTTCACGGGTCCGAGCGACTCGGATCTTCCCGCCTTGCTCGGTTAACCCGAGCGCGCCCGAACGTCATCATGACGCTGTCGGATTCTCGCGAGGCTCGGATTCTATCGCGAGACTCGGATTCTATATAAGGAGCCGCGCGTCGCCGCCATTTTCACACGTGCATTGAGATTGATAGGGAGAGGACGTGGCTGGCGTCCTCTCCGTTTAGAATAGATTAGAGAGACACTTGATTTACTAATTTTGGGGAGCATTAGGAGTACTCAGTACAGTGCAGAGTTTTGCTGATAGTGACCACCAGTTTTATTTATAATCCGTTCTCTGCCTGAAAAAAGCGATACACAGCACACAGTGACTCAGTCACATACCATATCTGTGTGCACTGCTCAGGCTCAGGCCAGTGTGCTGCATCATCTATTATCTATATATAATATTATATATATCTGTCTGACTGCTCAGCTCACACAGCTTATAATTGTGGGGGAGACTGGGGAGCACTACTGCAGTGCCAGTTATAGGTTATAGCAGGAGCCAGGAGTACATAATATATTATATAGTGAGTGACCACCAGACACACAGTGCAGTTTATTTAATATATCCGTTCTCTGCCTGAAAAAAGCGATACACACAGTGACTCAGTCAGTCACATACCATATCTGTGTGCACTGCTCAGGCTCAGGCCAGTGTGCTGCATCATCTATATATATTATATATCTGTCTGACTGCTCAGCTCACACAGCTTATAATTGTGGGGGAGACTGGGGAGCACTACTGCAGTGCCAGTTATAGGTTATAGCAGGAGCCAGGAGTACATAATATTATATTAAAATTAAACAGTGCACACTTTTGCTGCAGGAGTGCCACTGCCAGTGTGACTAGTGACCAGTGACCTGACCACCAGTATATATAATATTAGTAGTATACTATCTCTTTATCAACCAGTCTATATTAGCAGCAGACACAGTACAGTGCGGTAGTTCACGGCTGTGGCTACCTCTGTGTCGGCACTCGGCAGCCCGTCCATAATTGTATATACCACCTAACCGTGGTTTTTTTTTCTTTCTTTATACATACATACTAGTTACGAGTATACTATCTCTTTATCAACCAGTCTATATTAGCAGCAGACACAGTACAGTGCGGTAGTTCACGGCTGTGGCTACCTCTGTGTCGGCACTCGGCAGCCCGTCCATAATTGTATATACCACCTAACCGTGGTTTTTTTTTCTTTCTTTATACATACATACTAGTTACGAGTATACTATCTCTTTATCAACCAGTCTATATATTAGCAGCAGACACAGTACAGTGCGGTAGTTCACGGCTGTGGCTACCTCTGTGTCGGCACTCGGCAGCCCGTCCATAATTGTATATACCACCTAACCGTGGTTTTTTTTTCTTTCTTTATACATACATACTAGTTACGAGTATACTATCTCTTTATCAACCAGTCTATATATTAGCAGCAGACACAGTACAGTGCGGTAGTTCACGGCTGTGGCTACCTCTGTGTCGGCACTCGGCAGCCCGTCCATAATTGTATATACCACCTAACCGTGGTTTTTTTTTCTTTCTTTATACATACATACTAGTTACGAGTATACTATCTCTTTATCAACCAGTCTATATATTAGCAGCAGACACAGTACAGTGCGGTAGTTCACGGCTGTGGCTACCTCTGTGTCGGCACTCGGCAGCCCGTCCATAATTGTATATACCACCTAACCGTGGTTTTTTTTTCTTTCTTTATACATACATACTAGTTACGAGTATACTATCTCTTTATCAACCAGTCTATATATTAGCAGCAGACACAGTACAGTGCGGTAGTTCACGGCTGTGGCTACCTCTGTGTCGGCACTCGGCAGCCCGTCCATAATTGTATATACCACCTAACCGTGGTTTTTTTTTCTTTCTTTATACATACATACTAGTTACGAGTATACTATCTCTTTATCAACCAGTCTATATATTAGCAGCAGACACAGTACAGTGCGGTAGTTCACGGCTGTGGCTACCTCTGTGTCGGCACTCGGCAGCCCGTCCATAATTGTATATACCACCTAACCGTGTTTTTTTTTTCTTTCTTTATACATACATACTAGTTACGAGTATACTATCTCTTTATCAACCAGTCTATATTAGCAGCAGACACAGTACAGTGCGGTAGTTCACGGCTGTGGCTACCTCTGTGTCGGCACTCGGCAGCCCGTCCATAATTGTATATACCACCTAACCGTGGTTTTTTTTTCTTTCTTTATACATACATACTAGTTACGAGTATACTATCTCTTTATCAACCAGTCTATATATTAGCAGCAGACACAGTACAGTGCGGTAGTTCACGGCTGTGGCTACCTCTGTGTCGGCACTCGGCAGCCCGTCCATAATTGTATATACCACCTAACCGTGGTTTTTTTTTCTTTCTTTATACATACATACTAGTTACGAGTATACTATCTCTTTATCAACCAGTCTATATATTAGCAGCAGACACAGTACAGTGCGGTAGTTCACGGCTGTGGCTACCTCTGTGTCGGCACTCGGCAGCCCGTCCATAATTGTATATACCACCTAACCGTGGTTTTTTTTTCTTTCTTTATACATACATACTAGTTACGAGTATACTATCTCTTTATCAACCAGTCTATATTAGCAGCAGACACAGTACAGTGCGGTAGTTCACGGCTGTGGCTACCTCTGTGTCGGCACTCGGCAGCCCGTCCATAATTGTATATACCACCTAACCGTGGTTTTTTTTTCTTTCTTTATACATACATACTAGTTACGAGTATACTATCTCTTTATCAACCAGTCTATATATTAGCAGCAGACACAGTACAGTGCGGTAGTTCACGGCTGTGGCTACCTCTGTGTCGGCACTCGGCAGCCCGTCCATAATTGTATATACCACCTAACCGTGGTTTTTTTTTCTTTCTTTATACATACATACTAGTTACGAGTATACTATCTCTTTATCAACCAGTCTATATATTAGCAGCAGACACAGTACAGTGCGGTAGTTCACGGCTGTGGCTACCTCTGTGTCGGCACTCGGCAGCCCGTCCATAATTGTATATACCACCTAACCGTGGTTTTTTTTTCTTTCTTTATACATACATACTAGTTACGAGTATACTATCTCTTTATCAACCAGTCTATATATTAGCAGCAGACACAGTACAGTGCGGTAGTTCACGGCTGTGGCTACCTCTGTGTCGGCACTCGGCAGCCCGTCCATAATTGTATATACCACCTAACCGTGGTTTTTTTTTCTTTCTTTATACATACATACTAGTTACGAGTATACTATCTCTTTATCAACCAGTCTATATATTAGCAGCAGACACAGTACAGTGCGGTAGTTCACGGCTGTGGCTACCTCTGTGTCGGCACTCGGCAGCCCGTCCATAATTGTATATACCACCTAACCGTGGTTTTTTTTTCTTTCTTTATACATACATACTAGTTACGAGTATACTATCTCTTTATCAACCAGTCTATATTAGCAGCAGACACAGTACAGTGCGGTAGTTCACGGCTGTGGCTACCTCTGTGTCGGCACTCGGCAGCCCGTCCATAATTGTATATACCACCTAACCGTGGTTTTTTTTTCTTTCTTTATACATACATACTAGTTACGAGTATACTATCTCTTTATCAACCAGTCTATATATTAGCAGCAGACACAGTACAGTGCGGTAGTTCACGGCTGTGGCTACCTCTGTGTCGGCACTCGGCAGCCCGTCCATAATTGTATATACCACCTAACCGTGGTTTTTTTTTCTTTCTTTATACATACATACTAGTTACGAGTATACTATCTCTTTATCAACCAGTCTATATATTAGCAGCAGACACAGTACAGTGCGGTAGTTCACGGCTGTGGCTACCTCTGTGTCGGCACTCGGCAGCCCGTCCATAATTGTATACTAGTATCCAATCCATCCATCTCCATTGTTTACCTGAGGTGCCTTTTAGTTGTGCCTATTAAAATATGGAGAACAAAAATGTTGAGGTTCCAAAATTAGGGAAAGATCAAGATCCACTTCCACCTCGTGCTGAAGCTGCTGCCACTAGTCATGGCCGAGACGATGAAATGCCAGCAACGTCGTCTGCCAAGGCCGATGCCCAATGTCATAGTACAGAGCATGTCAAATCCAAAACACCAAATATCAGTAAAAAAAGGACTCCAAAACCTAAAATAAAATTGTCGTCGGAGAAGCGTAAACTTGCCAATATGCCATTTACCACACGTAGTGGCAAGGAACGGCTGAGGCCCTGGCCTATGTTCATGGCTAGTGGTTCAGCTTCACATGAGGATGGAAGCACTCAGCCTCTCGCTAGAAAAATGAAAAGACTCAAGCTGGCAAAAGCAGCACAGCAAAGAACTGTGCATTCTTCGAAATCCCAAATCCACAAGGAGAGTCCAATTGTGTCGGTTGCGATGCCTGACCTTCCCAACACTGGACGTGAAGAGCATGCGCCTTCCACCATTTGCACGCCCCCTGCAAGTGCTGGAAGGAGCACCCGCAGTCCAGTTCCTGATAGTCAGATTGAAGATGTCAGTGTTGAAGTACACCAGGATGAGGAGGATATGGGTGTTGCTGGCGCTGGGGAGGAAATTGACCAGGAGGATTCTGATGGTGAGGTGGTTTGTTTAAGTCAGGCACCCGGGGAGACACCTGTTGTCCGTGGGAGGAATATGGCCGTTGACATGCCAGGTGAAAATACCAAAAAAATCAGCTCTTCGGTGTGGAGGTATTTCACCAGAAATGCGGACAACAGGTGTCAAGCCGTGTGTTCCCTTTGTCAAGCTGTAATAAGTAGGGGTAAGGACGTTAACCACCTCGGAACATCCTCCCTTATACGTCACCTGCAGCGCATTCATAATAAGTCAGTGACAAGTTCAAAAACTTTGGGTGACAGCGGAAGCAGTCCACTGACCAGTAAATCCCTTCCTCTTGTAACCAAGCTCACGCAAACCACCCCACCAACTCCCTCAGTGTCAATTTCCTCCTTCCCCAGGAATGCCAATAGTCCTGCAGGCCATGTCACTGGCAATTCTGACGAGTCCTCTCCTGCCTGGGATTCCTCCGATGCATCCTTGCGTGTAACGCCTACTGCTGCTGGCGCTGCTGTTGTTGCCGCTGGGAGTCGATGGTCATCCCAGAGGGGAAGTCGTAAGCCCACTTGTACTACTTCCAGTAAGCAATTGACTGTTCAACAGTCCTTTGCGAGGAAGATGAAATATCACAGCAGTCATCCTACTGCAAAGCGGATAACTGAGTCCTTGACAACTATGTTGGTGTTAGACGTGCGTTCGGTATCCGCCGTTAGTTCACAGGGAACTAGACAATTTATTGAGGCAGTGTGCCCCCGTTACCAAATACCATCTAGGTTCCACTTCTCTAGGCAGGCGATACCGAGAATGTACACGGACGTCAGAAAAAGACTCACCAGTGTCCTAAAAAATGCAGTTGTACCCAATGTCCACTTAACCACGGACATGTGGACAAGTGGAGCAGGGCAGGGTCAGGACTATATGACTGTGACAGCCCACTGGGTAGATGTATGGACTCCCGCCGCAAGAACAGCAGCGGCGGCACCAGTAGCAGCATCTCGCAAACGCCAACTCTTTCCTAGGCAGGCTACGCTTTGTATCACCGCTTTCCAGAATACGCACACAGCTGAAAACCTCTTACGGCAACTGAGGAAGATCATCGCGGAATGGCTTACCCCAATTGGACTCTCCTGTGGATTTGTGGCATCGGACAACGCCAGCAATATTGTGTGTGCATTAAATATGGGCAAATTCCAGCACGTCCCATGTTTTGCACATACCTTGAATTTGGTGGTGCAGAATTTTTTAAAAAACGACAGGGGCGTGCAAGAGATGCTGTCGGTGGCCAGAAAAATTGCGGGACACTTTCGGCGTACAGGCACCACGTACAGAAGACTGGAGCACCACCAAAAACTACTGAACCTGCCCTGCCATAATCTGAAGCAAGAAGTGGTAACGAGGTGGAATTCAACCCTCTATATGCTTCAGAGGTTGGAGGAGCAGCAAAAGGCCATTCAAGCCTATACAATTGAGCACGATATAGTAGGTGGAATGCACCTGTCTCAAGTGCAGTGGAGAATGATTTCAACGTTGTGCAAGGTTCTGATGCCCTTTGAACTTGCCACACGTGAAGTCAGTTCAGACACTGCCAGCCTGAGTCAGGTCATTCCCCTCATCAGGCTTTTGCAGAAGAAGCTGGAGGCATTGAAGAAGGAGCTAAAAGGGAGCGATTCCGCTAGGCATGTGGGACTTGTGGATGCAGCCCTTAATTCGCTTAACAAGGATTCACGGGTGGTCAATCTGTTGAAATCAGAGCACTACATTTTGGCCACCGTGCTCGATCCTAGATTTAAAGCCTACCTTGGATCTCTCTTTCCGGCAGACACAGGTCTGCTGGGGTTGAAAGACCTGCTGGTGACAAAATTGTCAAGTCAAGCGGAACGCGACCTGTCAACATCTCCTCCTTCACATTCTCCCGCAACTGGGGGTGCGAGGAAAAGGCTCAGAATTCCGAGCCCACCCGCTGGCGGTGATGCAGGGCAGTCTGGAGCGACTGCTGATGCTGACATCTGGTCCGGACTGAAGGACCTGACAACGATTACGGACATGTCGTCTACTGTCACTGCATATGATTCTCTCAACATTGATAGAATGGTGGAGGATTATATGAGTGACCGCATCCAAGTAGGCACGTCACACAGTCCGTACTTATACTGGCAGGAAAAAGAGGCAATTTGGAGGCCCTTGCACAAACTGGCTTTATTCTACCTAAGTTGCCCTCCCACAAGTGTGTACTCCGAAAGAGTGTTTAGTGCCGCCGCTCACCTTGTCAGCAATCGGCGTACGAGGTTACATCCAGAAAATGTGGAGAAGATGATGTTCATTAAAATGAATTATAATCAATTCCTCCGCGGAGACATTGACCAGCAGCAATTGCCTCCACAAAGTACACAGGGAGCTGAGATGGTGGATTCCAGTGGGGACGAATTGATAATCTGTGAGGAGGGGGATGTACACGGTGATATATCGGAGGGTGAAGATGAGGTGGACATCTTGCCTCTGTAGAGCCAGTTTGTGCAAGGAGAGATTAATTGCTTCTTTTTTGGGGGGGGTCCAAACCAACCCGTCATATCAGTCACAGTCGTGTGGCAGACCCTGTCACTGAAATGATGGGTTGGTTAAAGTGTGCATGTCCTGTTTTGTTTATACAACATAAGGGTGGGTGGGAGGGCCCAAGGACAATTCCATCTTGCACCTCTTTTTTCTTTTCTTTTTCTTTGCATCATGTGCTGATTGGGGAGGGTTTTTTGGAAGGGACATCCTGCGTGACACTGCAGTGCCACTCCTAGATGGGCCCGGTGTTTGTGTCGGCCACTAGGGTCGCTAATCTTACTCACACAGTCAGCTACCTCATTGCGCCTCTTTTTTTCTTTGCGTCATGTGCTGTTTGGGGAGGGTTTTTTGGAAGGGACATCCTGCGTGACACTGCAGTGCCACTCCTAGATGGGCCCGGTGTTTGTGTCGGCCACTAGGGTCGCTAATCTTACTCACACAGCTACCTCATTGCGCCTCTTTTTTTCTTTGCGTCATGTGCTGTTTGGGGAGGGTTTTTTGGAAGGGACATCCTGCGTGACACTGCAGTGCCACTCCTAGATGGGCCCGGTGTTTGTGTCGGCCACTAGGGTCGCTTATCTTACTCACACAGCGACCTCGGTGCAAATTTTAGGACTAAAAATAATATTGTGAGGTGTGAGGTATTCAGAATAGACTGAAAATGAGTGTAAATTATGGTTTTTGAGGTTAATAATACTTTGGGATCAAAATGACCCCCAAATTCTATGATTTAAGCTGTTTTTTAGTGTTTTTTGAAAAAAACACCCGAATCCAAAACACACCCGAATCCGACAAAAAAAATTCGGTGAGGTTTTGCCAAAACGCGTTCGAACCCAAAACACGGCCGCGGAACCGAACCCAAAACCAAAACACAAAACCCAAAAAATTTCAGGCGCTCATCTCTAGATGTCAGTGTTGAAGTACACCAGGATGAGGAGGATATGGGTGTTGCTGGCGCTGGGGAGGAAATTGACCAGGAGGATTCTGATGGTGAGGTGGTTTGTTTAAGTCAGGCACCCGGGGAGACACCTGTTGTCCGTGGGAGGAATAGGGCCATTGACATGCCTGGTGAAAATACCAAAAAAATCAGCTCTTCGGTGTGGAAGTATTTCAACAGAAATGCGGACAACATTTGTCAAGCCGTGTGTTGCCTTTGTCAAGCTGTAATAAGTAGGGGTAAGGACGTTAACCACCTCGGAACATCCTCCCTTATACGTCACCTGCAGCGCATTCATCATAAGTCAGTGACAAGTTCAAAAACTTTGGGCGACAGCGGAAGCAGTCCACTGACCAGTAAATCCCTTCCTCTTGTAACCAAGCTCACGCAAACCACCCCATCTACTCCCTCAGTGTCAATTTGCTCCTTCCCCAGGAATGCCAATAGTCCTGCAGGCCATGTCACTGGCAATTATGACGAGTCCTCTCCTGCCTGGGATTCCTCCGATGCATCCTTGCGTGTAGCGCCTACTGCTGCTGGCGCTGCTGTTGTTGCTGCTGGGAGTCGATGGTCATCCCAGAGGGGAAGTCGTACTCGTAAGACCACTTTTACTACTTCCACCAAGCAATTGACTGTCCAACAGTCCTTTGCGAGGAAGATGAAATATCACAGCAGTCATCCTGCTGCAAAGTGGATAACTGAGGCCTTGGCATCCTGGGTGGTGAGAAACGTGGTTCCGGTATCCATCATTACTGCAGAGGCAACTAGAGACTTGTTGGAGGTACTGTGTCCCCGGTACCAAATACCATCTAGGTTCCATTTCTCTAGGCAGGCGATACCGAAAATGTACACAGACCTCAGAAAAAGACTCACCAGTGTCTTAAAAAATGCAGTTGTACCCAATGTCCACTTAACCACGGACATGTGGACAAGTGGAGCAGGGCAGGCTCAGGACTATATGACTGTGACAGCCCACTGGGTAGATGTATGGACTCCCGCCGCAAGAACAGCAGCGGTGGCACCAGTAGCAGCATCTCGCAAACGCCAACTCTTTCCTAGGCAGGCTACGCTTTGTATCACCGCTTTCCAGAATACGCACACAGCTAAAAACCTCTTACGGCAACTGAGGAAGATCATCGCAGAATGGCTTACCCCAATTGGACTCTCCTGTGGATTTGTGGCATCGGACAACGCCAGCAATATTGTGTGTGCATTAAATCTGGGCAAATTCCAGCACGTCCCATGTTTTGCACATACCTTGAATTTGGTGGTGCAGAATTATTTAAAAAAACGAGAGGGGCGTGCAAGAGATGCTGTCGGTGGCCAGAAGAATTGCGGGACACTTTCGGCGTACAGGCACCACGTACAGAAGACTGGATCACCACCAAAAACGCCTGAACCTGCCCTGCCATCATCTGAAGCAAGAAGTGGTAACGAGGTGGAATTCAACCCTCTATATATGCTTCAGAGGTTGGAGGAGCAGCAAAAGGCCATTCAAGCCTATACAACTGAGCACGATATAGGAGGTGGAATGCACCTGTCTCAAGCGCAGTGGAGAATGATTTCAACGTTGTGCAAGGTTCTGCAACCTTTTGAACTTGCCACACGTGAAGTCAGTTCAGACACTGCCAGCCTGAGTCAGGTCATTCCCCTCATCAGGCTTTTGCAGAAGAAGCTGGAGACATTGAAGGAGGAGCTAACACAGAGCGATTTCGCTAGGCATGTGGGACTTGTGGATGGAGCCCTTAATTCGCTTAACAAGGATTCACGGGTGGTCAATCTGTTGAAATCAGAGCACTACATTTTGGCCACCGTGCCCGATCCTAGATTTAAAGCCTACCTTGGATCTCTCTTTCCGGCAGACACAAGTCTGCTGGGGTTCAAAGAACTGCTGGTGACAAAATTGTCAAGTCAAGCGGAACGCGACCTGTCAACATCTCCTCCTTCACATTCTCCCGCAACTGGGGGTGCGAGGAAAAGGCTCAGAATTCCGAGCCCACCCGCTGGCGGTGATGCAGGGCAGTCTGGAGCGACTGCTGATGCTGACATCTGGTCCGGACTGAAGGACCTGACAACGATTACGGACATGTCGTCTACTGTCACTGCATATGATTCTCTCCCCATTGAAAGAATGGTGGAGGATTATATGAGTGACCGCATCCAAGTAGGCACGTCAGACAGTCCGTACTTATACTGGCAGGAAAAAGAGGCAATTTGGAGGCCCTTGCACAAACTGGCTTTATTCTACCTAAGTTGCCCTCCCACAAGTGTGTACTCCGAAAGAGTGTTTAGTGCCGCCGCTCACCTTGTCAGCAATCGGCGTACGAGGTTACATCCAGAAAATGTGGAGAAGATGATGTTCATTAAAATGAATTATAATCAATTCCTCCGTGGAGACATTCACCAGCAGCAATTGCCTCCACAAAGTACACAGGGAGCTGAGATGGTGGATTCCAGTGGGGACGAATTGATAATCTGTGAGGAGGGGGATGTACACGGTGATATATCGGAGGATGATGATGAGGTGGACATCTTGCCTCTGTAGAGCCAGTTTGTGCAAGGAAAGATTAATTGCTTCTTTTTTGGTGGGGGTCCAAACCAACCCGTCATTTCAGTCACAGTCGTGTGGCAGACCCTGTCACTGAAATGATGGGTTGGTTAAAGTGTGCATGTCCTGTTTATACAACATAAGGGTGGGTGGGAGGGCCCAAGGACAATTCCATCTTGCACCTCTTTTTTCTTTCATTTTTCTTTGCGTCATGTGCTGTTTGGGGGGTGTTTTTTGGAAGGGCCATCCTGCGTGACACTGCAGTGCCACTCCTAGATGGGCCAGGTGTTTGTGTCGGCCACTAGGGTCGCTTAGCTTACTCACACAGCTACCTCATTGCGCCTCTTTTTTTCTTTGCGTCATGTGCTGTTTGGGGAGTGTTTTTTGGAAGGGCCATCCTGCGTGACACTGCAGTGCCACTCCTAGATGGGCCAGGTGTTTGTGTCGGCCACTAGGGTCGCTTAGCTTACTCACACAGCTACCTCATTGCGCCTCTTTTTTTCTTTGCGTCATGTGCTGTTTGGGGAGTGTTTTTTGGAAGGGCCATCCTGCGTGACACTGCAGTGCCACTCCTAGATGGGCCAGGTGTTTGTGTCGGCCACTAGGGTCGCTTAGCTTACTCACACAGCTACCTCATTGCGCCTCTTTTTTTCTTTGCGTCATGTGCTGTTTGGGGAGTGTTTTTTGGAAGGGCCATCCTGCGTGACACTGCAGTGCCACTCCTAGATGGGCCAGGTGTTTGTGTCGGCCACTTGGGTCGCTTAGCTTAGCCATCCAGCGACCTCGGTGCAAATTTTAGGACTAAAAATAATATTGTGAGGTGTGAGGTGTTCAGAATAGACTGAAAATGAGTGGAAATTATGGTTATTGAGGTTAATAATACTTTGGGATCAAAATGACCCCCAAATTCTATGATTTAAGCTGTTTTTTAGGGTTTTTTGAAAAAAACACCCGAATCCAAAACACACCCGAATCCGACAAAAAAAATTCGGTGAGGTTTTGCCAAAACGCGTTCGAACCCAAAACACGGCCGCGGAACCGAACCCAAAACCAAAACACAAAACCCGAAAAATTTCCGGTGCTCATCACTATAAAAAACTAGAGAGTCACACTTTTCACAAGGTACTGGGGAATTAGGGCTCAGAGTTCAGGTGCCAGAGCAATTCACCAATGAAAACCTAAAACTGCATATTAGGCGTGTGGAGCTGAAGCAGGGACCAGCTGCTTGAAGGCTGATATTTCTGGTTCTGGGCATAGTAGAAACAAGCTGCCAGTGTCCACCAAAAGGAGAGAGTCGCAGCTTTTGGATTATACCCTCAGAAAAACTCTACATCAGACAGAACCCGAGATATCTGGCTGGGAAGAGCAATTAACAGGCTTGGATGGGGACCACTACTTTGAGGTCGGATATCTCCGGTTCCCCATGGCCGATTTTAAAAAATCTGGTACCCCTGGAAAGAGGGGACCCTCAGCTATCAGCCTAGGGCCCTTATACTCCTGGGGCCCTTGGGCAAGAGCCCATTGAGCCCATACGGAAAGACGGCCCTGTATCCACAGGGATACTGATAGCATCCTGCCACATCTTTGCTCCTATGGGATTTTCCTTGATTTTCCTGTTCTTCTGCCGCTGTTTAGTTTTTGCTCTGCTGGGCACCTAAATATTGTCCATTGACACTTTCCAATGTCATCCACCACCATTTGTGCCATTAACTGCCGCTGTCATTTCTGATATATGATTGAGTTAGACCTATTGGTCCATTTAATGCCTACAGTGCCTTAATGATCGTTATTGCGTCAGGGATCTGTACATACGGGACAATTTACGGCTATTGTTTGACACCTTTTTATCAGCGACACCCAGCGGAGAGCATTCTCTTATTTGCATCTTGCATTTTGCATTGGTTATTCTTTTTGTTTATGTATTGTGCATTGTGTGATTATGTAGTATATGTTTTTTTCTCTTTCAGCGCTATATTTTACACTTTTTTATGTCATGTCACGTTCCATGTCTTGTTATATACCATGTGCAGCCTACACTGTCCCCATCCCCTGTGCGGGCCCAGTGTTGTCTGTGCTGGTGTCCCCCTCCTCGCACACAGCGCACCAGAGCCGTTGCCAGGGACGGCGCCGGCTTTGTTTACATTAGCGATGACACGACGGAGCTGGAGAGCCGGGGGAGCTGCAGGCTGTGCCTGTATGTACACTTTTCGCCTTGATATGGAATAAATCTTCTTCGTTTTCTCACACAAAAACAAAAAAATACAGGGCTTGTCCCGCCTCCCTCTCCTCCCATTGGATGCTGCTTTTTTGCTGTTTTGGCGCCAATTTATGTTTATATCCCTGTGCTAGACACTGCTCAGATAGCCCCTGAGGAAGACCTGTATCGGTTGAAACGGGTGTAGTACTGGTGACCGGCGGTCTCCTGACCGCCGGTCACCTTACCGACGCCGGGATCCCGGAAGCATACCGACGCCCGGATCCCGGCGGGGAGGGTCGAGTGCAGCAAGCCCCTTGCGGGCTCGGTGGCGACCTGCGGTCGCCACGGGTTCTATTCCCACTCTATGGGTGTCGTGGACACCCACGAGTGGAAATAGTCCCTGTTGGTCGGCATGCCGACCATCGGGATAGTGAGCCGTCGGGCTCACGGAGGAGGTCATGTGACTGTCGGTCAGCTGACCGGCGGTCACATGAATACCACCCGGTTGAAACAGCTGTTGGGCAGTGCCTGTATGTACACTTGTCGCCTTGATATGGAATAAATCTTCTTTGTTTTCTCATCTAAACCGTGAGTGCTGGCTTGTTTTGCTTTTTCCAATGAGCTGGAAAAGCGAGTGCCTTCATATATATATATATATATATATATATATATATATATATATAACCTAGCAATCTGGTGGACTAATATGCAATAGGTAGCATCTATCCTTGTGTATCTATGCCTATTTCCCTATAGATTGTAAGCTTGCGAGCAGGGCCCTCCTACCTCTATGTCTGTCTGTTATTACCCGGTAACTGTTGTTCTAATTTTAAAGCGCAACGGAATATGCTGCGCTACATAAGAAACTGCTAATAAATAAATATATACATACATACTTGCACACACAAATATAGAACTGGACAAAACATATTCTCAGACAAATTAAAAGTAATCTTTCAAATATTTTGAGAGCAGCACAGGAATAATATCTCTAAGCTCTGCAAGTTCTTGCCGGAGATCTGAGTGTGGGATCCCTTGAAGTGTGAGACTCACGGGAGGTGATAAACGCGTTTCATCCTGTCTGAGGATCTAGATCACACACTGTGTAGCTCTGTGCGCTGCATACATTAAGCTCTATACACTGTGGTGAACACTGCCAGGCTCACGGGATGTTTGCTTAGCAAGGGCTGCTCATTCCTGTGGCTATGACCTCTCGATTTTAGAGGTTTAATCTGACATTTACCGTGGTAATCCTATAATAAGAGGAGGAGAGGAGACAGGCATCAGTGTAGACACCTCACAGGAGCCCTTAGATATATCCAGGCATGTATCTGTCTGTAATTAATCCTCTGGTAAACACTGGCTGTTACAGTTACATTTATAAAAAAAACTGTAGCAAGGCTTGTATCTGGTCAGAATGTCAAACATTCCCAGCGTCGGCATCAGGATGCCGACAGGATCTGAATTTCGACAGTCGGAATGGCGACACGGACATCAGGTCAAGAAAAATGTCAGCACAAACGTGGACATGGTTAAAATGGTGTGTTTATAATGTCAACATTTACACGTCGACACTAGAATGTTGACCGTTCATTTTAGGGTTACGGTTAGGATTAGGGATAGGGGTTAGGTTTAAACTAAAATATGCAAAACCTATGTCAACATTATGAACATTATAACTGTGTCAACATTTGTGTATGTCAGCATATGACTTGTCAGCCTAATTTACATGTTGATATTCAGAACCTCACTGGTTGCTGCAATGTTTTCTTTGTTTCCCTTTGTATACGGCGCAGCGCACACTTTGTGGCGCCCTATAAATAAAAGTTGTTACTAATAATTGCAGATTTTGAATACAGTTAGATGCATCATTGTGCCCATAGCTTTAGGCGGTGGGAAACACGACCCACCTAGCTCCGCTCATTATTGCGTACACGAGTATTCGCTATACATTTAGGGAGTCATTCTGAGTTGATCGCACGCTGCCGATTTTCGCTGCGCTGCGATCAGGTCTCTTCTGCGCATGCGTATGCACTGCATTGCGCAAGCGCGTCATACGGGTACAATGCGGATCGTATCTGAGCGTTGGATTGAATGAAGAATCCATACGCACAGCCGATCGCAAGGAGATTGACAGGAAGAGGGCGTTTGTGGTTGTCAACTGACCGTTTTCTGGGAGTGGTAGGGAAAACGCAGGCGTGTCCGGGCGTTTGTAGGGCGGGTGTGTGACGTCAATTCCGGCACCAAAAAGACTGAAGTGATCGCAAGGGCTGAGTAAGTTCAGAGCTACTCAGAAACTGCACAAAATGTTTTTGTAGAGCTCGGCTGGACATGCGATCGCACACTTGCAAAGCGAAAATACACTCCCCAGTGGGCGGCGACTATGCGTTTGCACGGCTGCTAAAAACAGCTAGCGAGCGATCAACTCGGAATGACCCCCTTAGTCACTGAGAGTAAACTCCCCATCACCTGATGAATGGCCGGTCCCGGTAGGGGGCAAAACCATTCCACCTTAACGCTTATAAATAAAGACACGGAGACTTGCATAAGGGGATAGTAAGGTCAGCTTTATTTATTTAAAACTAAACTATTTAAGGTGTAACAAAACTAGCATAACTCTAATACTGAATGAAAGAGAAAGAAGAAAGTATGGTGGCCCAAAAAGAACGGCCCCCACAGTGCAAGATTGCGCATACACACCAATTTACCACAGGGGTGGCGCGCAGCCAGCTTCCGTAACCATGCCCAATGTATCCACCTCCCACCCCAATGACACAACAACATGAGGCCCACCTGGACCGGTGGTGCCACTGACCCCGGTAGGGTAAAATCAGCCTAAGACATGTATTGAAGGGGAGAGCACATGAAGCCCAAAAGACAGATGGCAACTGCAACCGTTCTTTCCCCCCAACTGTGGACCCTCCAGCCGAGGACAGCGCCGCCACCAAACCCTAATCCACCACCACAGCAATATTCCCAACCAAATCCTCAATAAACAAGAAACAACCCTCATCATTGAAATGCACCCCATCTGCACCCCATCTGCGTCCCTAAACCTGGTCAGAGGAGGCTGGATTACACCCCCAGGCAAAACCTTGTAAAATGAGTAAAAACACAGAGGTGAGACCCGAAAGAAAAACAGATAAGTAAGAAAAAGCCTAGGGCAGTAAACCCTATCAAAAGGGGGGGGGGGGAGATGGGAGGGGGGGGAGAGGGGCTAAATCCCAACTTGACCAAAGGCAAAAACACAAAACTTCCGCCAGCCGGCAGAAACCGTAACTAAAACTGGCGGTAAAACAAAAAATTCCATTGGACCCCTACCTGTAAATCGGTGGCGAGTAGCTAATCCCCAAGTTGGAATGCGAACCACTTACCGAAAACAAATTTACCTCTAACAGGCACTGGACCTCCAATGGCCCAATGCTTCGATCTGCTCGCTTAAGAACCCTATGCCACGGCCGATGTGGCAGCACCTATCCGAAAAGAATGAGCACCAAACTCGATCGAGGGCAACCCGACCGCCCCTATGCACCGTTTGAAAAACCCAACCAAATTAGAACAAGGGTCATGGGGGATCCATTGGCATGCACTAACCATGCCCCTTTGACATCTTGCCCCACCACCGGACAAACTTCCGCCTCCGAGCAAGCCGGCATGGAAACCCAATGACCCCATCCCCAACTGGTCCGTCTTAGACCGACGAATGCGACAAAGGCCCGCCGAGTGCGACAAAGGACCGATGAGTCCTCGGATAACTTCGCATGGTTCCAGGGGGTATGGACCAGTGAGCTAACCCCTCCAAGTCGGCTCGATAACCTCCCAGACATAAGATGGCAAGACTCACTGACCTGGCAAGCTGATGGGTCAAGAGTATGAAAATGCGGCCAATCAAAACGTGATAATGAATCCGCGATGTCGTTATCTACTCCCGGAACATGCCGCGCCCTGAACAGTATATTAAACTGCAGATAATGAAGCAGAAAATGGGACAGTAAACAAAAAGCTGGCAAAGACACTGCATGCTGATGATTAACCGCGTGAACCACGCCCAGGTTATCACACCAAAAAACAACGCTGCGATCTCACAAATATGCCCCCCCCCCCAAAGTTCGTGGGAAACCATAATCGGGAAGAGCTCAAGAAGAAAGAGATCCTTCGTCAAGCCCGTAGCCGCCCAATCTTCAGGCCATGGAGCAGCACACCACCGACCCTCAAAGTATGCTCTAAAGACTGAGGACCCCTCAGCATCCGTGAACAGCTGGAGAATGCAGTTGGACTGTACTGGCGACAACCAAATGCGTGTTCCATTAAACGCTGACACAAACTCTACCCAAACCGGAGGTCCCTTTTCAACTCAGCCGACAGCCGAATAAAATGGTGTGGCCTCTGAACCCGTGCTGTAGCCCATTCCAATTTGCAGATAAAAACACGCCCCATAGGAATCACCCATACACGCAAAATTAAGAAGCCCCAGTAGTGATTGTGCCTGACGTAGGGTAACTTTCTCAGCCGCCAGAGCCATTGTTAGAGCGTCATGCAGCCTACTCACCTTCTCCTGTGGAAGACGGCTAACCCCTTGGGATCGGGTCGCTGACAGTAGTACCTATAAAATACCTATCCTGCTCCTATGACTCTAAACAGCTGTATCCTAATCACGCACAAATTTGTGGCATACTGGAATGTTAACAGATATTGGAAAGTTCCAAAAGCCATTTAATTCTTATCAGTGAGCGGGGGAGTTTATGGCCCCAAAACTAGTGATGAGCGGATTCGGTTTTACTCGGTTTTACTCGGTTCTCAAAACCGAATCTTATTGGCTATCCAAAACACGTGACATCAGTGAGTCAATAAGATTCGGTTTTGAGAACCGAGTAAAACCGAGTAAAACCGAATCCGCTCAAAAACTAGAAAAAACAGTTCTCACAGAGCCTGCCACATGTAGGGGGTTACGACAGGAAGTGTAAGGGGGTTTTTAGGACAAGGAACAAAGCACAGGACAGTTCAGTGTGAGCTGAGGAATGAGATGGAGGGCACAGGCTAGTGTCCAGGAGAAACGCAGTCTGGGGACTGTGGAACAAGCATGGTACTCCACAGTCCCTGGCATTATGGAACAGCATGTAGGTGCTGCTAGGAAGAGCAAGAGATATCCAGATTTGCAATGTGAGAGCAGCAACAGCATGATCAATCAGTGGAAGAAACAAAGGGGATCCCCACCTTCAGGGGTACCCAAGAAGCAGGACGGGAGGTGTGAGTCTTCGGGAGAGGACTATCTGGGTGAGTGGTAGGAAACCACGTTTGGCGGAAGGCGCCCAGTAACGTGTCCATGAGAGATCCTGTTTAGATAGAGCCCCTAGCGAATGGGGGAGAGCACACCGAAATGAATCTCAGTTTGCGGTCGCCGCACTACTGATTCCCAGAGACTGCGCTGGTATGTGATATAATAATTTGTTTATGCTGTTATTGCCATTGAAGCGAATGAAAAGAAATGTAACCTGATGTAACCCATATGAATCTTACGCTGGAGAGAGAACAAGAAATTAAATGTTATTGTCGTGATAACCCTGTGTGAACTGTGAATAAACTGCTTGCTTATGTGATGAGACGGCCTGGCGTGACAATCCTTTTAAAATCACTGATGGCCCTGCCGCTGCCCGGCTATCACAAATTCATCTTCCGACTTTATTCCTCCAGCCATTCTCAGCAATCACATTCCGTGACCAGAGCCGACAGCTCGGACTGTACTGCCTGGGAAGTCATTTACAATTAAGCAGAGATAAGCACTTCCCAAGTCAGACATATGCAGCCAGGCCAGGATTTCTTAAGCGGGAGGTGGTTCTGCCAAGATCTGTCCTCTGGGAATCAGGAGTTGAAAGAGGCCCAAACACTGAGAGATCTGAAGTCACAGTTCAACAAGCATCAGAAAATATCAGACGTGAACCTAAACAGCGCGCATCAGGCGGAGACCCCACTTCTGCATCCCACCGGCGCTTGCGGAAAATTGCCTTTATGCCCGCCGAGGCCTCTTGATGTATATTGCGTACTATATATAGCATTTATAGAGACTTGCAGGAAAAAACACAACATGGAATTTCTGCAGCAAGATAACGATCACTTAGCACATCTGAAAAAATGTCCCAGACTACTATGGTGGCCCAAAAAGAACGGCCCCCACAGTGCAAGATTGCGCATACACACCAATTTACCACAGGGGTGGCGCGCAGCCAGCTTCCGTAACCATGCCCAATGTATCCACCTCCCACCCCAATGACACAACAACATGAGGCCCACCTGGACCGGTGGTGCCGCTGACCCCGGTAGGGTAAAATCAGCCTAAGACATGTATTGAAGGGGAGAGCACATGAAGCCCAAAAGACAGATGGCAACTGCAACCGTTCTTTCCCCCCAACTGTGGACCCTCCAGCCGAGGACAGCGCCGCCACCAAACCCTAATCCACCACCACAGCAATATTCCCAACCAAATCCTCAATAAACAAGAAACAACCCTCATCATTGAAATGCACCCCATCTGCACCCCATCTGCGTCCCTAAACCTGGTCAGAGGAGGCTGGATTACACCCCCCGGCAAAACCTTGTAAAATGAGTAAAAACACAGAGGTGAGACCCGAAAGAAAAACAGATAAGTAAGAAAAAGCCTAGGGCAGTAAACCCTATCAAAAGGGGGGGGGGGAGATGGGAGGGGGGGGAGAGGGGCTAAATCCCAACTTGACCAAAGGCAAAAACACAAAACTTCCGCCAGCCGGCAGAAACCGTAACTAAAACTGGCGGTAAAACAAAAAATTCCATTGGACCCCTACCTGTAAATCGGTGGCGAGTAGCTAATCCCCAAGTTGGAATGCGAACCACTTACCGAAAACAAATTTACCTCTAACAGGCACTGGACCTCCAATGGCCCAATGCTTCGATCTGCTCGCTTAAGAACCCTATGCCACGGCCGATGTGGCAGCACCTATCCGAAAAGAATGAGCACCAAACTCGATCGAGGGCAACCCGACCGCCCCTATGCACCGTTTGAAAAACCCAACCAAATTAGAACAAGGGTCATGGGGGATCCATTGGCATGCACTAACCATGCCCCTTTGACATCTTGCCCCACCACCGGACAAACTTCCGCCTCCGAGCAAGCCGGCATGGAAACCCAATGACCCCATCCCCAACTGGTCCGTCTTAGACCGACGAATGCGACAAAGGCCCGCCGAGTGCGACAAAGGACCGATGAGTCCTCGGATAACTTCGCATGGTTCCAGGGGGTATGGACCAGTGAGCTAACCCCTCCAAGTCGGCTCGATAACCTCCCAGACATAAGATGGCAAGACTCACTGACCTGGCAAGCTGATGGGTCAAGAGTATGAAAATGCGGCCAATCAAAACGTGATAATGAATCCGCGATGTCGTTATCTACTCCCGGAACATGCCGCGCCCTGAACAGTATATTAAACTGCAGATAATGAAGCAGAAAATGGGACAGTAAACAAAAAGCTGGCAAAGACACTGCATGCTGATGATTAACCGCGTGAACCACGCCCAGGTTATCACACCAAAAAACAACGCTGCGATCTCACAAATATGCCCCCCCCCCCAAAGTTCGTGGGAAACCATAATCGGGAAGAGCTCAAGAAGAAAGAGATCCTTCGTCAAGCCCGTAGCCGCCCAATCTTCAGGCCATGGAGCAGCACACCACCGACCCTCAAAGTATGCTCTAAAGACTGAGGACCCCTCAGCATCCGTGAACAGCTGGAGAATGCAGTTGGACTGTACTGGCGACAACCAAATGCGTGTTCCATTAAACGCTGACACAAACTCTACCCAAACCGGAGGTCCCTTTTCAACTCAGCCGACAGCCGAATAAAATGGTGTGGCCTCTGAACCCGTGCTGTAGCCCATTCCAATTTGCAGATAAAAACACGCCCCATAGGAATCACCCATACACGCAAAATTAAGAAGCCCCAGTAGTGATTGTGCCTGACGTAGGGTAACTTTCTCAGCCGCCAGAGCCATTGTTAGAGCGTCATGCAGCCTACTCACCTTCTCCTGTGGAAGACGGCTAACCCCTTGGGATCGGGTCGCTGACAGTAGTACCTATAAAATACCTATCCTGCTCCTATGACTCTAAACAGCTGTATCCTAATCACGCACAAATTTGTGGCATACTGGAATGTTAACAGATATTGGAAAGTTCCAAAAGCCATTTAATTCTTATCAGTGAGCGGGGGAGTTTATGGCCCCAAAACTAGTGATGAGCGGATTCGGTTTTACTCGGTTTTACTCGGTTCTCAAAACCGAATCTTATTGGCTATCCAAAACACGTGACATCAGTGAGTCAATAAGATTCGGTTTTGAGAACCGAGTAAAACCGAGTAAAACCGAATCCGCTCAAAAACTAGAAAAAACAGTTCTCACAGAGCCTGCCACATGTAGGGGGTTACGACAGGAAGTGTAAGGGGGTTTTTAGGACAAGGAACAAAGCACAGGACAGTTCAGTGTGAGCTGAGGAATGAGATGGAGGGCACAGGCTAGTGTCCAGGAGAAACGCAGTCTGGGGACTGTGGAACAAGCATGGTACTCCACAGTCCCTGGCATTATGGAACAGCATGTAGGTGCTGCTAGGAAGAGCAAGAGATATCCAGATTTGCAATGTGAGAGCAGCAACAGCATGATCAATCAGTGGAAGAAACAAAGGGGATTCCCACCTTCAGGGGTACCCAAGAAGCAGGACGGGAGGTGTGAGTCTTCGGGAGAGGACTATCTGGGTGAGTGGTAGGAAACCACGTTTGGCGGAAGGCGCCCAGTAACGTGTCCATGAGAGATCCTGTTTAGATAGAGCCCCTAGCGAATGGGGGAGAGCACACCGAAATGAATCTCAGTTTGCGGTCGCCGCACTACTGATTCCCAGAGACTGCGCTGGTATGTGATATAATAATTTGTTTATGCTGTTATTGCCATTGAAGCGAATGAAAAGAAATGTAACCTGATGTAACCCATATGAATCTTACGCTGGAGAGAGAACAAGAAATTAAATGTTATTGTCGTGATAACCCTGTGTGAACTGTGAATAAACTGCTTGCTTATGTGATGAGACGGCCTGGCGTGACAATCCTTTTAAAATCACTGATGGCCCTGCCGCTGCCCGGCTATCACAAATTCATCTTCCGACTTTATTCCTCCAGCCATTCTCAGCAATCACATTCCGTGACCAGAGCCGACAGCTCGGACTGTACTGCCTGGGAAGTCATTTACAATTAAGCAGAGATAAGCACTTCCCAAGTCAGACATATGCAGCCAGGCCAGGATTTCTTAAGCGGGAGGTGGTTCTGCCAAGATCTGTCCTCTGGGAATCAGGAGTTGAAAGAGGCCCAAACACTGAGAGATCTGAAGTCACAGTTCAACAAGCATCAGAAAATATCAGACGTGAACCTAAACAGCGCGCATCAGGCGGAGACCCCACTTCTGCATCCCACCGGCGCTTGCGGAAAATTGCCTTTATGCCCGCCGAGGCCTCTTGATGTATATTGCGTACTATATATAGCATTTATAGAGACTTGCAGGAAAAAACACAACATGGAATTTCTGCAGCAAGATAACGATCACTTAGCACATCTGAAAAAATGTCCCAGACTACTATAAAACCTCAGACCCTGTCTCATGCTGTAGAGTTTACTATGATTGCCTCAAGACATTTTTTTTAGTGCGTGGAGATGCCATTATTCACTGCCACCCCCCCTAATAAAAACTCTGGAGCAATCTAGTGGCGGATCCTCAGGATACAGCTGAGCAAATACATTCATATGTTTCTGCGCAGGGTAAATACCGGCTGTTTTATTTTTACACTGCAATTCAGATTTCAGTTTGAACACCCCCCACCCACGTCTAACTCTCTCTGCACATGTTACATCTGCTCCACCTGCACTGCACATGGTTTAGTCCGGCGGATTGCTTTTCTGCTTTACTTACAAGCACGAATCAGGCCCTTAACTCTGTGTACACAATGAGAGAGACGCGGAGGACTGTGCAAGCGTCTCTGAATCACGATACTTGGCGTGAGCGTGCGCCGTGCATGTCGCATGTCAGAAGTCACATGTGGGGGTGTGCTTGGGCGTGGCGCATCTGATGCAAACAGAGATTAACAGGCCCAACGAGAGCGCAATTCAGAATTTAAATCTTTCATTACCCCTATGAAAAAGTTTCTGTGTGTATAGAAGTTCCTCCCTAGCCTTCTTCATCAGCTAGATATCATGTAGCTAACGGTTCCTGGGTGTAAGGAATCTTCTATTCATTGGAGGAGAAGGGGGGGTGGGGGGGTTGTGTCACCAGCCAATACCAAGCCGTACGCCCAATGACAATAGTGCTGTCAGTGCTGATGTCACAGAGACAAAAGCTTTTTCACACTGAGATTTTCAAAAATGGTGGCACTGAGAGAACATGTAGCGTTGGGGGGCGGGTGCATTCAAAAGAGATCACCAATAGAAATATTATTTGCAAGTCAACTGCAAGTCAATTTGTTGGAGTATCTAGCCAATGAGTAACTGATAAACGGTGACATCTAATTACAAAATTCACAGTTTAGGTCTATTAAGGCCCAGATTTATCAAACCTTGGAGAGTGATAAATTGCACGTTGATAGTACCAGCCAATCAGGTCCTAACTATACTAAATATACCTAACTAAATATAGTATAAATAATGACCTAGAACATAGTCTATAAGTCACGCTGCCCTGGAAAATATGACTGCAGAGCTAGAAATCGCTGGCCAAGACTTTTCTTCACACTTTATACAAACCACTCAACATTTGGGGAAAGAGAGATCCCTCACGCCCGAACCCACAGTCTTCAACTACGACTTGCTCAGCTGTAGAAGACATCTGCCCATCTTAATCACGTGAACCTGGGAAGATCTGTAGCTTACAATCGCCCATTACCCGGACTGAGAACATGTTTACTATAAAGAAAACTGGTTCCATTGCTCTTTGGAAGAGGTCTTCCCAAGGCTGACACCAATCTTCTGAAGATAGTGAATTCCTGGTGGATGAAAGGTGATGTTGTCTACAGTTGCGTATGGCACATTCATCAGAAGGTGCTGGCATTGGTGAGTCTTTGGACCATTTCTTGGACCATCTCTTTGGACCATGAATGGACTTCCAAATCTTTACACTGGCATTACCCATGTGCCTGGTTCATTGAAGGTCATGGAAGAGCCTATGAATGGACTTATAATACCGGTCATTCTTGGATGTACAAACTTTGTTCCTTAGGAAGCGGCTTTTGGTACCACGGTCCTCTTGTACCAGTTTCATAGAAACCTCACCTCACTGTTCTTTTGCTGAGGCCATGGTTGGACTGGCCCACATGGGTACAGGGAAATCCCCCGCTGGGCCACACCCCCTCTGGAGACTAGCCACACCTCTAAATCTGGGCCTCTATTAGTACATTCCCCCGGTCGTCCCTTCATGCCCCAATCTAACACCGGTTGATGCTGATGCTCAGATTGGCTGAACGTTGCCCATCGATGCACAAGAGGTGGTTGAGTCTGTAGATGTTCTTCTAACCCTAGTTAAATGCACCTAAAATAACACTCTAAAATCATATCATAGTACCAAAGCAGCACAGTAAAAAGAAAATCCTATATTTCATATTTATCTTACCGTCTAATACCAATAGGTAAGCTTCCACATCAGAGAGTGCCAGGAATGAAGCCTACAGTATTTTATCAGAGTATTATCTATCGATCACTAACCAGCCCAAGTTCTAGAATTTTATACAATCAGAATTCATAAACCCAAGATATAGTTTCCAGGTTTTCCACACTGTGAGTGACCCCTGGGAGCTTCATTCGAACACGCCAGAATAATTGGCCTCACTTGAAAGGATTTTCTCGGTGTAACATCATAAAACATCTCCTACAAAACAATAACTTGCAAAACTAACAATTCTCCAAGGTTGAATTCAGAGCTCCGAGTGGAAGAAAAGCAGTTTTCATACCAGAGGAGAACGCGGCTGGATTCCAGCAGTGATGTGCATGATTGGCTGCCAAAACCATACACAGAGGATCTGCATGCAGTGCGTACATGGGAACAGGTTATTCCGCTGGGAACTGGAGGGTAACCGACCACACTGTTCTATCTCTAGGAATCTCTACATAGTAATAACATATTCAACTCATTTAAAAAAAAGAGCTTATTAATTTTTTTTTTTTTAATCATTTTACCTATTTTTTTATTATTATTTTTTAATCCTATTGTTTTCTAATCTTTTGCACTGACCAAAATAAAGAAGCAGTAAAATGAAATTAAGAGGCCTATTTATTATCATTATTTTTACTAAAAAAATATGAAAAAGGGGGTTTTCTGTTTTCACGCCCTCTTCAAATTATTTTAGTATCACTCCCATGTAGTAAAGGGCATTTGGAGCAGTTTTCATGAAAAACTGCTCCAAACCTTTTAATTCAGTTTTTTTTTTTAATTAAATCGCATCGCATTCCCCATACTTATACAGTATAATGGGAAATGTGATCTGGGCGAATTTACAAAAAAAAAAATTGTGAAAAAAATTGCAGTGTGCCCTGTGATATTAACGCCAGATCACAGGGCAGCTCTGCAATCTGCTGCCTTCTGCCCAGCTTTCTCTGCCCCCTGGCAGAGAAATCTGTGCGGGTCCCGGCAGTTTGATCAGCTCTGTGTGTCTGATGGACTTGTTAAAAAAAAAAAAAAAAAAAAGCCACCAAAACATACTTACCAGTCCAGGAGTTGGTGATTGGTGCTCCGGTGAACGCTGCCGGGTGCTGGGTACTCAATGTGCAATGTGTTGCAAAACGGCAGCTCACTTTACAGCACCGGGGGTCACAGCGGCACACGCGATCAGGCACCTGGCAGCCCTGCAAGGGCAGCGCTCACCGGCTCCCTGGGCTAGTAAGTATATTTACCATGCAAGGGGGGTCCGCGGCATAGGGGGGGTAGTTGCGACGTGGGGGTCGACCCGGTGGCGGCGGTAGTGGCGATGTTGGCAGTGGCAGTGCATGCGCAGCAGGACATCTGGAAAATATACCCCAATGATGCTGCGGACAGGCATCGCTCTGTCCCTGCGTGTGATAATTGATACATCCGTGTGATGTAATCAATTATCGCACTGTGGACTTAGGCGATTTTATCACCTCACATGGTGATAAATAGGCCCCTAAGTAACATTTATGGTTTTACTGACGCATAGCATTAACTACCTTGTATGATTGGTTTTGTCTTTTTTTTTTTTACCTGAAGGTCTGAAGTTTCAGGTTCCATTGTTGGAATCCACAGTTATCACCAAATGATCACTAATTAACCCATAACATAGTCTAATTGAGTAAAAGGAACAAGAAACGAGATGACGAGAGACCTGACTGCTGTGCAAGGCTCTTATAGGGATCCACGTATTAAAAATCACATATTAAAAATCTTTCTGCAATTTTTCAGGACGTATTGTAAGTGAACTGACCTTCTTCATTTGAAACTAAAGTATTAAAAGTAGAGATGTGCGTTGACCCCCAGGTTTTGGTTTTGCAAAACCACCGTCTAGTGTTTCGGTTCGGATTTCGGTTAAGTTTACAATCAATAAAAAATATCGATAATCATTGATGATATTGTTAAAAACAGCTAAAATCATGTAATTTTTGAAATCCAAAACCCAAAACGAGGATTTTAAATCCGAATTTCGAAATGCAGTAAGATTCGAACAAGGACCCCGGTTCGGAAAAGATCTCCAGGGGAATCCGGACCGGGTTTTGGTTTGGTTCGGATCCACAAAATTTGGGTGGATTCAGATTTCTAGAGAACCTAACCGCACATCTTCAATTCTCCCTTAGCAGTGTGAAAATGGCAGTACACCCTTCCTTGTGTACGGACAAGAACGCCCTAAAACCATTCTCACCACTTTTTCTATTTATATAAATAATCGGGATCTGCACAAGAGAATGCACTGCTGACAATGGGGTTATTCCGAGTTGATCGCTAGCTGCCGTTGTTCGCAGCACAGCGATCAGGCAAAAAATCGGCACTTCTGCGCATGCGTATGGTACGCAGTGCGCACACACTTCGTACTTTCACAAAAGCCATAGCAGTTTTACACAAGGTCTAGCGACGCTTTTCAGTCGCACTGCTGACCGCAAGAGTGATTGACAGGAAGTGGGTGTTTCTGGGTGGTAACTGACCGTTTTCGGGGAGTGTAAGAAAAAACGCAGGCATGCCAGATAAAAACGCAGGAGTGGCTGGGGAAACGGGGGAGTGGCTGGCTGAACGCAGGGCGTGTTTGTGACGTCAAAACAGGAACTAAACAGTCTGAAGTGATCGCAAGCACTGAGTAGGTCTCGAGCTACTCTGAAACTGCACAGATTTTTTTTTGTAGCCGCTCTGCGATCCTTTTGTTCGCACTTCTGCTAAGCTAAGATACACCCCCAGAGGGCGGCGGCATAGCGTTTGCACGGCTGCTAAAAGCAGCTAGCGAGCGAACTACTCGGAATGACCCCCAATAGGCCTAATTTAGAGTTGATCGAAGCAGCTAATTTTTTTGTTAGCAGTTGGGCAAAACCATGTGCAGTGCAGGTGGGGCAGATATAACATTTGCAGAGAGAGTTAGATTTGGGTGGGTTATTTTGTTTCTGTGCAGGGTAAATACTGGCTGCTTTATTTTTACACTGCAATTTAGATTTCAGTTTGAACACATCCCACCCAAATCTAACTCTCTCTGCACATGTTACGTCTGCCCCACCTGCAGTGCACATGGGCCCTCATTCCGAGTTATTCGCTCGTTATTTTTCTTCGCATCGGTGCGATTAGTCGCAAACTGCGCATGCGCAACGTTCGCAGTGCGCCTGCGCCAAGTAAATTTGCTAAAAAGTTTGGTATTTTACTCACGGCTTAACATAGAAATCTCTTCGTTCTGGTGATCGGAGTGTGATTGACAGGAAGTGGGTGTTTCTGGGCGGAAACTAGCCGTTTTATGGGTGTGTGCGAAAAAACGCAGCCGTTTCTGGGGAAAACGCGGGAGTGTCTGGAGAAACGGGGGAGTGTCTGGGCGAACGCTGGGTGTGTTTGTGACGTCAAACCAGGAACTAAACTGACTGAACTGATCGCAGTGTAGGAGTAAAGGGCCCTACACACTGGCCGATTTTTTGAAAGATATGAACGATCTCGTTCATAAATGAACGAGAACTCGTTCATATCTTTCAGTGTGGAGACTCCTGCGATGAACGATGCGTGGCCCCGCGCTCGTTCTGGTCTCCCGTCGGCTGTGCATGCAGGCCAATATAGACGATCTCGTCCATATTTGCCTGCACTTCAATGCAGCCGCGTGACGGGGGGAGTGAAGAAACTTCACTCCCCCCGTCACTGCCCCCCCGCCGCCGGGTCGCTCGTCGGCCGTATCCGCTGTCGGGCAGCTCGGCGGCGGGTCGGCCAGTAAGTAGGGCCCTTAAGTCTCGAGCTACTCAGAAACTGCAAAGAAATTTCTAATCCCAATTCTGCTAATCTTGCAATCGCAATTCTGCTAAGCTAAGATTCACTCCCAGAGGGCGGCGGCTTAGCGTGTGCAATGCTGCTAAAAGCAGCTAGCGAGTGAACAACTCGGAATGAGGGCCATGGTTTTGCCCAACTGCCTACAAATTTGCTGCTACGATTAGGTCTGCATTACCCCCAAAGTCGCATGAATGCACCTACTTCAGCTGTCTGACTCCTAATATGACCCCTGTAATACATTCTCATTATTATTAATAACAAATATAATAATTGCAATTAGTTACTTAAAACATATTTGTCCTTTCCTGTACTGTAAAAAGCAACACGTGTCACTATTCCAGACACCAAGGACCTAAGAGGTGGAGACGGAAGTGGCTGCAGCTGAGTCATTTGGTGGTTTCCAATCTGTGACTTTATGCAAATGCTGCCACGGCTAAAGCTGTTCCCTGGTGCACATCCGTGCACGTGATCGTGCAAGGATGTGGCCTCCAATGTTAACGACTGAGTACCTGCGTATGCACCCACTACAGTGCCACACCCGTGCCATAAGACGGGTGATCTCCATGTGACTGACTAGTCACTGGCCAGGAACACTCAGCACTTCTCCCAGATAGTTCCAATGCCGTGCTTCTCAATCGCAGCAGCGCCTTTGTACGCACACCGTGTAACACGTGCGCTGTAGGAGTTTTTATGGGTTTTTCGTGCATGCGCAGTAGCAAAATATTGGTCAGCTATCTGTACGCCGGCAGCTCCTGCTGCTCCGGACCAGGCCCAACATTCTTGCATGTAATCTGATGTGACCACCTCTCCGCTAGGCAGACCCGCAGGCAGGGAGAGCGGGGTTAATGTGTGTATGTCTCGGCACGTGTGTGGAGGGTGAGAGGGCGTTTCTGTAAGCAAGGACGCTTGGCTCTCACTCAGCTGCTTTCAGGGTGATGTCATTAACATTTGCTGAAGTAAAAACAACAACAACAGAATCTCACAGACCCTTTTATGGAGATATTTCTGTAATAGAAATTGTCCCAAAATGAGGTTTTTTCTGCAGACGTTTGATTGATGAGTTCCCAAAGCAGATACATGAAACCAGCGCTGGCAAAGACGAGGCATCCTTCTGCTCATTCATTCCCCGGCCTTGTGGAAGCAGCAGGAGGAGGAGAACACCGTGAGGGGAACACAAGGGCAGGAGTATTAGGTGCAGGGTGTGCGGAGGGGGCAGTAGTGCTAGGTGCAGGGTGTGCGGAGAGGGCAGTAGTATTAGGTGCAGGGTGTGCGGAGAGGGCAGTAGTATAAGGTGCAGAGTGTGCAGAGAGGGCAGTAGTATTAGGTGCAGGGTGTGCAGAGAGGGCAGTAGTATTAGGTGCAGGGTGTGCAGAGAGGGCAGTAGTATTAGGTGCAGGGTGTGCAGAGAGGGCAGTAGTATTAGGTGCAGGGTGAGTAGAGAGGGCAGTAGTATTAGGTGCAGGGTGTGCAGAGAGGGCAGTAGTATTAGGTGCAGGTTGTGCAGAGAGGGCAGTAGTATTAGGTGCAGGGTGAGTAGAGAGGGCAGTAGTATTAGGTGCAGGGTGTGCAGAGAGGGCAGTAGTAGGTGCAGGGTGTGCAGATTGGGCAGTAGTATTAGGTGCAGGGTGTGCAGAGAGGGCAGTAGTATTAGGTGCAGAGAGGGCAGTAGTATTAGGTGCAGGGTGTGCAGAGAGGGCAGTAGTATTAGGTGCAGGGTGTGCAGAGAGGGCAGTAGTATTAGGTGCAGGGTGAGTAGAGAGGGCAGTAGTATTAGGTGCAGGGTGTGCAGAGAGGGCAGTAGTATTAGGTGCAGGGTGTGCAGATTGGGCAGTAGTATTAGGTGCAGGGTGTGCAGAGAGGGCAGTAGTATTAGGTGCAGGGTGAGTAGAGAGGGCAGTAGTATTAGGTGCAGGGTGTGCAGAGAGGGCAGTAGTATTAGGTGTAGGGTGTGTAGAGAGGGCAGTAGTATTAGGTGCAGGGTGTGCAGAGAGGGCAGTAGTAGTATTAGGTGCAGAGAGTGCAGAGAGGGCAGTAGAACATTAGGTGCAGTGTGTGCAGAGAGGGCAGTAGTATTAGGTGCGGGGTATGCAGAGAGGGCAGTAGTATTAGGTGCAGGGCGTGCAGAGAGGGCAGTACTATTAGGTGCAGGGTGTGTAGAGAGGGCAGTAGTATTAGGTGCAGGGTGTGCACAGAGGGCAGAAGTATTAGGTGCAGGGTGTGCAGAGAGGGCAGTAGTATTAGGTGCAGGGTGTGCAGAGAGGGCAGTAGTATTAGGTGCAGGGTGTGTAGAGAGGGCAGTAGTATTAGGTGCAGGGTGTGCACAGAGGGCAGTAGTATAAGGTGCAGGGTGTGCACAGAGGGCAGTAGTATTAGGTGCAGGGTGTGCGGAGAGGACAGTAGTATTAGGTGTATGGTATGCAGAGAGGGCAGTAGTATTAGGTGCAGGGTGTGCAGAGAGGGCAGTAGTACTAGGTGCAGGGTGTGCAGATTGGGCAGTAGTATTAGGTGCAGGGTGTGCAGAGAGAGCAGTAGAATTAGGTGCAGGGTGAGTAGAGAGGGCAGTAGTATTAGGTGCAGGGTGTACAGAGAGGGCAGTAGTATTAGGTGTAGTGTGTGTAGAGAGGGCAGTAGTATTAGGTGCAGGGTGTGCAGAGAGGGCAGTAGTATTAGATGCAGGGTGTGCAGAGAGGGCAGTAGTATTAGGTGCAGAGTGTGCAGAGAGGGCAGTAGTATATTAGGTGCAGTGTGTGCAGAGAGGGCAGTAGTATTAGGCGCAGGGTGTGCGGAGAGTGCAGTAGTATTAGGGGCAGGGTGTCAGAGAGGGCAGTAGTAGTAGGTGCAGGGTGTGCAGAGAGGGCAGTAGTATTAGGTGCAGGGTCAGTAGAGAGGGCAGTAATATTAGGTGCAGGTTGAGTAGAGAGGGCAGTAGTATTAGGTGCAGGGTGTGCAGAGAGGGCAGTAGTATTAGGTGTAGGGTGTGTCGAGAGGGCAGTAGTATTAGGTGCAGAGTGTGCAGAGAGGGCAGTAGTATTAGGTGCAGAGTGTGCAGAGAGGGCAGTAGTATTAGGTGCAGGGTGTGCAGAGAGGGCAGTAGTATTAGGTGCAGTATGTGCTGAGAGGGCAGTAGTATTATGTGTATGGTGTGCAGAGAGGGCAGTAGTATTAGGTGTAGGGTGTGCAGATTGGGCAGTAGTATTAGGTGTATGGTGTGCAGAGAGGGCAGTAGTATTAGGTGCAGGGTGAGTAGAGAGGGCAGTAGTATTAGGTGCAGGGTGAGTAGAGAGGGCAGTAGTATTAGGTGCACGGTGAGTAGAGAGGGCAGTAGTATTAGGTGCAGGGTGTGTAGAGAGGGCAGTACTATTAGGTGCAGGGTGTGCGGAGAGGGCAGTAGTATTAGGTGCAGGGTGTGTAGAGAGGGCAGTAGTATTAGGTGCAGGGTGTGCAGAGAGGGCAGTAGTATTAGGTGCAGGGTGTGCACAGAGGGCAGTAGTATTAGGTGCAGGGTGTGCGGAGAGGGCAGTAGTATTAGGTGTATGGTATGCAGAGAGGGCAGTAGTATTAGGTGCAGGGTGTGCAGAGAGGGCAGTAGTACTAGGTGCAGGGTGTGCAGATTGGGCAGTAGTATTAGGTGCAGGGTGTGCAGAGAGGGCAGTAGTATTAGGTGCAGGGTGTGCAGAGAGGGCAGTAGTATTAGGTGCAGGGTGTGCAGAGAGGGCAGTAGTATTAGGTGCATGGTGTGCAGAGAGGGCAGTAGTATTAGGTGCAGGGTATGCAGAGAGGGCAGTAGTATTAGGTGCAGGGTATGCAGAGAGGGCAGTAGTATTAGGTACAGGGTGTGCAGAGAGGGCAGTAGTATTAGGTGCAGGGTATGCAGAGAGGGCAGTAGTATTAGGTGCAGGGTGTGCAGAGAGGGCAGTAGTATTAGGTGCAGGGTGAGTAGAGAGGGCAGTAGTATTAGGTGCAGGGTGTGTAGAGAGGGCAGTAGTATTAGGTGCAGGGTGTGCAGAGAGGGCAGTAGTATTAGGTGCAGGGTGTGCAGAGAGGGCAGTAGTATTAGGTGCAGGGTGTGTAGAGAGGGCAGTAGTATTAGGTGCAGGGTGTGCACAGAGGGCAGTAGTATTAGGTGCAGGGTGTGCACAGAGGGCAGTAGTATTAGGTGCAGGGTGTGCGGAGAGGGCAGTAGTATTAGGTGTATGGTATGCAGAGAGGGCAGTAGTATTAGGTGCAGGGTGTGCAGAGAGGGCAATAGTACTAGGTGCAGGGTGTGCAGATTGGGCAGTAGTATTAGGTGCAGGGTGTGCAGAGAGGGCAGTAGTATTAGGTGCAGGGTGAGTAGAGAGGGCTGTAGTATTAGGTGCAGGGTGAGTAGAGAGGGCAGTAGTATTAGGTGCAGGGTGTGCAGAGAGGGCAGTAGTATTAGGTGTAGGGTGTGTAGTGAGGGCAGTAGTATTAGGTGCAGGGTGGACAGAGAGGGCAGTAGTATTAGGTGCAGGGTGTGCAGAGAGGGCAGTAGTATTAGGTGCAGGGTGTGTAGAGAGGGCAGTAGTATTAGGTGCAGGGTGGACAGAGAGGGCAGTAGTATTAGGTGCAGTGTGTGCAGAGAGGGCAGTAGTATTAGGCGCAGGGTGTGCGGAGAGAGCAGTAGTATTAGGAGCAGGGTGTCAGAGAGGGCAGTAGTAGTAGGTGCAGGGTGTGCAGAGAGGGCAGTAGTATTAGGTGCAGGGTGAGTAGAGAGGGCAGTAGTATTAGGTGCAGGGTGAGTAAAGAGGGCAGTAGTATTAGGTGCAGGGTGTGCAGAGAGGGCAGTAGTATTAGGTGTAGGGTGTGTAGAGAGGGCAGTAGTATTAGGTGCAGAGTGTGCAGAGAGGGCAGTAGTATTAGGTGCAGGGTGTGCAGAGAGGGCAGTAGTATTAGGTGCAGAGTGTACAGAGAGGGCAGTAGTATATTAGGTGCAGTGTGTGCAGAGAGGGCAGTAGTATTAGGGGCAGGGTGTCAGAGAGGGCAGTAGTAGTATGTGCAGAGTGTGCGGAGAGGGCAGTAGTATTAGGTGCAGGGTGTGCGGAGAGGGCAGTAGTATTAGGTGCAGAGTGTGCAGAGAGGGCAGTAGTATATTAGGTGCAGGGTGTGCAGAGTGGGCAGTAGTATTAGGTGCAGGATGTGCAGAGAGGGCAGTAGTATTAGGTGCAGGATGTGCAGAGAGGGCAGTAGTATTAGGTGCAGGGTGGGCAGAGAGGGCAGTAGTGTTAGGTGCAGGGTGTGCAGAGAGGGCAGTAGTATTAGGTGCAGAGAGGGCAGTAGTATTAGGTGCAGGGTGTGCAGAGAGGGAAGTAGTATTAGGTGCAGGGTGTGCAGAGAGGGCAGTAGTATTAGGTGCAGAGAGGGAAGTAGTATTAGGTGCAGGGTGTGCAGAGAGGGCAGTAGTATTAGGAGTAGGGTGCGCAGAGAGAGATGTAGTATTAGGTGCAGGGTGCGCAGAGAGGGCAGTAGTATTAGTTGTAGGGTGTGCAGAGAGTAGTAGTAATATTAGGTACTGCCCTCTCTGCACACCCTGGCCTATATTTACTAATAATCCGAGTTTGACCGATTTGTGTTTTTTATTCTAAGTCCCAACACAGGAATTCACTAAGCACAAATCTCTGCAGTGTTTGGGCTATTCGTAATGGTTTTTACGGCAAAGTTCAAAAATACGAATGAATAGACCATCGGTCAAACGCGGCTGTTATTTCATACAACACGGGTATTCACTATTCATTCGTATTTGGGTGTTAGTGCCTGAGTGCTCAAACGCGGTCGTATTTTTTTGCGATTCGTTAAAAAAAGCGGCAAAAAAATAGACCTGCTTTTTTCAGGCGTGTTTACATGTGTTGCAACTTACAAATCACTCACACCTGAATTAGGATGCCTATTAAAGTATCTTAGGCCCATTTCAATCCACCTACACTCAGAAATGGCAGCAGGACTGTGGGCCAGTGATATGTTGTGTGCTGTGGGATTCCTCAGACTCAGACATCAGCCTGTAAGTAACCAGGGCCAACAAACTGAACATGGTCAGCAGGTTGTACAGGTTCCGCGGAGGCTGCGCAGTCCTCGTTTTTTTAGGGGGCTTTAAACTAGAGATGAGCGCCTGAAATTTTTCGGGTTTTGTGTTTTGGTTTTGGGTTCGGTTCCGCGGCCGTGTTTTGGGTTCGAACGCGTTTTGGCAAAACCTCACCGAATTTTTTTTGTCGGATTCGGGTGTGTTTTGGATTCGGGTGTTTTTTTCAAAAAACACTAAAAAACAGCTTAAATCATAGAATTTGGGGGTCATTTTGATCCCAAAGTATTATTAACCTCAAAAACCATAATTTACACTCATTTTCAGTCTATTCTGAATACCTCACACCTCACAATATTATTTTTAGTCCTAAAATTTGCACCGAGGTCGCTGTGTGAGTAAGATAAGCGACCCTAGTGGCCGACACAAACACCGGGCCCATCTAGGAGTGGCACTGCAGTGTCACGCAGGATGTCCCTTCCAAAAAACCCTCCCCAAACAGCACATGACGCAAAGAAAAAAAGAGGCGCAATGAGGTAGCTGTGTGAGTAAGATTAGCGACCCTAGTGGCCGACACAAACACCGGGCCCATCTAGGAGTGGCACTGCAGTGTCACGCAGGATGTCCCTTCCAAAAAACCCTCCCCAAACAGCACATGACGCAAAGAAAAAAAGAGGCGCAATGAGGTAGCTGTGTGAGTAAGATTAGCGACCCTAGTGGCCGACACAAACACCGGGCCCATCTAGGAGTGGCACTGCAGTGTCACGCAGGATGTCCCTTCCAAAAAACCCTCCCCAAACAGCACATGACGCAAAGAAAAAAAGAGGCGCAATGAGGTAGCTGACTGTGTGAGTAAGATTAGCGACCCTAGTGGCCGACACAAACACCGGGCCCATCTAGGAGTGGCACTGCAGTGTCACGCAGGATGTCCCTTCCAAAAAAACCCTCCCCAATCAGCACATGATGCAAAGAAAAAGAAAAGAAAAAAGAGGTGCAAGATGGAATTGTCCTTGGGCCCTCCCACCCACCCTTATGTTGTATAAACAAAACAGGACATGCACACTTTAACCAACCCATCATTTCAGTGACAGGGTCTGCCACACGACTGTGACTGATATGACGGGTTGGTTTGGACCCCCCCCAAAAAAGAAGCAATTAATCTCTCCTTGCACAAACTGGCTCTACAGAGGCAAGATGTCCACCTCATCTTCACCCTCCGATATATCACCGTGTACATCCCCCTCCTCACAGATTATCAATTCGTCCCCACTGGAATCCACCATCTCAGCTCCCTGTGTACTTTGTGGAGGCAATTGCTGCTGGTCAATGTCTCCGCGGAGGAATTGATTATAATTCATTTTAATGAACATCATCTTCTCCACATTTTCTGGATGTAACCTCGTACGCCGATTGCTGACAAGGTGAGCGGCGGCACTAAACACTCTTTCGGAGTACACACTTGTGGGAGGGCAACTTAGGTAGAATAAAGCCAGTTTGTGCAAGGGCCTCCAAATTGCCTCTTTTTCCTGCCAGTATAAGTACGGACTGTGTGACGTGCCTACTTGGATGCGGTCACTCATATAATCCTCCACCATTCTATCAATGTTGAGAGAATCATATGCAGTGACAGTTGACGACATGTCCGTAATCGTTGTCAGGTCCTTCAGTCCGGACCAGATGTCAGCATCAGCAGTCGCTCCAGACTGCCCTGCATCACCGCCAGCGGGTGGGCTCGGAATTCTGAGCCTTTTCCTCGCACCCCCAGTTGCGGGAGAATGTGAAGGAGGAGATGTTGACAGGTCGCGTTCCGCTTGACTTGACAATTTTGTCACCAGCAGGTCTTTCAACCCCAGCAGACCTGTGTTTGCCGGAAAGAGAGATCCAAGGTAGGCTTTAAATCTAGGATCGAGCACGGTGGCCAAAATGTAGTGCTCTGATTTCAACAGATTGACCACCCGTGAATCCTTGTTAAGCGAATTAAGGGCTGCATCCACAAGTCCCACATGCCTAGCGGAATCGCTCCCTTTTAGCTCCTTCTTCAATGCCTCCAGCTTCTTCTGCAAAAGCCTGATGAGGGGAATGACCTGACTCAGGCTGGCAGTGTCTGAACTGACTTCACGTGTGGCAAGTTCAAAGGGCATCAGAACCTTGCACAACGTTGAAATCATTCTCCACTGCACTTGAGACAGGTGCATTCCACCTACTATATCGTGCTCAATTGTATAGGCTTGAATGGCCTTTTGCTGCTCCTCCAACCTCTGAAGCATATAGAGGGTTGAATTCCACCTCGTTACCACTTCTTGCTTCAGATGATGGCAGGGCAGGTTCAGTAGTTTTTGGTGGTGCTCCAGTCTTCTGTACGTGGTGCCTGTACGCCGAAAGTGTCCCGCAATTTTTCTGGCCACCGACAGCATCTCTTGCACGCCCCTGTCGTTTTTTTAAAAATTCTGCACCACCAAATTCAAGGTATGTGCAAAACATGGGACGTGCTGGAATTTGCCCATATTTAATGCACACACAATATTGCTGGCGTTGTCCGATGCCACAAATCCACAGGAGAGTCCAATTGGGGTAAGCCATTCCGCGATGATCTTCCTCAGTTGCCGTAAGAGGTTTTCAGCTGTGTGCGTATTCTGGAAAGCGGTGATACAAAGCGTAGCCTGCCTAGGAAAGAGTTGGCGTTTGCGAGATGCTGCTACTGGTGCCGCCGCTGCTGTTCTTGCGGCGGGAGTCCATACATCTACCCAGTGGGCTGTCACAGTCATATAGTCCTGACCCTGCCCTGCTCCACTTGTCCACATGTCCGTGGTTAAGTGGACATTGGGTACAACTGCATTTTTTAGGACACTGGTGAGTCTTTTTCTGACGTCCGTGTACATTCTCGGTATCGCCTGCCTAGAGAAGTGGAACCTAGATGGTATTTGGTAACGGGGGCACACTGCCTCAATAAATTGTCTAGTTCCCTGTGAACTAACGGTGGATACCGGACGCACGTCTAACACCAACATAGTTGTCAAGGACTCAGTTATCCGCTTTGCAGTAGGATGACTGCTGTGATATTTCATCTTCCTCGCAAAGGACTGTTGAACAGTCAATTGCTTACTGGAAGTAGTACAAGTGGGCTTACGACTCCCCCTCTGGGATGACCATCAACTCCCAGCGGCAACAACAGCAGCGCCAGCAGCAGTAGGCGTTACACGCAAGGATGCATCGGAGGAATCCCAGGCAGGAGAGGACTCGTCAGACTTGCCAGTGACATGGCCTGCAGGACTATTGGCATTCCTGGGGAAGGAGGAAATTGACACTGAGGGAGTTGGTGGGGTGGTTTGCGTGAGCTTGGTTACAAGAGGAAGGGATTTACTGGTCAGTGGACTGCTTCCGCTGTCACCCAAAGTTTTTGAACTTGTCACTGACTTATTATGAATGCGCTGCAGGTGACGTATAAGGGAGGATGTTCCGAGGTGGTTAACGTCCTTACCCCTACTTATTACAGCTTGACAAAGGGAACACACGGCTTGACACCTGTTGTCCGCATTTCTGGTGAAATACCTCCACACCGAAGAGCTGATTTTTTTGGTATTTTCACCTGGCATGTCAACGGCCATATTCCTCCCACGGACAACAGGTGTCTCCCCGGGTGCCTGACTTAAACAAACCACCTCACCATCAGAATCCTCCTGGTCAATTTCCTCCCCAGCGCCAGCAACACCCATATCCTCCTCATCCTGGTGTACTTCAACACTGACATCTTCAATCTGACTATCAGGAACTGGACTGCGGGTGCTCCTTCCAGCACTTGCAGGGGGCGTGCAAATGGTGGAAGGCGCATGCTCTTCACGTCCAGTGTTGGGAAGGTCAGGCATCGCAACCGACACAATTGGACTCTCCTTGTGGATTTGGGATTTCAAAGAACGCACAGTTCTTTGCGGTGCTTTTGCCAGCTTGAGTCTTTTCAGTTTTCTAGCGAGAGGCTGAGTGCTTCCATCCTCATGTGAAGCTGAACCACTAGCCATGAACATAGGCCAGGGCCTCAGCCGTTCCTTGCCACTCCGTGTGGTAAATGGCATATTGGCAAGTTTACGCTTCTCCTCCGACAATTTTATTTTAGGTTTTGGAGTCCTTTTTTTACTGATATTTGGTGTTTTGGTTTTGACATGCTCTGTACTATGCCATTGGGCATCGGCCTTGGCAGACGACGTTGCTGGCATTTCATCGTCTCGGCCATGACTAGTGGCAGCAGCTTCAGCACGAGGTGGAAGTGGATCTTGATCTTTCCCTAATTTTGGAACCTCAACATTTTTGTTCTCCATATTTTAATAGGCACAACTAAAAGGCACCTCAGGTAAACAATGGAGATGGATGGATTGGATACTAGTATACAATTATGGACGGGCTGCCGAGTGCCGACACAGAGGTAGCCACAGCCGTGAACTACCGCACTGTACTGTGTCTGCTGCTAATATATAGACTGGTTGATAAAGAGATAGTATACTCGTAACTAGTATGTATGTATAAAGAAAGAAAAAAAAACCACGGTTAGGTGGTATATACAATTATGGACGGGCTGCCGAGTGCCGACACAGAGGTAGCCACAGCCGTGAACTACCGCACTGTACTGTGTCTGCTGCTAATATATAGACTGGTTGATAAAGAGATAGTATACTCGTAACTAGTATGTATGTATAAAGAAAGAAAAAAAAACCACGGTTAGGTGGTATATACAATTATGGACGGGCTGCCGAGTGCCGACACAGAGGTAGCCACAGCCGTGAACTACCGCACTGTACTGTGTCTGCTGCTAATATATAGACTGGTTGATAAAGAGATAGTATACTCGTAACTAGTATGTATGTATAAAGAAAGAAAAAAAAACCACGGTTAGGTGGTATATACAATTATGGACGGGCTGCCGAGTGCCGACACAGAGGTAGCCACAGCCGTGAACTACCGCACTGTACTGTGTCTGCTGCTAATATATAGACTGGTTGATAAAGAGATAGTATACTCGTAACTAGTATGTATGTATAAAGAAAGAAAAAAAAACCACGGTTAGGTGGTATATACAATTATGGACGGGCTGCCGAGTGCCGACACAGAGGTAGCCACAGCCGTGAACTACCGCACTGTACTGTGTCTGCTGCTAATATATAGACTGGTTGATAAAGAGATAGTATACTCGTAACTAGTATGTATGTATAAAGAAAGAAAAAAAAAACACGGTTAGGTGGTATATACAATTATGGACGGGCTGCCGAGTGCCGACACAGAGGTAGCCACAGCCGTGAACTACCGCACTGTACTGTGTCTGCTGCTAATATATAGACTGGTTGATAAAGAGATAGTATACTCGTAACTAGTATGTATGTATAAAGAAAGAAAAAAAAACCACGGTTAGGTGGTATATACAATTATGGACGGGCTGCCGAGTGCCGACACAGAGGTAGCCACAGCCGTGAACTACCGCACTGTACTGTGTCTGCTGCTAATATATAGACTGGTTGATAAAGAGATAGTATACTCGTAACTAGTATGTATGTATAAAGAAAGAAAAAAAAAACACGGTTAGGTGGTATATACAATTATGGACGGGCTGCCGAGTGCCGACACAGAGGTAGCCACAGCCGTGAACTACCGCACTGTACTGTGTCTGCTGCTAATATATAGACTGGTTGATAAAGAGATAGTATACTCGTAACTAGTATGTATGTATAAAGAAAGAAAAAAAAAACACGGTTAGGTGGTATATACAATTATGGACGGGCTGCCGAGTGCCGACACAGAGGTAGCCACAGCCGTGAACTACCGCACTGTACTGTGTCTGCTGCTAATATATAGACTGGTTGATAAAGAGATAGTATACTCGTAACTAGTATGTATGTATAAAGAAAGAAAAAAAAACCACGGTTAGGTGGTATATACAATTATGGACGGGCTGCCGAGTGCCGACACAGAGGTAGCCACAGCCGTGAACTACCGCACTGTACTGTGTCTGCTGCTAATATAGACTGGTTGATAAAGAGATAGTATACTACTAATATTATATACTGGTGGTCAGGTCACTGGTCACTAGTCACACTGGCAGTGGCACTCCTGCAGCAAAAGTGTGCACTGTTTAATTTTAATATAATATTATGTACTCCTGGCTCCTGCTATAACCTATAACTGGCACTGCAGTAGTGCTCCCCAGTCTCCCCCACAATTATAAGCTGTGTGAGCTGAGCAGTCAGACAGATATATAATATATATAGATGATGCAGCACACTGGCCTGAGCCTGAGCAGTGCACACAGATATGGTATGTGACTGACTGAGTCACTGTGTGTATCGCTTTTTTCAGGCAGAGAACGGATATATTAAATAAACTGCACTGTGTGTCTGGTGGTCACTCACTATATAATATATTATGTACTCCTGGCTCCTGCTATAACCTATAACTGGCACTGCAGTAGTGCTCCCCAGTCTCCCCCACAATTATAAGCTGTGTGAGCTGAGCAGTCAGACAGATATATATAATATTATATATAGATAATAGATGATGCAGCACACTGGCCTGAGCCTGAGCAGTGCACACAGATATGGTATGTGACTGAGTCACTGTGTGCTGTGTATCGCTTTTTTCAGGCAGAGAACGGATTATAAATAAAAGTGGTGGTCACTGGTCACTATCAGCAAAACTCTGCACTGTACACTACTGAGTACTCCTAATGCTCCCCAAAATTAGTAAATCAAGTGTCTCTCTAATCTATTCTAATTCTAAACGGAGAGGACGCCAGCCACGTCCTCTCCCTATCAATCTCAATGCACGTGTGAAAATGGCGGCGACGCGCGGCTCCTTATATAGAATCCGAGTCTCGCGATAGAATCCGAGCCTCGCGAGAATCCGACAGCGTCATGATGACGTTCGGGCGCGCTCGGGTTAACCGAGCAAGGCGGGAAGATCCGAGTCGCTCGGACCCATGAAAAAAAACATGAAGTTCTGGCGGGTTCGGATTCAGAGAAACCGAACCCGCTCATCTCTACTTTAAACTTGAACGCATTGTCCGATGATACGGTCATACAAATGTTCCGTCTAAATCGTAACAACATTTTCCGTCTGTATGACCTTGTCAAACTGGGCCTAGACCCTGAGACAGCACGCTCTCGCCCTGTCTCAGGCCTGCACAAACTCCTGGCTGTGTTGCACTTTATGGCTACTGGCAGCTTTCAGGCTGTGTCTGGGGATGTCATAGGAATCTCACAGCCCTCATTTTCGAGAATATAAACACAGGTGATGTATACCTAACTACCTCCTCTGTTTTTTGTTTGTTTTAATTTCTCGGTGGCCAGTTCTGTCCTAAAATCTCATGTTTATTTTTCTTTCAAATATACACACAGGTGTTGGCTGTTTTGCAGCCCCACACCGATGCCTCAATCTGCTTCCCTACCCAGGAGTCTCAGTGGCATGCCGTCAGGGTAGATTTCTATGAGCTGGCTGGCATGCCCAATGTGCTGGGAGCCATAGATTGCACACACCTTCAGCTGAGACCACCTAGGGGCAGGCAGCACATCTATACTAATCGACATCTAGAGCACTCCACAAATGTGCAGGTGGTTTGTGATGCAAATCTCAAAATAATGAGTGTTGTTGCTGGTTACCCTGGGGGCTGCCATGACTCCTTCATCCTCAGTCAGTCATCCCTCTTTGATAAGTTTGAGGACAGACAAATGCCAGATGGGTGGCTGCTGGGTATGTAATTTGATATGTGTAGGCCTGCGTCTACTTTGTCCAAATACAGGGGCAGATGTATTAACCAGGAGAAGGCATAAGGAAGTGATAAACCAGTGATATGTGCAAGGTGATAAAGGCACCAGCCAATCAGCTCCAATATGTAAATTATCATTTAGGGACAGATTGCCCGCTGCCTTTATTACCTTGCACATATCACTGGTTTATCACTTCCTTATGCCTTCTCCAGGTTAATACATCTGCCCCACAGTGTGTTACTTATGTGTTGCTGTATCTTAACATGAATCACGTTACTATATCTGTCTTTTAGGTGATGGAGGATATGGCTGTTTCTCTTGGCTTCTAACTCCATGGTCCCGACCTGATACCCCTGCTGAACACAATTACAATCATGCACATAAGTCTACGCGGAATGTGATAGAAAGATGTTTTGGTGTGCTGAAATCTAGGTTTCGGTGTCTGGATAAGTCTGGTGGCCTTTTGTTGTATTGTCCCTTGAAGGTGACTCAAATTGTGTTCTGCTGCTGCTTTCTTCATAACATGTGTTTGCAACAACATCTGCCACATATTGAGGAGGTGGATGAAGAAAGCAGCCAGCAAGCAGAGGAATTAGAGACATCTGGTGATACTTGGAGTACAGATGTAGGGAGGCAGGTTAGGCAAGACCTCATAAATCGTTATTTTTAAGGTAAGTGTTGTTTGCTTCTTTCATTTGTTGTGTAAGCCTAAATATATGTTTCCCCATTTTTAAATTAAAAACCATTACTCAGAATGTGTCTGTCTCCTTGAGACATACAAACATACCCTCGCTTTATGCTATACAAATGTAGCATGTGTATTGTATTTATTTAAAAACTCAAAACAACAGATTATGAGTTGTATGCATGAAGTCTGGATAAGTGTTAATAAACTTGGATTGAAAATTTATTACAAGCACACATAATCCACATAGTAATTTATTTTGTATTTTACTTTATGATTGTGTGTAACGTCCTAATGCACAGGTTCTCAAACTCGGCCCTCAGGACCCCACATAGTGCATGTTTTGCAGGTAACCCAGTAGAAGCACAGGTGTATGAATTACTCACAGACTCATTTTAAAAGGTTCACAGGTGGAGCTAATTATGTCACTTGTGATTCTGTGAGGAGACCTGCAAAACATGCACTGTGTGGGGTCCTGAGGCCCGAGTTTGAGAACCTGTGTCCTAATTAAACACTCCTCCACATATAATGTTAGCCTTGAGGAATACATGTGTCCCTATGTGTGATGCTCCATCGTATTTAAGGGACACAAACTTAGTCTCATCCAAAATAATTTATTTCGTAATGTTTGCTGCAGTAAACTTGCTGATTTGTAAGTAAATACAGTTTGCCACATATATACATTATTATACACATTATTTTGTGGTTTTTAAAAAAAAAAAATCAAATTTATTTGTTTCTGCATCATGTGTAAGAAACTGATTACTCATTTTTAACACACACAAACATGGCCCAACAATAATGACATTCATTTTGGCACTGAATTATCTAAATTCAATCACAACATATTAAAACCTTTTTAGGCAACTCAATTGTGTTATTCTTGTAATGTTGTATAGAGAAGAAAGGTAAAATAGTTAACAATCACATTGTAATTTGTATTGGCTGCAGAATATAAGATTGATTGGAATCTAGAAAGAGTAATGATTAGAAAAAAATCAAGTGGTCTGTTTACTTCCTGCTAAACATATTCTGCCTGGCTGGCAATTATTGTGTCTGCAGGATATGAGAATGATTGGAATCTAGAAAGAGTAATGATTACAAAAAAATCTAGTGGTCTGGTTACTTCCTGCTAACATCTATGTGCAGCTCAAACAACATTTCCCTCCTCCAAAAAAATTCAAAGATGGTAAAGAATAAATGTGCGTACAAATTTCCTGTTGTTGTTTGTACCACTTATAATTAATGATGTTGTACAAATTGTCAAGGAGCTAAGTGTTATATCTATTTTGACAAACACACTTACTAAGTATTTTGATTTACTTCTCTGAAATTAAAAATGTGAGGTTTATTTGTTAATTTTTTTTAGGTGGCTGCTTGTCCTGCCCTTTGCCTTTACCACTGTCATGTTGGCGTGCTCTGGTGGAGCGTCTTGGTGGTAATGACACTGGTGTGATATTTGGAGTAGTCGTACCAGAACTGCTGCTTGTTTGCTGTTGGTGCATGGATCTGAGTGTTTCATTGAGGTTAGTGAGGGTGGCACTGAGTTCACGTGTAGCAGCATTTTGATTGTCTACAATTCGGAATAAAGTTTCATTTATCTTTTGATTGTTTTGAAAAATGTTCATATAGCTTTGCTGTTGTCTGTGCTGTTCTTCCATTAGTCTGTGCTGTTCTTCCATTATGCGCTGTAAGTTGCCCATGACCTGTGTAATGTCTGCACGCATGAGTTCCATGGTATTGTCAATTCTCGTGGTTTGTTCATTTTGTCTACTCATATTTCTGGTTATTCTTCTGAGGTGACATGGTAGGCTTGCAAACATTTGTGTCTGCCTACGCAGGCAATCTTCATTAGTGGCCTGCTGTCTAGCCCAAATGTTCCAAAACACGTGATCAGGGCATTGTGTTACTGGTGTTGTTGGGCTGTGTTGTGGTGGTGGTGTGCTTTGCGGTGATGGTGTACTCATAGGTGCTGGGGGGCTGGTTCCTTGGCTTAATGGCTGCATTTCTAACATGATTGTGTCATCCATGTCACTGTGTTGCTGTTGTTGCGGAGGGATGCTGTTACCAGGACTAGAAGCTGTAATTTTGAAAAAATATACGTTAGCTATCTATATGTTTGATAAATTATAACAAATCACTAAACATGGAACACGTGTCATTGACTGTTGCTTTCAGATATCCTGCCTAGCAACATCATCACTCATAACTTAAATACATGCATATGCCTGTTTGTGGCAAATGTGTCTGGTTACTTCATTGTGAAAGCAAACACATTAGTTTTATTGTAGATCAGACATACTCCACCATAAAAACACATTGTAATCCATAATGTGTTACCTTATAGCTTTTCAAAAACAAACATAGTAATGTTTTTATATGTATTTGGCAATGTTAGGTCAAACACACATGTGAAAATTTGTTAAACAACCTTACTATTTTCCAAAATTACACATGAGTTTCTGTTGCAGCATCTTACACACAATGTGCTACTGTATGGCTGAAGTGGACATACATATCTTTACTGGATGTGGACAAGGCCATTTTGCTAGGATTCCATTTCATGTTTTACTGACTTCGGTAAGTATATCAGATTTTGATGTGTTTTGACTTAATGCGTTTAAGTAAAAGTTTTATTATGATCTGAAATTTATTACATTTATTTCAGTTTGATACTCACAATCAAGATGAGGGGAGTGTGGTTCACGTCTTGGAGGTGTGTCCAAAATTTGGAGAGGGGGGACCGAACATACTGTCGATAATCTTCGTGGCGGGGTATCCTGCTGTGGTTGGCCCTGGACATCAGACCTTGCTTTCTTTGCTGCCACATGTTTTTTTTTGGTGGTGTGTTACAGAAGTCCGACTTCTGCTGCTCCAGACTTCTTTTGATGGACCTAGTATTGAAAGTTAAATTTTGTTATGGCCATTCCTTTACAAACATACCCTATACTACAATGGACACTTTACCTGCTTCCGCAGCGTCATCATCAGATGTCATGGGAGTTACTGTAGGACGACCAGTACTGCTTTTTTCCAACACTGTAAAACCAAAATAAAAAATCATGTATTCATGCTATTGTTGATACATGCACCCATTCTGCTTATAAACATTAATTCTTAAAAAATGCGTGTTTTTTTTAATAAAAAAACATAAGGACTGTAAACCAGAAAAACACTACATAAAACAATAAACATTGTCCAATAGCCATATGCACTATGGAAAGTGCAACACAGGAAAACATGTACAGGACACAGACATAGGACACAAGTAAAAATACATACACTAACAACCAAAAACACACACATCTTCATTTTGTAATGAAAGGAAAAAATGTACAGATGCAATATAGAAATTGCTCTGTGATGTGGCACTCCAAACACACATTACCACTATATGAGCCTCCTTGGCCATTTTGGACTTGACACGTCTGAGTCACACATAATTGTGTGTCTAAACACTTAATACAGAAAAAAAAATACAAACAACACACTCCTCCACTACCACTGCACAAATCACACACACACACACACACACACACACACACACACACACACACACACACACACACACAAACACTGACAAGGGACTATAAATAAAAAATACTTGGACAAAAAATTAGACAAAACCACAAAAAACACGACTACAAGAATGACAAGACTACTTTCAAACTCAATACTACACTCAGAAATCGCAAACAACACTCCTCACCAAACCAAAAACTCACCTACTCAACCTCCCTCCTCACCACTAACTAAACCCACGAGGTGCGGACGGTTTGGGGCGTATTTATATGGTTGCGCACAGACACTCCTACATCTGAAACACAACCAATCACGAACGGGGATGAAAAACGAAACTAAAAGTGAAAATGCGGCCGGGGTTTAAAAAAAAACCCTGCCGCGTTTAACTTAGAAAATAAACCAGCAAAAACAACAAAAACACGTACGCAAACGACAATGACGGCCGTAAATGTGCCAAAAAAACCCGACTGGCATCGACATCGGAAAACACGAAAACCATAAAGTCGACTGCTTCGTAACTTTGCTTATATAGTTTCAAAAAGTTGCATGAAAATGCACCCTATACAAAACGAGTTAAAACACTACACAAACCGACTCAAACACGAATATTAGTAAATATAGGCCCCTGTGCCTAATACTTCTGCCCTCTCCGCACACCCTGCACCTAATGCTACTGCCCTCTCTGCACACCATGCACCTAATACTACTGCCCTCTCCACACACCCTGCACCTAATACTACTGCCCTCTCCGCACACCAAGTACTTAGTACTACTGCCCTCTCTGCCCACCCTGCAGCTAATACTACTGCCCTCTCTGCACACTCTGCACCTAATACTACTGCCCTCTCTGCACACCCTGCACCTAATACTACTGCCCTCTCTGCATACCATGTACATAGTACTACTGCCCTCTCTGCACACCCTGCACCTAATACTACCACCCTCTCTGCATACCATACACCTAATACTACTGCACTCTCTGCACACCATACACCTAATACTACTACCATCGTTGCATACCATGTACCTAGGACTCTGCCCTCTCTGCACACCATGCACTTAATACTACTGCCCTCTCCGCACACCATGCACCTAATACTACTGCCCTCTCCGCACACCATGCACCTAAAACTACTGCCCTCTCCGCACACCCTGTACCTAATACTACTGCCCTCTCCGCACACCCTGCACCTAATACTACTGCCCTCTCCGCACACCCTGCACCTAATACTACTGCCCTCTCCGCACACCCTGCACCTAATACTACTGCCCTCTCCGCACACCCTGCTCCTAATACTACTGCCCTCTCCGCCCACCCTGCACCTAATACTACTGCCCTCTCTGCACACCCTGCACCTAATATTACTGCCCTCTCCGCACACCCTGTACCTAATACTACTGCCCTCTCCGCACACCCTGCACCTAATACTACTGCCCAATCTGCACACCCTACACCTAATACTACTGCCCTCTCTGCACACCATACACCTAATACTACTGCCCTCTCTGCACACCATGCACCTAATACTACTGCCCTCTCTACACACCCTGCACCTAATACTACTGCCCTCTCTACACACTATGCACCTAAAACTACTGCCCTCTCTGCACACCCTGCACCTAATACTACTGCCCTCTCTGCACACCCTGCACCTAATACTACTGCCCTCTCTGCACACCATACACCTAATACTACTGCCCTCTCTGCATACCATGTACTTAGTACTACTGCCCTCTCTGCACACCCTGCACCTAATACTACTGCCCTCTCCGCACACCCTGCACCTAATACTACTGCCCTCTCTGCACACCCTGCACCTAATACTACTGCCCTCTCCGCACACCCTGCACCTAATACTACTGCCCTCTCCGCACACCCTACACCTCATACTATTGCCCTCTCTGCACACCCTGCACCTAATACTACTGCCCTCTCTGCACACCCTGCACCTAGTACTACTGCCCTCTCCGCACACCCTGCACCTAATACTACTGCCCTCTCCGCACACCCTGCACCTGATACTACTGCCCTCTCTACACACCATGTACCTAATACTGCTGCCTTCTCTGCATATCATGTACCTAGTACTACTGCCCTCTCTGCACACCCTGCACCTAATGCTACTGCCCTCTCTGCACACCCTGCGCCTAATACTACTGCCCTCTCTACACACCCTGCACCTAATACTACCGCCCACTCTGCACACCCTGCACCTAATACTACTGGCCTCTCTGCACACCCTGCACCTAATCCTACTGCCCTCTCTGCACCTAATACTACTGCCCTCTCTGCACACCATGGGGGTAATTCCAAGTTGATCGCAGCAGGAAATTTTTTAGCAGTTGGGCAAAACCATGTGCACTGCAGGGGCGGCAGATATAACATTTGTAGAGAGACTTAGATTTGGGTGGGTTATTTTGTTTCTGTGCAGGGTAAATACTGGCTGCTTTATTTTTACACTGCAATTTAGATTGCAGATTGGACACACCACACCCAAATCTATCTCTCTCTGCACATGTTATATCTGCCTCCCCTGCAGTGCACATGGTTTTGCCCAACTGCTAAAAAATTTCCTGCTGCGATCAAAAACACCCATGTACCTAATACTACTGCCCTCTCTGCAAACCATGTACCTAGTACTACTGCCCTCTCTGCACACCCTGCACCTAATACTACTGCCCTTTCTGCATACCATACACCTAATACTACTGCCCTCTCTGCACACCCTGCACATAATACTACTGCCCTCTCTGCATACCATGTACCTAGTACTACTGCCCTCTCTGCACACCCTGCACCTAATACTACCGTCCTTTCTGCATACCATACACCTAATACTACTGCCCTCTCTGCACACCATGCATCTAATACTACTGCCCTCTCTGCACACCCTGCACCTAATACTACTGCCCTCTCTACACACCATACACCTAATACTACTGCCCTCTCTACACACCATACACCTAATACTACTGCCCTCTCTGCACACCATACACCTAATACTACTGCCCTCTCTGCATACCATGTACCTAATACTACTGCCCTCTCTGCATACCATGCACCTAATACTACTGCCCTCTCTACACACCCTGCACCTAATACTACTGCCCTCTCTGCACACCATACACCTAATACTACTGCCCTCTCTGCATACCATGCACCTAATACTACTGCCCTCTCCGCACACCCAGCGCCTAATGCTACTGCCCTCTCTGCACACCCTTCTCCTAATAATACTGCCCTCTCTGCACACCCTGCACCTAATACTACTGCCCTCTCTACACACCCTGCACCTAATACTACTGCCCTCTCTGCATACCATGTACCTAATACTACTGCCCTCTCCGCACACCCTGCACCTAATACTACTGCCCACTCTGCAGTCTGCACACCCTACACCTAATACTACTGCCCTCTCTGCATACCATACACCTAATACTACTGCCCTCTCTGCACACCCTGCACCTAATACTACTGCCCTCTCTGCATACCATACACCCAATACTACTGCCCTCTCTGCACACCCTGCACCTAATACTACTACCCTCTCTGCACACCATACACCTAATACTACTGCCCTCAGCACACTCTGCACCTAATACTACTGCCCTCTCTGCACACCCTGCACCTAGATACTACTGCCCTCTCTACTCACCATACACCTAATACTACTGCCCTCTCTGCACACCCTGCACCTAGATACTACTGCCCTCTCTACTCACCATACACCTAATACTACTGCCCTCTCCGCACACCCTGCACCTAATACTACTGCCCTCTCTGCACACCCTGCACCTAATACTACTGCCCTCTCCGCACACCCTGCACCTAATACTACTGCCCTCTCCGCACACCCTACACCTCATACTATTGCCCTCTCTGCACACCCTGCACCTAATACTACTGCCCTCTCTGCACACCCTGCACCTAGTACTACTGCCCTCTCCGCACACCCTGCACCTAATACTACTGCCCTCTCCGCACACCCTGCACCTGATACTACTGCCCTCTCTACACACCATGTACCTAATACTGCTGCCTTCTCTGCATATCATGTACCTAGTACTACTGCCCTCTCTGCACACCCTGCACCTAATGCTACTGCCCTCTCTGCACACCCTGCGCCTAATACTACTGCCCTCTCTACACACCCTGCACCTAATACTACCGCCCACTCTGCACACCCTGCACCTAATACTACTGGCCTCTCTGCACACCCTGCACCTAATCCTACTGCCCTCTCTGCACCTAATACTACTGCCCTCTCTGCACACCATGGGGGTAATTCCAAGTTGATCGCAGCAGGAAATTTTTTAGCAGTTGGGCAAAACCATGTGCACTGCAGGGGCGGCAGATATAACATTTGCAGAGAGACTTAGATTTGGGTGGGTTATTTTGTTTCTGTGCAGGGTAAATACTGGCTGCTTTATTTTTACACTGCAATTTAGATTGCAGATTGGACACACCACACCCAAATCTATCTCTCTCTGCACATGTTATATCTGCCTCCCCTGCAGTGCACATGGTTTTGCCCAACTGCTAAAAAATTTCCTGCTGCGATCAAAACCCCCCATGTACCTAATACTACTGCCCTCTCTGCATACCATGTACCTAGTACTACTGCCCTCTCTGCACACCCTGCACCTAATACTACTGCCCTTTCTGCATACCATACACCTAATACTACTGCCCTCTCTGCACACCCTGCACATAATACTACTGCCCTCTCTGCATACCATGTACCTAGTACTACTGCCCTCTCTGCACACCCTGCACCTAATACTACCGTCCTTTCTGCATACCATACACCTAATACTACTGCCCTCTCTGCACACCATGCATCTAATACTACTGCCCTCTCTGCACACCCTGCACCTAATACTACTGCCCTCTCTACACACCATACACCTAATACTACTGCCCTCTCTACACACCATACACCTAATACTACTGCCCTCTCTGCACACCATACACCTAATACTACTGCCCAGAGCCGGCCCTAACCAATATGATGCCCTAGGCAAGATTTTGGCTGGTGCCCCCTAGCACCGCTGCTCATTCTGCAGAAGATGCCTGGCATGAGTCAGCTGGCAGCTCTGCTAACGTCGGGCACCTTTTGTCTATGAAAATGCATCTTATTTGATTTACTATGGGGCTAGGATGCACAAGCAGCTTCTGCTGATTAAAATGATATGCAGCATGCCTATGTTCTGTGTGCGTCTGCGGCTGTATCTGCATACGAAATGCTACATTACAGTGATTTCCAGGAATACACTGCAACGTAGCATTCGTATGCAGATACAGCCACAGTCACACACAGAATATAGGCATGCCGCATATCATTTTAATCAACAGAAGCTGCTGGTGCCCCTAATCATACCAAATGCCCTAGGCATTTGCCTAGTTTGCCTATGCCTAAGACCGGCTCTGCTACTGCCCTCTCTGCATACCATGTACCTAATACTACTGCCCTCTCTGCATACCATGCACCTAATACTACTGCCCTCTCTACACACCCTGCACCTAATACTACTGCCCTCTCTGCACACCATACACCTAATACTACTGCCCTCTCTGCATACCATGCACCTAATACTACTGCCCTCTCCGCACACCCAGCGCCTAATGCTACTGCCCTCTCTGCACACCCTTCTCCTAATAATACTGCCCTCTCTGCACACCCTGCACCTAATACTACTGCCCTCTCTACACACCCTGCACCTAATACTACTGCCCTCTCTGCATACCATGTACCTAATACTACTGCCCTCTCCGCACACCCTGCACCTAATACTACTGCCCTCTCTGCACACCCTACACCTAATACTACTGCCCTCTCTGCATACCATACACCTAATACTACTGCCCTCTCTGCACACCCTGCACCTAATACTACTGCCCTCTCTGCATACCATACACCCAATACTACTGCCCTCTCTGCACACCCTGCACCTAATACTACTGCCCTCTCTGCATACCATACACCCAATACTACTGCCCTCTCTGCACACCCTGCACCTAATACTACTACCCTCTCTGCACACCATACACCTAATACTACTGCCCTCTCAGCACACTCTGCACCTAATACTACTGCCCTCTCTGCACACCCTGCACCTAGATACTACTGCCCTCTCTACTCACCATACACCTAATACTACTGCCCTCTCTGCGCCTAATACTACTGCCCTCTCCGCACACCATACAACTAATACTACTGCCCTCTCTGCACACCATGCACCTAATACTACTGCCCTCTCTGCACACCCTGCACCTAATACTACTGCCCTCTCTGCACACCCTGCACCTAATACTACTGCCCTCTCCGCACACCCTGCACCTAGTACTACTGCCCTCTCTGCACACCCTGCACCTAATACTACTGCCCTCTCTGCACACCCTGCACCTAATACTACTGCTCTCTCTACATACCATACACCTAATACTACTGCCCTCTCTGCACACCCTGCACCTAATACTACTGCCCTCTCCGCACACCCTGCACCTAATACTACTGCCCTGTCTACATACCATGTACCTAATGCTATGTCCAGCACGTCTCCTACATTTCTTATAGCATGCATCTGAATCACTACTGCGACTTAGATGCATGCACGGTTGAAAAATATCGACCCTTTGCAGGAATATCTTTAGTCCGTGCATTCAGAATAAGCCCCATTGTCTCAGTTTCCAACATGCGGCAGGAAGGCCCCAGGACACATCTACGTTGGTAGCAGAGTGCAGTGTAGAAGCCGCACTGCATTCAGTCAGCATGTATGTCTCCAGGGCATGGCTGGCTGAGTGATGGTCTGGGGATTTTAGCTTGTGAACTGCATCTTTCTCCGCAGAGACCGTCAATGTAATACATGCACACATAGCAAATGTGTCATCGGTGATAAGCTCCTGACTCCTGGGCAACCACAGTGATTACCTAATACTGTTCTAGACACGAGAAAGGGCAAATGAGGTTGCTTCCGATCTGAGGCGGGAGGCATCACACCTCCCTATACTCACACTTTAACTATTGCATGGGAAAGAGAACAGCACTGCACAAAGGCCCTCATTCCGAGTTGTTCGCTCGGTAATTTTTTTCGCATCGCAGCGATTTTCCGCTAATTGCGCATGCGCAATGTTCGCACTGTGACTGCGCCAAGTAAATTTGCTAAGAAGTTTGGTATTTTACTCACGGCATTACAAGGTTTTTTCATCGTTCTGGTGATCGTAATGTGATTGACAGGAAGTGGGTGTTTCTGGGCGGAAACTGGCCGTTTTATGGGTGTGTGTGAAAAAAACGCTGCCGTTTCTGGGAAAAACGCGGGAGTGGCTGGAGAAACAGGGGAGTGTCTGGGCGAACGCTGGGTGTGTTTGTGACGTCAAACCAGGAACGAAACTGACTGAACTGATCGCAGTGGAAGAGTAAGTGTCGAGCTACTCAGAAACTGCACAGAAATTTCTATTCGCAATTTTGAGAATCTTTCGTTCGCAATTTTGATAAGCTAAGATTCACTCCCAGTAGGCGGCGGCTTAGCGTGTGCAATGCTGCTAAAAGCAGCTTGCGAGCGAACAACTCGGAATGAGGGCCAAAACCTACAATTCTACACTGAGCCGAAATCCACGCTGCTAACAACCATCGATGGCTTTACCATCGATGAGTGAGGATTTAGTGGCATATTCGAATTTCTTTAAAGTAAGCAAGGCCTCAGGCACCGATCATTTGCGCATATGCAGCCCTAAACCTTTAATGGTTTGATTATTGATGGTTTCCCCCAAAAGTCAGACCATTGACCATCGATGGTTAACAGGTCAATGGACAACCCTACAGAGTGTTGTTTAAAGGAGGTACAATGAGGTGGTACATTGTTAGGGGTGTAATAAGGAGGGGCCAGCAGCCATTTTCAACTCCGCAAAAAAGAACTTGGTTGTACACTAGGGCTTTAATTCAGATCTGATCGCCCACTGCGAAAACGCACAACAGAGATCAAATCTAAATTACCCACAAGCAGAATATTGGGAATGATTGTTAGTCAGGCACATCCGCTCACACAGGGTCCCATTGTCAGAAGGAGAAACTGCAGCTTCCATAGGGCTGGTACAATTAACGATGGTTATCCGATGGCGCAGCGACAGTGCGTATAAAGATGCACGGAAAAGGATTTGCGCGGTCACATGACAATATCTAAAAGGGCAATGGTATTATTAGCTGCGTATTGCTAGTTAAAGAATCGCCCTTTTAAATATCTGGCATAAACATGATCAGAAGCGCCGGGTATTACAGCCTTGTGCTTCGTAAATAACCCCCCAAAATGACTGATGTCGTCTAATATAGATGAGGCCTTAATATCGGAGGACTTTCCGAAGCTCTCGCTGCAATCCATGTGGGTGGGTGAGGCTGTGATATCGAGCGCCCTCATTCAGAGATGAAACCTAATGGTGTGCCCACTCCTCCGATGGGGATGGGGGGGGGCTGCGCATGTGTGGAAAGGGGCCCGTGCCATTGCACGCAATGCCCCCAGAGCCGCAGCATGAGTGACAGGCTGTGGGCGTTTGGGGGCGGGGAGAGGGTCGAGCTGGGCAGCGTTCCCGAAAACTTGCCAGCGCAGGCTCCCTGGCCTACAAGGATTAGTACATAGACCCCTTAATACCTTAAACCAACATAAAACTATCCAGCCTTGTATAGGTAATGAAAGGGGAAGCGGTTAAGATACCGCCCCTCGGGATCCCGGCAGTCAGAATGCCGACACCGGAAACCCGTGCTGCAGTACAATGCCGACGCCGTAATACCGGCAAGACAGGCTGTTCTCCTTCTGTGGGTTTCCACAGCGTTATCCGGTCTCTAGGTTGGCCACACTTAGGCCGACAATGTCTAGGTCGAACACTATTGGTCGACAGTAAGTAGGTCGACATGGTTTCTAGGTTTTTCACATTTTTTTCTTTTTTTGAACTTTTTCATACTTAACGATCCACGTGGACTACGATTGGAACGGTAATCTGTGTCGAGCGCAGCGGTAGGGGAGCGAGGCACCTTGCCCGAAGCATGGCGAGTGAAACGAGCCATGCGAGGGGACACGGTGCACTAATTGGGGTTCCCGGTCACTTTACGGAGAAAACAACACAATTTTTTTTTTAAAAACCTCATGTCGACCTTTTGACCTTTCGACCTAGACCATGTCGAACTGGAAACCCTGACGACCTAGAATCCCTAGTTACTGTCGACCAATAGTGGTCGACCTAGACACTGTTGACCTAAGTGTGGTCGACATTCCATACCACACCCTTCCACGACACCCATAGAGGGAGACTATAACCCGCGGTGAGGGCAGGCAACATGGCCGCAGCGTGTCGAGCGCAGCAAGCCGGCAAAGGGCTTCCAAGCGCTCGCCACACTGCCGACATACTACTGACCGGGATACCGCTGTCGGTATGCTGACGGCCGGCATCCCGGTCAACAGTAATTCATACTGAGCCCAATGAAAGAGATTATACAGAGTTAGACATAGCCCTGATGTTGCGCTGCGCAAATTATCGTCTCTGTCGGCGGAAAGTAATTGATGATTTTTATGCTGTCACCAATTACCTGCATGGAACAGAGGGGAAGATGTATTAAGCCTGGAGAAGTGATACAGCAGTGATAAGTGGAAGGTGATAACGCACCAGCCAATAATTACGGACTTGAAAAATGACAGTGTTATGCACACCAGTGCCAGCAGGAATGTACTGGTGTCTGAACGGAGAGGGATGCAAAACAAATGAACTCACAGACAGACTGGGGAATATGACATTACATACATAGAAGGTGATAGGGTAACAAAATAAACACAAAGTGAACAGAGAAGCCCAAAGGCTAAGAAACTGGGTGTCTCCCTAGTATTAGGAATGCTCAGATGGAAAGAAGCGAGATGTTGTGATTTAATACGTAGAGAACCCGAAATGCTGTTGCTAAGGGCAACAGCAAAACCCTAAAGGGTTACCAACGGGTGTGGCAGTAAACTCCTTGGTCAGAGATGGAATAATAGACACAAGGAGAGTCTCCACAATCCTAGTCTTCACTTGCAGTGCACTGGTTCAGCTTACTGCCACTAAACTGACACCTGAACATCTTGCACAGTGAGAAAGGATTTTGGCAGGCAAGTCTGAGAATACAGCCGCAAACTTGCTAGGTTCACAGAGTAGCAAAAGAACCCCAGCAGGTTAAATGACTGACTCCAGTCTTACTGCTAGGTCTGGATTGGCAGAGTGTAATACCAAATCCCAAGGCCTATTTGCAGTAAGCAACAAACAAATACAAAGTTTACACAGTACTAGCTAGCTTTCAGGAACTGACTAACCAACAAAGATTCAGCAGCATCTGCCTAACCTGAGAAGAGTGTTTATATAGCAGGTGCTGTCCACGCCCCACTCAGACCTCACAGACTGTGAGCACAAAAACCAGCACCGGATCCCCTGCCGTGCACAGAGCCTGTAACCACTGCACAGCAAAAGACCCGAACCAGAGTATCAGCTACGCTCAGGTTACTCCACTAGCACTTGTCTCCCGGTTGCCATGACGACGTGGCAGCACAGAGCAGGAGACCCTAACAGTACCCCCCCTCTGACGAGGGGTCAAAGAACCCCTACCACCGGGTTTATTGGGGAACTGCGAGAAGAAAGAGCGTAACAGTCTGGGGGCATGAAGATCACAACTGCGCACCCACGACCGCTCCTCCGGGCCATACCCCTTCCAGTGCACCAAAAATGACAGCCGACCCCGAACCATCTTGGAGTCAAGAATCCTTTCAACAACAAACTCCCTCTGGCCACGTATCAGAAGAGGGGAAGGTCTTCCACTGGAAGAAGGATTACTAATCGCCCGTTTTAAAAGGGAACAATGAAATGTTTTATTGATACCCAAAGAACGGGGTAGATCTAACTGAAATGCCACCGGATTGATAACCCTAGTGATCTTATAAGGACCGATGAACCGGGGGCCTAACTTATGAGATGGCTGTCTCAACTTCAAATTCTTGGTAGACAACCAGACGAAGTCTCCTAATTTGAAGCTGCAGGGTCTCTTCCGCTTATCAAAAACCCTTTTTGTCACTAATTACACAGACACAAGGGCTTTCTTCACTTTCCTCCAAATACCTCTAAGGACCGAAACCACAGAGGAACCACCAGGCGTGGAGTCCAGGGGGTCAAAAGAATTGGCCTTAGGATGATGCCCATACACACAAAGGAAGGGAGAGATCCCTGTAGCAGAGTGAGCCGCGTTGTTATAGGCAAACTCCGCCATGGACAGATGAGCAACCCAGTCAGTCTGACACTTGGAGACATAACACCTGAGGAACTGCTCCAAGGACTGGTTCACCCTTTCAGTCTGCCCATTAGACTGCGGATGGTAGCCTGACGACAAGCTGACAGAAATCTGGAGATCGGAACAAAATGCCCTCCAGAATTTGGCCACAAACTGAGGTCCGCGGTCAGAGACCACATCAAGTGGCAACCCGTGGAGGCGCACAACATGCAGCATAAATAATTCAGACAGGCGTCTGGCCGATGGCAGCCCAACCAATGGAACGAAGTGCGCCATCTTCGAAAACCTGTCAACGACAACCCAGATGGCTGTCATCCCCGAGGATTTGGGCAAGTCCACAACAAAATCCATTGAAATGTGGGTCCATGGCTTAGATGGAATAGAGAGTGGATGTAATGGGCCAACAGGAACCCCTCTAGGAGTCTTATTTCGGGCACAGATGTCACATGCCCGAACCCACTGATCCACATCCCTAGCCACCGAGGGCCACCACACCGCCCTAGATAGCAACTCCCGAGTTCTGGCAATACCCGGGTGACCTGCCGACTTCTTGGCATGGAATTCCAGGAACACTCGCTGTCTTAACCTAGGAGGCACAAACAAAAGACCTACCGGAAGGTCTGGAGGAGCCTGCTCCTGTGCTCTAAGGACTAATGACAAGAGGTCCTGGGTAATGCCCACTTTAATACATGATGGGGACACAATGGGCAATGGCTCCTCGGTGGTCTCCTGGATTGGAGCAAAACTCCGCGAGAGCGCATCAGCCTTGATGTTTTTTGACCCAGGGCGATATGTTATCAAAAAATTAAAGTGAGCAAAAAACAAAGCCCATCGTGCCTGCCTGGCATTGAGGCGTTTCGCTGACTCTAAATATGCCAAATTCTTATGGTCGGTGAGAATTGAGACCACAAACTTAGCCCCCTTAAGCCAGTGTCTCCACTCCTCGAGTGCATCCTTAATAGCCAACAATTCCCGGTTACCCACGTCATAATTCATCTCGGCAGGCGAAAATTTACGGGAAAAGTAAGCACAGGGATGAAGGCGATTATCAGACACCCCCATCTGAGAGAGCACTGCCCCAATACCCAGCTCAGAGGCATCCACCTCCACCACAAAAGGACGCTCTGGATCTGGGTGTCGCAGCACCTTGGCCGAGACAAATGCCCTTTTGAGACGGGCAAAAGCCGCTTTGGCCTCACAAGACCAGTGAGCAACATCCGCTCCTTTCTTAGTGAGTGCCACCAAGGGCGCCACTATAGACGAAAATCCAGCGATAAATCATCTATAAAAATTTGCAAAGCCCAGAAAACGCTGAAGCGCCTTCAAACTAGTGGGCTGCACCCAATCCAGGACTGCCTGTACCTTGGAACCCTCCATTTGGAAACCTTCTGGAGAGATAATATATCCTAGAAATGTGATTTGCTGAACTTCAAATTCGCACTTCTCCAGCTTCGCCCCAAGCCGGTGGTCTCTGAGTTTCTGGAGGACTAAGCGTACATGCTTCCGATGTTCCTCCAGGGAATGGGAGAAGATTAGGATGTCATCTAAGTATACAACTAAGAATCTATCCAAATATTCCCTGAGCACATCGTTCATGAAGTCCTGGAAGACTGCCGGGGCATTACAGAGCCCAAAAGGCATCACCAAATATTCATAGTGCCCTGAGTGGGTATTAAAGGCAGTCTTCCATTCATCCCCCTCTCTTATTCGGATTAGATTGTACGCACCGCGTAGGTCAATCTTAGAAAAAATGGTGGCCGTACGAAGCTGGTCAAACAAGACCGAAATGAGAGGCAGTGGGTATGAGTTTTTAATCGTGATACGGTTCAATTCCCTGAAGTCGATGCAGGGTCGCAACGAACCGTCCTTTTTACCCACGAAGAAGAACCCCGACCCAACTGGAGACTGTGAAGGTCTGATAAATCCCTTAGCCACGTTCTCCTGAATGTACTCTGCCATAGCCTGAGTCTCAGGACGTGACAGGGAGTACAACCTGCTCTTGGGAAGCTTAGCATTCGGCAACAAATTAATGGCACAGTCATAGGGGCGATGGGGAGGTAGTACCTCTGCAACTCTTTTGGAGAACACGTCCGCAAAATCTGCATAACATTCTGGCAATCCTGGCAAACTTAGCTGCGAAAGCCTGACTGGAAGGCTCAAGCAACTCCTGAAACAATCAGTACCCCAACTAAGAATCTCCCCAGAGACCCAGTCAAATTGAGGATTGTGGGCCCTTAACCAGGGTAACCCCAACACCAATGGGGCAAAAGTACAGACAGTCACATAAAAGGACAATTTTTCAGAGTGTGTGGCTCCAATAAACAAAGAAATCTGGCTAGTGCAAGAGGTAATTTTACCTTGGGATAATGGTTCCCCGTTTAACCCACATATCTCAATTTCCGATGCCAAGGGTACTAAGGGAACAGAGTGTTTCAGGGCGAATTGGCGGTCCATAAAAACCCCGTCGGCCCCACTGTCCACAAAGGCCTCAGTCTTGACAGGTTGACCGAGGATCTTCAAGGTCACCGGAATGATAAAAGTCTTCTTGGGAAATTCTGACTTCTGGCCTGACAGGATATTTCCCATCACCCTCAGGCCCTGAAGTTTTCCGGCTTTTCTGGGCATGATACTACCACATGACCTTTATTCCCACAGTACAAACATAACCCCTGTTGTCTCCTCCGCGTCTTCTCACGCGAGGAGAGGCGGGTAGCCCCAATCTGCATAGGCTCCTCGGAAAATTCCTCAGAGTCTGAGGTTCCCTTGGGAAAGAAGGAAACCTCGGTCTCCCTTTCAAGCCTGCGCTCTCTCAGCCGTCTATCCACCCGAATGGATAACTGCATGAGCTGATCCAAGCTATCAGGCAAGGGATATTGTACCAGTTGGTCTTTTAACTGGTTAGAAAGACCTCTTCGGTACTGGTGTCTCAGGGCTGGGTCATTCCACTGGGTATCATGGGCCAACCTCCGAAACTCCGTACAATAAACCTCAACTGGCCTTCGCCCTTGCTTAAGGATCGAAATCTGAGCCTCGGCTGAGGCCGTCTTGTCAGGGTCATCATACAACATGCCCAGTTCCGTAAAAAAAGCATCAACACTTTTAAGCGACGGACAGTCAGGCTGCAACCCATATGCCCAGACCTGTGGGTCTCCTTGTAGCAAGGAAATCACTATGCCCACCCGCTGAATCTCCGACCCAGAAGACTGAGGCCTAAGCTGGAAATATAGCTTGCAGCTCTCCTTGAAACAAAAGAACTGCGAGCGATCTCCAGAAAAACGATCCGGGAGATTTACTTTCGGCTCCTTAACCCCTGAAGGTACTGCTGCTGCGGGAGCTCCGCCAGCGGCCTGCGAGGTGTGCATTTTAATGGACAAATCATTAAATTGTCAAGTCATGACCTGCACCTGATCGACCACCTGTTGCAAAGTATTTTGAGGGGTATGCTCCATATTCCCACAAAATTTCAACAGGAGTATTAGGCTGCTGAATATGTTATGCACACCAGTGCCAGCAGGAATGTACTGGTGTCTGAACGGAGAGGGATGCAAAACAAATGAACTCACAGACAGACTGGGGAATATGACATTACATACACAGAAGGTGATAGGGTAACAAAATAAACACAAAGTGAACAGAGAAGCCCAAAGGCTAAGAAACTGGGTGTCTCCCTAGTATTAGGAATGCTCAGATGGAAAGAAGCGAGATGTTGTGATTTAATACGTAGAGAACCCGAAATGCTGTTGCTAAGGGCAACAGCAAAACCCTAAAGGGTTACCAACGGGTGTGGCAGTAAACTCCTTGGTCAGAGATGGAATAATAGACACAAGGAGAGTCTTCACAATCCTAGTCTTCACTTGTAGTGCACTGGTTCAGCTTACTGCCACTAAACTGACACCTGAACACCTTGCACAGTGAGAAAGGATTTTGGCAGGCAAGTCTGAGAATACAGCCGCAAACTTGCTAGGTTCACAGAGTAGCAAAAGAACCCCAGCAGGTTAAACGACTGACTACAGTCTTACTGCTTGGTCTGGATTGGCAGAGTGTAATACCAAATCCCAAGGCCTATTTGCAGTAAGCAACAAACAAATACAAAGTTTACACAGTACTAGCTAGCTTTCAGGAACTGACTAACCAACAAAGATTCAGCAGCATCTGCCTAACCTGAGAAGAGTGTTTATATAGCAGGTGCTGTCCACGCCCCACTCAGACCTCACAGACTGTGAGCACAAAAACCAGCACCGGATCCCCTGCCGTGCACAGAGCCTGTAACCACTGCACAGCAAAAGACCCGGACCGGAGTATCAGCTACGCTCAGGTTACTCCACTAGCACTTGTCTCCCGGTTGCCATGACGACGTGGCAGCACAGAGCAGGAGACCCTAACAGACAGCTAGGAGCTGATTGGCTGGTGCGTTATCACCTTGCATGTATCACCGCTTTATCACTTCTCCAGGCTTAATACATATGATCTGCCCCATTTAGTGAAGACTCAGTTCGCACAGTTTGACTGTTCCGGAGGCACTGTGCGACCACTGCGCTCAGGGGTACGACCACTGCACTGAACTCAGGGGGTCATTCCGACCCGATCGTACCCTGCGCTTCTTCGCAGAGGTGCAATTGGGTCGGAACTGCGCATGTGCGGTGGCCGCATTGCGCAGGTGCGCCGTTGCCCGGAAACGCCCGTTGCCGGGCAGTGACGCCTCCAGCGAAGAAAGCGGTCGCAGCGGCGACCGCAAGAAGATGGACAGGAGAAAGGTGGATCCAGGCGTCAACTCACCGTTTTCGGGGCGTGGAGATCCGTACGCAGGGGTGTCCAGGCGTTTGGAGGGTGGATGTCTGACGTCAATTCCGGGACCTGCAACGCTGGATTGATCGCACAGGGGGAGTAACTCTTACCCTAGTCTACTTCTGCACAAAACTTTTTTTGCATAGCGGGGCTGCACAAGCGATCGCAACCTCGCTATGCAAAAATCCACTCCCCCATAGGCGGCGTCTAGTTGATCGCACGGGCTGCAAAAAGTGGCAGCGTGCGATCAACTCGGAATGACCCCCTCAATACCCCCATAAGAAGAAAACGTATAGTGGTATCATTGCTAGACTCTCCAGAACAAAGTTATTGGACATTTGCGGCGCTGTTCCTGATAAGTTATTAGTACCTAGTTCTGCAAAGTCATTACATGGAAGGAAAGCGACTATCTTTCACTAGATTTATTCATAAGTGAAATTGATTATCCGTCACTTGGTTCCTTTCATAATACTTAAATTAAGTTTGAATTTCATATAAAAAAGATATATATAGCCCCATATGTGACTATTAAGGAGACGGAATAAACAACGGAGATAATTGTATTTACAATTTTCCATTCGTTTTTGCACAAAATCTTATTTCTTCTTTTTAATTATTTTGCTGGTTTATGTTAAATTAGATGGGGAAAGGCGAGAATGAGTTTTTTATGTTATATAAATAAAGATTTGATATTTTAATTATCTTTGGTCCACAAATGCGCATCAATAACAGCGCAGCTCTGTTCCTCTGAGTATCCGCTGTAAGGGGCTGATTATGAGACACAGGAAATGCCCTTGTCACATTAATTGGTGATTTTTTGTGGGGCTGCACTTGTGTCCCTAAAGTAGCCCAGCGCAAGCATCCCACGGTGAGTGTGCACAACGTTGCAGGACCGTCTGAGCCGCAGTGTCTCTGTAGTGTAATGGACGAACCTGGGCCGTGACTGGGTGGTGGTCATACAGATGCATGACGATATGCCATATGGTGTAGTTGGGGCAGAGTAAGTAGTAATGTGAGCGTCACCTATAGATGTGATTGGAGCAGGGTACGTAGCTATGTGAGCAGCACCTATAGATGTGGTTGGAGCAGGGTAAGTAGTAATGTGTGCAGCACCTATAGATGTGGTTGGAGCAAGGTAAGTAGTAATGTGAGCAGCACCTATAGATGTGATTGGAGCAAGGTAAGTAGTAATGTGAGCAGCACCTATAGATGTGATTGGAGCAAGGTAAGTAGTAATGTGAGCAGCACCTATAGATGTGATTGGAGTAGGGTGTGTAGCAATGTGAGCAGCACCTATAGATGTGGTTGGAGCAAGGTAAGTAGTAATGTGAGCAGCACCTATAGATGTGATTGGAGCAAGGTAAGTAGTAATGTGAGCAGCACCTATAGATGTGATTGGAGCAGGGTATGTAGCTATGTGAGCAGCACCTATAGATGTGGTTGGGGCAGGGTAAGTAGTAATGTGAGCAGCACCTATAGATGTGGTTGGGGCAGGGGAAGTAATAATGTGAGCAGCACCTATTGATGTGGTTGGGGCAGGCTAAGACGTAATGTGAGGAGCACCTATAGATGTGGTTTGGCAGGGTAAGTAGTAATGTGCACAGCACCTATAGATGTGGTTGGGACAGGGTAAGTAGTAATGTGAGCAGCACCTATAGATGTGGTTGGTGCATGGTAAGAAGCAATGTGTGCAGCACCTATAGATGTGATTGGAGCAGAGCACGTAGCTATGTTAGCAGCACCTATAGATGTGGTTGGCGCAAGGTAAGTAGTAATGTGAGCAGCACCTATAGATGTGATTGGAGCAGGGGTATGTAGCTATGTGAGCAGCACCTATAGATGTGGTTGGGGCAGGGGAAGTTGTAATGTGAGCAGCACCTATAGATGTGGTTGGAGCAGGGTAAGTAGTAATGTGTGCAGCACCTATAGATGTGGTTGGAGCAGGGTAAGTAGTTATGTAAGCAGCACCTATAGATGTGGTTGGAGCATGGTATGTAGCTATGTGAGCAGCACCTATAGATGTGGTTGGAGCAGGGTATGTAGCTATGTGAGCATCACCTATAGATGTGGTTGGAGCAGGGTATGTAGCTATGTGAGCAGCACCTATAGATGTGGTTGGAGCAGGGTATGTAGCTATGTGAGCATCACCTATAGATGTGGTTGGAGCAGGGTATGTAGCTATGTGAGCAGCACCTATAGATGTGGTTGGAGCAGGGTATGTAGCTATGTGAGCAGCACCTATAGATGTGGTTGGAGCAGGGTATGTAGCAATGTGAGCAGAACCTATAGGTGTGGTTGGAGCAGGGTATATAGCTATGTGAGCAGCACCTATAGATGTGGTTGGAGCAGGGTAAGTAGTAATGTGAGCAGCACCTATAGATGTGGTTGGAGCAGGGTATGTAGCAATGTGAGCAGAACCTATAGGTGTGGTTGGAGCAGGGTATATAGCTATGTGAGCAGCACCTATAGATGTGGTTGGAGCAGGGTAAGTAGTAATGTGTGCAGCACCTATAGATGTGGTTGGAGCAGGGTAAGTAGTTATGTAAGCAGCACCTATAGATGTGGTTGGAGCATGGTATGTAGCTATGTGAGCAGCACCTATAGATGTGGTTGGAGCAGGGTATGTAGCTATGTGAGCATCACCTATAGATGTGGTTGGAGCAGGGTATGTAGCTATGTGAGCAGCACCTATAGATGTGGTTGGAGCAGGGTATGTAGCTATGTGAGCATCACCTATAGATGTGGTTGGAGCAGGGTATGTAGCTATGTGAGCAGCACCTATAGATGTGGTTGGAGCAGGGTATGTAGCTATGTGAGCAGCACCTATAGATGTGGTTGGAGCAGGGTATGTAGCAATGTGAGCAGAACCTATAGGTGTGGTTGGAGCAGGGTATATAGCTATGTGAGCAGCACCTATAGATGTGGTTGGAGCAGGGTAAGTAGTAATGTGAGCAGCACCTATAGATGTGGTTGGAGCAGGGTAAGTAGTAATGTGAGCAGCACCTATAGATGTGGTTGGAGCAGGGTATGTAGCAATGTGAGCAGCACCTATAGATGTGGTTGGAGCAGGGTACGTAGCTATGTGAGCAGCACCTATAGATGTGGTTGGAGCAGGGTATGTAGCTATGTGAGCAGAAACTCTACAAATGTGCACATCAGTAGAGGGTGCTGTGAGGCGCTGCGTGATGAGACTTATAATTAGCTGGCAGAACATCACTTCCTTCTTATCAAGGTTATAAATAAAGGTGAGTGAACTTTTTAAAACTGCTCTGTGGAATATTTGCCTCTTCAGCTGCAGATTGTCACACAACACACATGCAGCAGGGAGGTAAGTGGTGCCGCAGGGCGGTAAGTGGTAATTCAGGGAGGTAAGGGGTACAGCAAGGAAGTAAGTGTTGCAGCAGGGAGGTAAGTGTTGCAGCAGGGAGGTAAGGGGTACAGCAGAGCGGTAAGTGGTGCAGCAGGGAGGTAAGGGGTACAGCAGGAAGGTAAGGGGTGCAGCAGAGAGGTAAGGGGTACAGCAGAGAGGTAAGGGGTGCAGCAGGGAGGTAAGGGGTACAGCAGGGAGGTAAGGGGTGCAGCAGAGAGGTAAGGGGTACAGCAGAGAGGTAAGGGGTGCAGCAGGGAAGTAAGTGTTGCAGCAGGGAGGTAAGGGGTACAGCAGAGAGGTAAGGGGTTCAGCAGGGAGGTAAGGGGTACAGCAGAGAGGTAAGGGGTGCAGCAGGGAGGTAAGGGGTACAGCAGAGAGGTAAGGGGTACAGCAGGGTAGAAAGTGTTGCAGGAGGGAAGTAAGGGGTACAGCAGGGAGGTAAGGGGTGCAGCAGGGAGGTAAGGGGTGCAGCAGAGAGGTAAGGGGTGCAGCAGGGAGGTAAGGGGTGCAGCAGGGAGGTAAGGGGTGCAGCAGGGAAGTAAGTGTTGCAGCAGGGAGGTAACGGTACAGCAGGGAGGTAAGGGGTGCAGCAGGGAGGTAAGGGGTGCAGCAGGGTAGTAAGTGTTGCAGGAGGGAAGTAAGGGGTACAGCAGGGAGGTAAGGGGTGCAGCAGGGTAGTAAGTGTTGCAGGAGGGAAGTAAGGGGTACAGCAGAGAGGTAAGGGGTGCAGCAGGGTAGTAAGTGTTGCAGGAGGGAAGTAAGGGGTACAGCAGGGAGGTAAGGGGTGCAGCAGGGAGGTAAGGGGTGCAGCAGAGAGGTAAGGGGTGCAGCAGGGAGGTAAGGGGTGCAGCAGGGAGGTAAGGGGTACAGCAGAGAGGTAAGGGGTGCAGCAGGGAAGTAAGTGTTGCAGCAGGGAGGTAAGGGGTACAGCAGGGAGGTAAGGGGTACAGCAGGGAGGTAAGGGGTACAGCAGAGAGGTAAGGGGTGCAGCAGGGAAGTAAGTGTTGCAGCAGGGAGGTAAGGGGTACAGCAGGGAGGTAAGGGGTACAGCAGGGAGGTAAGGGGTACAGCAGGGAGGTAAGGGGTGCAGCAGGGAGGTAAGGGGTGCAGCAGAGAGGTATGGGGTGCAGCAGGGAGGTAAGGGGTGCAGCAGGGAGGTAAGTGTTGCAGCAGAGAAGTAAGGGGTACAGCAGAGAGGTAAGGGGTACAGCAGAGAGGTAAGGAGTACAGCAGAGAGGTAAGGGGTGCAGCAGGGAGGTAAGGGGTGCAGCAGGGAGGTAAGTGGTGTAGCAGGGAGGTAAGGGGTGCAGCACAGAGGTAAGGGGTGCAGCAGAGAGGTAAGGGGTGCAGCAGGGAGGTAAGGGGTGCAGCAGGGAGGTAAGTGTTGCAGCAGAGAGGTAAGGGGTGCAGCAGAGAGGTAAGGGGTACAGCAGAGAGGTAAGGGGTACAGCAGAGAGGTAAGGGGTGCAGCAGGGAGGTTAGTGTTGCAGCAGAGAGGTAAGGGGTACAGCAGAGAGGTAAGGGGTACAGCAGAGAGGTAAGGGGTGCAGCAGAGAGGTAAGGGGTGCAGCAGGGAGGTGAGGGCTACAGCAGAGAGGTAAGGGGTACAGCAGAGAGGTAAGGGGTGCAGCACAGAGGTAAGGGGTGCAGCAGGGAGGTAAGGGGTGCAGCAGAGAGGTAAGGGGTGCAGCAGGGAGGTAAGGGGTGCAGCAGGGAAGTATGTGTTGCAGCAGGGAGGTAAGGGGTGCAGCAGGGAGGTAAGTGTTGCAGCAGAGAGGTAAGGGGTGCAGCAGGGAGGTAAGGGGTGCAGCAGGGAGGTAAGGGGTGCAGCAGAGAGGTAAGGGCCGGGTGCTCACACACAATAAAACCCAGCTTTGGAGAAAGCCTAAAAGGAGCCTCAATGTTCCTAGCGCCTGATTCATGTTTTTAAGTAAAACAGAAAAGTAAGCAACTGGGCAAAACCACGTGCAGTGCAGGTGGGGCAAATGTAACATGTGCAGAGAGAGTTAGATTTGGGTGGGGTGTGTTCACGCTGAAATGTAAACTGCAGTGTAAAATAAAGCAGCCACTATAGTATTTACCCTGCACAGAAAACATGTATTTGTTCCCCTTTCATGTCAACATGGTTTGTTCCAGAGACAAAGGACCTAATTCACACCTGATCACTAGCAGGCGATTTTTGCACTGCTACGATCAGATAGTCGCCGCCCACAGGGGCTGTGCATGTGTGCGAACGCATGTGTAGCAGAGCTGTACAAACAGATTTTGTGCAGTCTCTGCGCAGCCCTGGACTTACTCGGACCTGATTGCATGAAAACGCACCGCAGCGTTCAGGTCTGGATTACCCCCAGAGTTACTTGCTTTTGTTTTTGCTTTACTTACAAACATGAATCTGTCCCTTTGCTCATGAAGTTTGCAAACGAGATCAATTTTAATTAGTGCCCTCTACCCCCTTTATACTAGGTCATCAGTGGCGCCATCTTCCAGTGAAGTCTTCAGATAGATTTTACATGCACATAAGATAGCAAAGTCTAATACCGGGTACACCCACAGCGTTATGTCCCGCAGCCGCCCGTCAGGCCGACAGAGCGCCGATCCAGGTAAGCATATACACTTATTGGTCGGCTGCTCATTGTGTCAGTCCTAAAATCCAGCTGGGCGGGCATCTGAATTTGCCCTCCCAGCTGTGACGTCAGTCCCTGCGGCAACTGTACAGACAGTCCGCCATCCGCACACACATCCAGATGCGTTGATATATCTGCAGATATATTGGACATTGGCTGTACATAAGGGCCAACGTGATAGGTCTAAAAAAACATAATTTCTCCATATACTGGCCGACCGTTTGATCGAATGGCCGATATATCGCCTCACTTTACCCAGTATTAGACACAGTCTTTGATATTTTCTGTGCTGGTGCCATCTTTCTGAAGCCATGCCCAATTATATCACACAGCAAAATCAATTACTCCATCGCCCCCCAATCTCTCACTCCTCCCCCAAGCTCCATAAAATGCATAATTTACAAAGATAGTGTGGGAAGCCTCCTACGGATTGGCGAAAACAATGTGAAGCTGAATATTGTGTCATTGTGAAGCTGTCTATTCTGCTTTAAAATTACATTCACTACGGTTTTTTTCAAGGTTATAAAGATCCTCACAAAGACAGATTATAAAATTCTTTTCATGCTAAAAAGAAATCTGCAAAAAATATATCTACAAAGCATTCAAGGTATGCACAGAAGCAGCCTGCCGCAGCTTGTTCCCCTCACCGTCTGCTACCAACAGACCATCCATCATCAAATTCAGCCCTTCAGACACCACAGCCAGTTACCCATAGCTGGTATTACACCCTTCTATCAGGAGAAGACTGGCGCGTTGTTAGCGGGAAAATCAAAATTACTAATGTATTCATGTCTAAATAAATAACATTGGCCCTCATTCCGAGTTGTTCGCTCGCAAGCTGTTTTTAGCAGATTTACTCACGCTAAGCCGCCGCCTACTGGGAGTGAATCTTAGCATCCTAAAATTGCGAACGACGTATTCGCAATATTGCGATTACACCTCTCTTAGCAGTTTCTGAGTAGCTCCAGACTTACTCGGCATCTGCGATCAGTTCAGTGCTTGTCGTTCCTGGTTTGACGTCACAAACACACCCAGCGTTCGCCCAGACACTCCTCCGTTTCTCCAGCCACTCCCGCGTTTTTCCCAGAAACGGTAGCGTTTTTTCACACACACACATAAAACGGCCAGTTTCCGCCCAGAAACACCCACTTCCTGTCAATCACATTACGATCGCCTGAACGATGAAAAAGCCGTGAGTAAAATTCCTAACTTCATAGCAAATTTACTTGGCGCAGTCGCAGTGCGAACATTGCGCATGCGCACTAAGCGGAAAATCGCTGCGATGCGAAGAAATTTACCGAGCGAACAACTCGGAATGACCCCCATTGTGCCTTATTAATTAATTGCCAATTAATATAGGTGGTCATTCCGAGTTGATCGCTCGCTAGCTGTTTTTAGCAGCCATGCAAAGCTATGCCCCCTCCCACTGGGAGTGTATTTTAGCTTAGCAGAAGTGCGAACGAAAGGATCGCAGAGCGGCGGCAATTTTTTTGTGTGCAGTTTTAGAGTAGCTCAATACCTACTCAGCGCTTGCGATGACTTCAGACTGTTCAGTTCCTGTTTTGATGTCACAAACACGCCCTGCGTTCGCCCAGCCATGCCTGCGTTTTTCCTGGCACGCCTGCGTTTTTTTTTAACACTCCCTGAAAATGGTCAGTTGACACCCAGAAACGCCCACTTCCTGTCAATCACTGTGCGGCCAGCAGTGCGACTGAAAAGCTTCGCTAGACCTTCTGTGAAACTACATCGGCCGTTGTGAAAGTACGTCGCACGTGCGCATTGCGCCGCATACGCATGCGCAGAAGTGCCTTTTTTGGCATCATCGCTGCACAGCGAACATTTTCAGCTAACAATCAACTCGGAATGACCCCCATTGTGCCTTATTAATTAATTGCCAATTAATATAGTGTAAAGTTCATGAGAACTTGAAAGTGACACATTCGTATTTTCTTTATAACAACCAGAAGTTAAAGGGACAAATTTGAGCTCCTCTGAAAGTTTTCATTTTACTTACTTTAAAAAAAATGAAACGTAGGAATCACTCTGACGTATGTGAATAGAATGAAGAATGAAGTGAATCCAGGGCCTCAACTAGGGGAGGGGGGGGGGGCGCTAAGGGGGCATGCGCCCCAGGCGCTGACGTATATGAATAGAATGGAGAATGAAGTAACTCAAATTGAAACAAGTAGTGAGGAAAGATTCTCATTTACCATTAGATACTAAAGGAAAAAGGTAATCATGTAGAGAAGTTGGGTGGAAAATAAATAAGAATGAAGTAACGCAATACAGTACAAATTAGCCATACACACAAAGTAGAACTGAATAAAGTCCAAATTGCAGCAGCATTACACCTATTTACTTCTAACAAGAGATAATTTAAAGTATTAGAATACTGCGTGCAGGCTTTGTGTACGAGGCTCCCAAATCGTATCAAAGTGAGATTAACAATGTCTATGGGTATATGTGATTCTATGGGGAGATAATGCCTCATTCACTTATGTCCTTCTACGAGAGCTACAGTAGTTGTCTTTCATTGTGTTGCCAGGAGTCGTCATTGTATAAAACATCGGCCCTCATTCCGAGTTGATCGCTAGCTCACGTTGTTCGCAGCGCAGTGATCAGGCTAAAAATCGGCACTTCTGCGCATGCGTATGCGGCTCAATGCGCACGCGCGACGTTCTTTCACAAAAGCCGATGCAGTTTCACCCAAGGTCTAGCGACGCTTTTCAGTCGCACTGCTGGCCGCAGAGTGATTGACAGGAAGTGGGTGTTTCTGGGAGGTAACTGACCGTTTTTCGGGGAGTGTGTGTAAAAACGCAGGCATGCCAGATAAAAACGCAGGAGTGGCTGGGGAAACGGGGGAGTGGCTGGCCGAACGCAGGGCGTGTTCATGACGTCAAAACAGGAACTAAAAAGTCTGAAGTGATCACTAGCTAGGAGTAGGTCTGGAGCTACTCAGAAACTGCACAATCTTTTTTTTTAGCAGCACTGCGATCCTTTCGTTTGCACTTCTGCTAAGCTAAGATACACTCCCAGAGGGCGGCGGCCTAGCGTTTACACAGCTGCTAAAACCAGCTAGCGAGCGAACAACTCGGAATGAGGGCCATTCTACGGGTTAACAGGAGACTTGAAAATGTTGATATTTTATGATTTTCAGTCAATCCAGTAGTCTTATTATTAGAGATGAGCGCCTGAAATTTTTCGGGTTTTGTGTTTTGGTTTTGGGTTCGGTTCCGCGGCCGTGTTTTGGGTTCGAACGCGTTTTGGCAAAACCTCACCGAATTTTTTTTGTCGGATTCGGGTGTGTTTTGGATTCGGGTGTTTTTTTCAAAAAACACTAAAAAACAGCTTAAATCATAGAATTTGGGGGTCATTTTGATCCCAAAGTATTATTAACCTCAAAAACCATAATTTACACTCATTTTCAGTCTATTCTGAATACCTCACACCTCACAATATTATTTTTAGTCCTAAAATTTGCACCGAGGTCGCTGTGTGAGTAAGATAAGCGACCCTAGTGGCCGACACAAACACCGGGCCCATCTAGGAGTGGCACTGCAGTGTCACGCAGGATGTCCCTTCCAAAAAACCCTCCCCAAACAGCACATGACGCAAAGAAAAAAAGAGGCGCAATGAGGTAGCTGTGTGAGTAAGATTAGCGACCCTAGTGGCCGACACAAACACCGGGCCCATCTAGGAGTGGCACTGCAGTGTCACGCAGGATGGCCCTTCCAAAAAACCCTCCCCAAACAGCACATGACGCAAAGAAAAAAAGAGGCGCAATGAGGTAGCTGTGTGAGTAAGATTAGCGACCCTAGTGGCCGACACAAACACCGGGCCCATCTAGGAGTGGCACTGCAGTGTCACGCAGGATGTCCCTTCCAAAAAACCCTCCCCAAACAGCACATGACGCAAAGAAAAAAAGAGGCGCAATGAGGTAGCTGTGTGAGTAAGAATAGCGACCCTAGTGGCCGACACAAACACCGGGCCCATCTAGGAGTGGCACTGCAGTGTCACGCAGGATGTCCCTTCCAAAAAACCCTCCCCAAACAGCACATGACGCAAAGAAAAAAAGAGGCGCAATGAGGTAGCTGACTGTGTGAGTAAGATTAGCGACCCTAGTGGCCGACACAAACACCGGGCCCATCTAGGAGTGGCACTGCAGTGTCACGCAGGATGTCCCTTCCAAAAAACCCTCCCCAATCAGCACATGATGCAAAGAAAAAGAAAAGAAAAAAGAGGTGCAAGATGGAATTGTCCTTGGGCCCTCCCACCCACCCTTATGTTGTATAAACAAAACAGGACATGCACACTTTAACCAACCCATCATTTCAGTGACAGGGTCTGCCACACGACTGTGACTGATATGACGGGTTGGTTTGGACCCCCCCCCAAAAAAGAAGCAATTAATCTCTCCTTGCACAAACTGGCTCTACAGAGGCAAGATGTCCACCTCATCTTCACCCTCCGATATATCACCGTGTACATCCCCCTCCTCACAGATTATCAATTCGTCCCCACTGGAATCCACCATCTCAGCTCCCTGTGTACTTTGTGGAGGCAATTGCTGCTGGTCAATTTCTCCGCGGAGGAATTGATTATAATTCATTTTAATGAACATCATCTTCTCCACATTTTCTGGATGTAACCTCGTACGCCGATTGCTGACAAGGTGAGCGGCGGCACTAAACACTCTTTCGGAGTACACACTTGTGGGAGGGCAACTTAGGTAGAATAAAGCCAGTTTGTGCAAGGGCCTCCAAATTGCCTCTTTTTCCTGCCAGTATAAGTACGGACTGTGTGACGTGCCTACTTGGATGCGGTCACTCATATAATCCTCCACCATTCTATCAATGTTGAGAGAATCATATGCAGTGACAGTAGACGACATGTCCGTAATCGTTGTCAGGTCCTTCAGTCCGGACCAGATGTCAGCATCAGCAGTCGCTCCAGACTGCCCTGCATCACCGCCAGCGGGTGGGCTCGGAATTCTGAGCCTTTTCCTCGCACCCCCAGTTGCGGGAGAATGTGAAGGAGGAGATGTTGACAGGTCGCGTTCCGCTTGACTTGACAATTTTGTCACCAGCAGGTCTTTCAACCCCAGCAGACCTGTGTTTGCCGGAAAGAGAGATCCAAGGTAGGCTTTAAATCTAGGATCGAGCACGGTGGCCAAAATGTAGTGCTCTGATTTCAACAGATTGACCACCCGTGAATCCTTGTTAAGCGAATTAAGGGCTGCATCCACAAGTCCCACATGCCTAGCGGAATCGCTCCCTTTTAGCTCCTTCTTCAATGCCTCCAGCTTCTTCTGCAAAAGCCTGATGAGGGGAATGACCTGACTCAGGCTGGCAGTGTCTGAACTGACTTCACGTGTGGCAAGTTCAAAGGGCATCAGAACCTTGCACAACGTTGAAATCATTCTCCACTGCACTTGAGACAGGTGCATTCCACCTACTATATCGTGCTCAATTGTATAGGCTTGAATGGCCTTTTGCTGCTCCTCCAACCTCTGAAGCATATAGAGGGTTGAATTCCACCTCGTTACCACTTCTTGCTTCAGATGATGGCAGGGCAGGTTCAGTAGTTTTTGGTGGTGCTCCAGTCTTCTGTACGTGGTGCCTGTACGCCGAAAGTGTCCCGCAATTTTTCTGGCCACCGACAGCATCTCTTGCACGCCCCTGTCGTTTTTTTAAAAATTCTGCACCACCAAATTCAAGGTATGTGCAAAACATGGGACGTGCTGGAATTTGCCCATATTTAATGCACACACAATATTGCTGGCGTTGTCCGATGCCACAAATCCACAGGAGAGTCCAATTGGGGTAAGCCATTCCGCGATGATCTTCCTCAGTTGCCGTAAGAGGTTTTCAGCTGTGTGCGTATTCTGGAAAGCGGTGATACAAAGCGTAGCCTGCCTAGGAAAGAGTTGGCATTTGCGAGATGCTGCTACTGGTGCCGCCGCTGCTGTTCTTGCGGCGGGAGTCCATACATCTACCCAGTGGGCTGTCACAGTCATATAGTCCTGACCCTGCCCTGCTCCACTTGTCCACATGTCCGTGGTTAAGTGGACATTGGGTACAACTGCATTTTTTAGGAGACTGGTGAGTCTTTTTCTGACGTCCGTGTACATTCTCGGTATCGCCTGCCTAGAGAAGTGGAACCTAGATGGTATTTGGTAACGGGGGCACACTGCCTCAATAAATTGTCTAGTTCCCTGTGAACTAACGGCGGATACCGGACGCACGTCTAACACCAACATAGTTGTCAAGGACTCAGTTATCCGCTTTGCAGTAGGATGACTGCTGTGATATTTCATCTTCCTCGCAAAGGACTGTTGAACAGTCAATTGCTTACTGGAAGTAGTACAAGTGGGCTTACGACTTCCCCTCTGGGATGACCATCGACTCCCAGCGGCAACAACAGCAGCGCCAGCAGCAGTAGGCGTTACACGCAAGGATGCATCGGAGGAATCCCAGGCAGGAGAGGACTCGTCAGAATTGCCAGTGACATGGCCTGCAGGACTATTGGCATTCCTGGGGAAGGAGGAAATTGACACTGAGGGAGTTGGTGGGGTGGTTTGCGTGAGCTTGGTTACAAGAGGAAGGGATTTACTGGTCAGTGGACTGCTTCCGCTGTCACCCAAAGTTTTTGAACTTGTCACTGACTTATTATGAATGCGCTGCAGGTGACGTATAAGGGAGGATGTTCCGAGGTGGTTAACGTCCTTACCCCTACTTATTACAGCTTGACAAAGGGAACACACGGCTTGACACCTGTTGTCCGCATTTCTGGTGAAATACCTCCACACCGAAGAGCTGATTTTTTTGGTATTTTCACCTGGCATGTCAATGGCCATATTCCTCCCACGGACAACAGGTGTCTCCCCGGGTGCCTGACTTAAACAAACCACCTCACCATCAGAATCCTCCTGGTCAATTTCCTCCCCAGCGCCAGCAACACCCATATCCTCCTCATCCTGGTGTACTTCAACACTGACATCTTCAATCTGACTATCAGGAACTGGACTGCGGGTGCTCCTTCCAGCACTTGCAGGGGGCGTGCAAATGGTGGAAGGCGCATGCTCTTCACGTCCAGTGTTGGGAAGGTCAGGCATCGCAACCGACACAATTGGACTCTCCTTGTGGATTTGGGATTTCGAAGAATGCACAGTTCTTTGCTGTGCTGCTTTTGCCAGCTTGAGTCTTTTCATTTTTCTAGCGAGAGGCTGAGTGCTTCCATCCTCATGTGAAGCTGAACCACTAGCCATGAACATAGGCCAGGGCCTCAGCCGTTCCTTGCCACTCCGTGTGGTAAATGGCATATTGGCAAGTTTACGCTTCTCCTCCGACAATTTTATTTTAGGTTTTGGAGTCCTTTTTTTACTGATATTTGGTGTTTTGGATTTGACATGCTCTGTACTATGACATTGGGCATCGGCCTTGGCAGACGACGTTGCTGGCATTTCATCGTCTCGGCCATGACTAGTGGCAGCAGCTTCAGCACGAGGTGGAAGTGGATCTTGATCTTTCCCTAATTTTGGAACCTCAACATTTTTGTTCTCCATATTTTAATAGGCACAACTAAAAGGCACCTCAGGTAAACAATGGAGATGGATGGATTGGATACTAGTATACAATTATGGACGGGCTGCCGAGTGCCGACACAGAGGTAGCCACAGCCGTGAACTACCGCACTGTACTGTGTCTGCTGCTAATATATAGACTGGTTGATAAAGAGATAGTATACTCGTAACTAGTATGTATGTATAAAGAAAGAAAAAAAAACCACGGTTAGGTGGTATATACAATTATGGACGGGCTGCCGAGTGCCGACACAGAGGTAGCCACAGCCGTGAACTACCGCACTGTACTGTGTCTGCTGCTAATATATAGACTGGTTGATAAAGAGATAGTATACTCGTAACTAGTATGTATGTATAAAGAAAGAAAAAAAAACCACGGTTAGGTGGTATATACAATTATGGACGGGCTGCCGAGTGCCGACACAGAGGTAGCCACAGCCGTGAACTACCGCACTGTACTGTGTCTGCTGCTAATATAGACTGGTTGATAAAGAGATAGTATACTCGTAACTAGTATGTATGTATAAAGAAAGAAAAAAAAACCACGGTTAGGTGGTATATACAATTATGGACGGGCTGCCGAGTGCCGACACAGAGGTAGCCACAGCTGTTAACTACCGCACTGTACTGTGTCTGCTGCTAATATATAGACTGGTTGATAAAGAGATAGTATACTCGTAACTAGTATGTATGTATAAAGAAAGAAAAAAAAACCACGGTTAGGTGGTATATACAATTATGGACGGGCTGCCGAGTGCCGACACAGAGGTAGCCACAGCCGTGAACTACCGCACTGTACTGTGTCTGCTGCTAATATATAGACTGGTTGATAAAGAGATAGTATACTCGTAACTAGTATGTATGTATAAAGAAAGAAAAAAAAACCACGGTTAGGTGGTATATACAATTATGGACGGGCTGCCGAGTGCCGACACAGAGGTAGCCACAGCCGTGAACTACCGCACTGTACTGTGTCTGCTGCTAATATATAGACTGGTTGATAAAGAGATAGTATACTCGTAACTAGTATGTATGTATAAAGAAAGAAAAAAAAACCACGGTTAGGTGGTATATACAATTATGGACGGGCTGCCGAGTGCCGACACAGAGGTAGCCACAGCCGTGAACTACCGCACTGTACTGTGTCTGCTGCTAATATAGACTGGTTGATAAAGAGATAGTATACTCGTAACTAGTATGTATGTATAAAGAAAGAAAAAAAAACCACGGTTAGGTGGTATATACAATTATGGACGGGCTGCCGAGTGCCGACACAGAGGTAGCCACAGCCGTGAACTACCGCACTGTACTGTGTCTGCTGCTAATATATAGACTGGTTGATAAAGAGATAGTATACTCGTAACTAGTATGTATGTATAAAGAAAGAAAAAAAAACCACGGTTAGGTGGTATATACAATTATGGACGGGCTGCCGAGTGCCGACACAGAGGTAGCCACAGCCGTGAACTACCGCACTGTACTGTGTCTGCTGCTAATATATAGACTGGTTGATAAAGAGATAGTATACTCGTAACTAGTATGTATGTATAAAGAAAGAAAAAAAAACCACGGTTAGGTGGTATATACAATTATGGACGGGCTGCCGAGTGCCGACACAGAGGTAGCCACAGCCGTGAACTACCGCACTGTACTGTGTCTGCTGCTAATATAGACTGGTTGATAAAGAGATAGTATACTCATAACTAGTATGTATGTATAAAGAAAGAAAAAAAAACCACGGTTAGGTGGTATATACAATTATGGACGGGCTGCCGAGTGCCGACACAGAGGTAGCCACAGCCGTGAACTACCGCACTGTACTGTGTCTGCTGCTAATATATAGACTGGTTGATAAAGAGATAGTATACTCGTAACTAGTATGTATGTATAAAGAAAGAAAAAAAAACCACGGTTAGGTGGTATATACAATTATGGACGGGCTGCCGAGTGCCGACACAGAGGTAGCCACAGCCGTGAACTACCGCACTGTACTGTGTCTGCTGCTAATATATAGACTGGTTGATAAAGAGATAGTATACTCGTAACTAGTATGTATGTATAAAGAAAGAAAAAAAAACCACGGTTAGGTGGTATATACAATTATGGACGGGCTGCCGAGTGCCGACACAGAGGTAGCCACAGCCGTGAACTACCGCACTGTACTGTGTCTGCTGCTAATATAGACTGGTTGATAAAGAGATAGTATACTACTAATATTATATATACTGGTGGTCAGGTCACTGGTCACTAGTCACACTGGCAGTGGCACTCCTGCAGCAAAAGTGTGCACTGTTTAATTTTAATATAATATTATGTACTCCTGGCTCCTGCTATAACCTATAACTGGCACTGCAGTAGTGCTCCCCAGTCTCCCCCACAATTATAAGCTGTGTGAGCTGAGCAGTCAGACAGATATATAATATATATAGATGATGCAGCACACTGGCCTGAGCCTGAGCAGTGCACACAGATATGGTATGTGACTGACTGAGTCACTGTTGTGTATCGCTTTTTTCAGGCAGAGAACGGATATATTAAATAAACTGCACTGTGTGTCTGGTGGTCACTCACTATATAATATATTATGTACTCCTGGCTCCTGCTATAACCTATAACTGGCACTGCAGTAGTGCTCCCCAGTCTCCCCCACAATTATAAGCTGTGTGAGCTGAGCAGTCAGACAGATATATATAATATTATATATAGATAATAGATGATGCAGCACACTGGCCTGAGCCTGAGCAGTGCACACAGATATGGTATGTGACTGAGTCACTGTGTGCTGTGTATCGCTTTTTTCAGGCAGAGAACGGATTATAAATAAAACTGGTGGTCACTGGTCACTATCAGCAAAACTCTGCACTGTACTGAGTACTCCTAATGCTCCCCAAAATTAGTAAATCAAGTGTCTCTCTAATCTATTCTAAACGGAGAGGACGCCAGCCACGTCCTCTCCCTATCAATCTCAATGCACGTGTGAAAATGGCGGCGACGCGCGGCTCCTTATATAGAATCCGAGTCTCGCGATAGAATCCGACAGCGTCATGATGACGTTCGGGCGCGCTCGGGTTAACCGAGCAAGGCGGGAAGATCCGAGTCGCTCGGACCCGTGAAAAAAAACATGAAGTTCTGGCGGGTTCGGATTCAGAGAAACCGAACCCGCTCATCTCTACTTATTATAGGATTATAGGTAAACCCTGTATCAAGCACAAGTTTAAAAAGTTAGTAGCTTTTATTGCAGCTGCTGTGTTTGGCGCCCTTGGTCAGGCGGTCACTTTTCCTGCAGAATTAGGTGTTCGTGTGGATTGTGCAGCACAGAATAAATCTGTTACAGATATATTTTGTAACAAAAATGGATCTAGATGCACAAAACCCGGATTTTGCTGCTATAAACCAGATTTTATGCAGCAATATTTTCAGGACAATGATTCGGTGGCACAAAAATAATTTCACGACCTACAATAATGATTTTGTCTGCAATAAAAGCTGTTTGGCAACTCTTTTAGGGTAGTTTGAGACTAAATTTATTTTGTACACTACAAAAGCTATTTTGTGCCACAAAAGATAATTCATGTGTTTATGCCTTGTTAATTCTTCTGACACATATCAAATACAGAGGGTGAATGGTTACATTGTGGTTTAGTTAACACAATTACTGCATGTCTGCATAGTAATAATTGAATCATGCAACACGTTTAAATACTGCGTACATGTTATATAGGAAAGAGACTGAGGGGGTCATTCTGACCTGATCGCTTGCTGACGTTTATCGCAGCACAGCGATCAGGTCAGAAGTGTGCATGCACCGGTGCCGCAGTGTTGTCAAAGTCAGAAAAATGTCTCAATGCACGTTGCCATATTTGCACCGCACACTGGTCCGCGCTGCGCGTGCATGCGCTCTCCCGTGGATTCGCATACCCGCAATAACGTGCACTCGCAGGCGCGGTATGCGTATTTACGGTAGAGTTTATGTAGTCGTAGCGTGCGACTCATTCGTTACAAATGTTCACAATTAATGTAGTTTATAGATCATGGTCCCTTTGATAGATTCTGAAAGTTTGGTTAAAATACAATGTCCCAGAGCTGAGGAATCCCTCTTTATATCGTACGAAGGGTCTAACAGGAATCATACAGCAGTGTTTGGTACCCATCGGAAGAGTATTTAATTAGCAATATTCCGGTGTTGGTTTGGAGCGTATTAATCGCTCGTGCGAATAGTTATGGACATAAGAAGTTTATGTCCATTTCTATTAATTACACATACTCAGGTATGCGGCGGGAAACCCAGTTTCCCACCCACCTGAGCTGTTGGAAATCGTCACAGCCCACCTGTATGAATCACCCTATGACCTTTTGTTATGATACAGGGCCGAATTCCTTCGGCCAATGGACAATGGGATTGTAGGACCAGGAGATTGCATTGTGTGTGGGGCATAAATAGGCAGGCCGACCACATCCAGCTCTCACTCTCTCATCAACGGTTATCTGCTGATAGCCGGGAGCTGGATATCGAGGCGCAGGCGATCATACCCTTTGTGCGTAAGTTTCTCTCCGTTATCATTGTCTTTCTGTGAGCCAATATCTCTCTCTCTCTCTCTCTCTCTGTTCTGTTCTCTCATATCTCCCCTAGACTAGGCTAGTATTGTATTGTATTAGATAGTATTGTATTGTATTGCATTTAGGTCAGTGTAGTATTGTCTTTTTGTATTTATTGTTTAGTTCTGTGGTTAGGAAGTCTCTGTTATATTGTAGTGTATCATTTGTACTGTTATCCCCTTTTTACAAGTATATTAGATATAATACAGTTAATAGGCTTTGGAACCTAAACCAGTATCTGTGCATTTTCTATAGTGTTAAGTGTTCACTTGAGCGTCGGTGACGCTCAAGCAGCTTTGTAGTTAGTCAGGTTACACATGGTTGCATTTACACCCTGTACTCACATTAAGGTATTCAGTGTATTTCATTGGTATAAGGTTTTAACATAAAGGTATAGTATTGTGAGCGTCTGCATCGCTGGTGACCTCCTCGTGGTCTCGAGCGTAAGCTACGCCATAGCGAATCATTACCCTAGACATAACCAATAACGTGTCCTGTGATCGCTGGGCCGTGAGCGAACGTGACGCTTGAGCGTCTCGCCTACGGCTGAGCGATCGTTACGCAACTAGCGTACCATTACGGTACTTCTTAAGTAAACAGCGTACAGTGTTCTTAGCTTCATAAAGGGTTGTTATAAGGCAAAGGAATTTAGCATTGTCAATTGCGGGCTCGTCCTATACTTCTCACATCTGCACTAGGTAGATCAGCAGACATTATCCCTCCAGCAAAGGGTGGGAGGTTGTCTCACAGTGCTGACGGGATAAGCGTCTGCTTCGCTTAGATAAAGAGTGCTGAAGGAACCCGGTAACCGGAAGTAAGAACAAAACGCTTGTGTCTTTTTAAAACTGTTTATTTTTCTTTTGTCTTGCGTACGCATACATACCTGCATTTCTTTTCACTTGTGTATTTCATTTTTCGTATATCACTATTCCTGTTTGCCAAATTTTATAGTTGATAGAAAGTGCTAAAAAGAGATTTGCTGTTATTTAATAGTAGAGGTGATAGTTAAAGTATAGAACAAACACACGGTTTGTCTGAGATACAAGGCAGTCAGTGTGGATTGCGGTAGATGATCAGGGATCATTTACATTGATAAAAATATATTGTGTTACGGTGGATCCTTTGCATTGCGTACACGTGTCGCTAACAAAGACTAGCGTACGCAATCCAAAAGGCAGACGCACGCAGCGTACATTACGCAACGTAGCGTCCGGTTACGCCCACGTAGCTCAAGTTGTGATAAAGTGAAGTAACGCAAAGGCGATAATTAACGCACAGCGGTAGATAACGCGAAGCGGTAAATAACGCAAATCTATTTTTGGAAAATCTGAAATTTAGTTTAACAGATCCTGCTCCTAATTGGTAACACTTTTGGCCTAAAGACAATTTCTGCGCAGAAATAGACATAGAAACAAAGTGTACATGTGTTGAGTGAGTGTGTTTTGTATACAAAAGTTTATATAACTTTAAGGTGGAACCAAAAGGAAAGCCGGGTACTCGTCAAGGGACATACGTGTAAGTGACATATACGGTGGCTAGGGAGGCATCCCTGGTTAAATAATATTTGAGCATTAGAGTATAGCGGACCATAAGGTAACAAGACCAGGAGGTCATAAGGAACAAGACCAGGAGGTCGTAAGGTAAAAGGTCCGCTATAAAAGTCCAGTGGCACAACGCCTGGGGTGTTGGTGCAGAACCCATATAGGCCATACAAGCTCTGGCTGAAGGAATCGCAGCCGGAAACATAGATTCCATTGATCTTTCAGTACATGACAAGTAGTGCTCGTATACTGAACGATTGGACCGCACGTTATTGTGTGCAGTAGTTAGTAATCTGACCTAATACCATTAGAGTAAAGTGGTCACAAACGCTATCTGTACATTCTGACGTGATTTGTGTAATTTTTTATTTTTGGAAGGGAAGTTCGCTGGTCACTCAGGAACTATCTAACAACCCCAACTTTACTGGAAAGAGTAAGTGTCCTGCGGGTAACCCTCATATGTTCCAGTAAACTAAAGGTTCACAGGGGCCCTAGGTTGGGTCCAGCAGCTCTGGCTACAGTGATTGCAGCACAGGCCAACGTGGGCGAGAAGTAAGTGGGGTACTTGATAAACCACCACCGCCGGCCTGCCCAAGGACATCTTGGTTTGTTTGTAAGGGTTCGCTGAAAGCCTTGATATTCAAGGAGGAATAAGCAACGCCTGCAGATTATGGGGGCCATTTGTTCAGGTAGGGGGCGATCAACCCTGGTTCAGGTTGATTCTGTGAACCGACCAGTTGGGTCGGCACGATATGTAATGTGTGAAAAATATGGAATTCACACCGAATCTTTATGTGATGAATGGGAGAGAATGACTGTACAAGACAGGGACAAGTTCCCAAGAATAGGTAGCTTTAGTCCAGAAGTGTTACAAAATTTAAGGAGGAGGATATGTCTCGTAAAATCAACAAAGAGACGAATTCAACATCATGATTGTTTACAGTTATGGCACCAGGAAGGTGAGATACAGAGAGGTTTGGCTCTGGCGGCAGGATCTGGGGCAGTCAGGAAGTTGATTGCCACAGCTCCTCCTCCACCATACATTGCAGGAGAGAAGTTGATTGCGGAGAGAAACGCACTGGGTTGTAAAACACAAACTCTTAGTAACCCTGTAAATGTTAATGATGTTAACCAAATAACTCATGCAAGTATTAACCCGTGCAAGATGTACCCTGTTTTGAACCTTCCTCAGGAGTGTGATCAAGAAGACGATTCAGCAACAATTTCAGCTCTCTCTCTTGCAGCCACCATAGCAGAGACCACAGTAGGCACAGCGACACCCACGAGATTAGTGAAAGCCCCTAGCGGAGGGATAGGTGAGGTCGTGTCAACGGGTAAGTACGGCACCATGCACTACACTGAAACAATTGTACCACAACAAGCAGTAGAATCTACACAGGAAGAGGCTGTTAGAATTGCTCCTGTAAGGGTAATAGCAGTTCCCAATGGAAAAACAGATGTGTCTGGAGCCACTCCCATAAGGAACATTGCCATGTACACTCCATTTTCCAGAATGGAATTAAGAACAATAGTGTCCGAATTTCCTGACCCCAGGAAGGATTTAGTTGCTAGCCAAAAATACATCAGGGATCTAGGTAACACTGTAGAACCCAACAACAAGGATTGGCAGATACTGCTAAGAGCTTGTTTACCTTCCAATGTTGATGCAACTCAGTTTTTAGCTGATTGTGCATTGGATAAAGATGTACCGCTTACAGACGTGTACAACAAGGATAATGTAAAGAGGATAAATTTACAGCTAAAAGAGTATTTCCCAGCCGTTGTTAAATGGAATAAAATATTTTCCATTAAGCAAAAGGAGTCCGAAACGGCAACAGAATATTTTCACCGGGCACTATTAGAAATGGCAAAGTACACTGGTATAGAAGACATTAAGACCAACCCAAACCATCGGGAAGTAGCAGTATCTGTACTGATGGATGGTTTAAAGGAAACATTAAAGACTAGGGTTCAGACCACGCAACCATGCTGGCGAGGTCTGTCAGTGTCCGGCTTGAGAGAGGCTGCTATTGATCACGACAGAAACATCACTAGGCACAGGGAATCGCAAAGTGATAAGTTGATGTCCGTAAGTATACAGGCGCTGACCACAAGGCAGCCTGCGTATGTACCACCGAATCCTGTGGGTAAGGCAAGTGTAATAACATGTTTTTCTTGTAACAGACCGGGACACTTTGCACGAGAATGTAGAACAAAGAATGTACAAAGGTCTTTTCAACCCCCTAGATAACAACACAACACACGACATTGGGAGCAGGGTCCACAGAGGCGGAGTTTTGAGCCACATACAGGGGAAACAAAAAGATATCCCCCAAACAGAGACTGGCATGCCTCTGGTAGTTCCCAGCTAACTCCCTCACAAGTAGTTGCTGCCAGCGGGATTCTGGGAGGTCAGCATACCCAATAGGGGTGTGGCCATACCTGTAATCTGCAGCCAGTTAAGTTGATTGCCAGTCTTGGAAGCGAACCAGAGATTGCAATCAATGTGGCTGGTAAAACTTTAAACTTTCTTGTAGACACAGGGGCGGCCAAGTCAGTGATAAATTCGACAGTGGGCATGAGAACCACTGGTAGGACAATTCCAGCCATGGGAGTAACAGGAGTAGTCCAGCACTACCCTGTTAGCAAACCAGCCGAGATTACAATAGGGCCTTTGCATACCAAGCATTCCTTTTTGCTGGCTGCATCGGCACCAACTAATCTCCTGGGGAGAGACTTACTATGTAAAATGGGTTGCGTCATTTATTGTACCCCTGAAGGTGTATTCTTGGACATTCCTGAGAATCACGCTCAGGAAGTACGAGACATGTTAGACTCCCCATCAAAATTAATGTCACATTCCATTATGACAAATAGGAATCCATCCCAAGTAGAAGAGATGATATCTCAGATACCAGAGTCACTTTGGACAAAAGATGGACAGGACACTGGATTAATGGCAAACGTAGCTCCAGTAGTTGTGCAAGTAAAAGATGGTAGGATAGCTCCAAAAATCCCACAGTATCCTCTGAAGCCAGAGGTGGAGCTAGGAGTTTTTCCCGTAATAGAGCGCTTGCTACAACAGGGCATTCTAGTAAGAACGTCCAGCACCGCAAATAGTCCCATCTTCCCTGTTAAAAAGAGTGGGGGGAGGGGTTACAGGCTAGTGCAGGATCTAAGGGGGATTAACAAAATAGTTGAGAGTCAGTTCCCCGTAGTGCCTAATCCAGCTGTCATCCTAATGCAAATTCCTCCCACTGCCAAATTTTTCACTGTTATTGACCTCTGCTCCGCTTTCTTTTCGGTACCTCTGCACCCTGACAGCCAATATTTGTTTGCATTTACATACAGAGGAGTCCAATACACGTGGACTCGGTTACCCCAAGGTTTCATAGATAGTCCAAGTATATTTTCTCAGGCTTTGCATGATTGTTTACAGTCTTTCCAACCAGACAGTGGATCAGTATTGATACAGTATGTGGACGATTTATTACTGTGTTCAGATTCACTGGAAGCATCTCTGAAGGATACGAAACAGCTCCTGTTTCATCTTTCAGACACAGGTCACAAGGTTTCCAAAGACAAGTTACAATTATGCCAAACTAAGGTAAAATATTTGGGACACTGTCTAACACAAGGACTGAGACACCTGACCGCTGATAGAATCCAAGCCATTAGAGACATGACACTGCCACAAACCCAGCAACAGATCAGGACGTTTTTAGGAATGTGTGGGTATTGCCGTAATTGGATCCCAGGGTTTTCCATATTGGCGCTACCTTTGCAGGAAATGGTCTCTTCAAACAAACCTGATCGGATTTCGCATACAGACGAATCTGAAACAGCATTTGAGAGACTCAAACAGTGCCTAACGCAGGCACCAGCACTAGGTATGCCAGACTATGGGAAACCCTTTGAACTATACGGAACAGAAAGTGCTGGGTGCGCAGCAGGTGTACTAACACAAAAACACGGTGATGCCAGCAGGCCAATTGCATACTACAGCGCCCAGCTAGATACGGTAGCGCGATCCCTCCCCACATGCTTGCGTAGCGTTGCGGCGATAGCATTGCTAGTAACGAAAAGCGAAGATGTCGTGCTAGGCCACAACCTCACAATCCATACACCGCATGCGGTATCTGCCTTATTGAATTCTGCCCAAACCAGACACGTCTCATCTGCAAGGTTTACAAGATGGGAATTGGCATTAATGGCCCCCGTAAACATCACCATAAGGAGATGCAGCGCATTAAATCCTGCAACATTTCTCCCAGGTGTGCCTGGTCAGACACAAAGGGTGGAAGGTGAGAGTGATGGGGAAGGAGGATTTAATGCAAAGGAAGATACACATGATTGTATGGAATATTTGACCCAAAATTTTACCGCAAGGCCTGACATCAGTGACAATCCACTGGAAGATGCAGAACTCACGTTCTACACGGACGGTAGTTGTCACAGACAGTCAGACTCGGGAGACTTGTGTACTGGATACGCAGTCGTAGATGACCAAGACACCATAGAAGCGGAACCGCTAGGCCCACCTCACTCAGCCCAGGTTGCTGAACTGGTCGCCCTAACCAGAGCATGTGAATTGGCTAAGGGTAAGTCAGCCAATATCTACACCGATTCCAGATACGCGTTCGGGGTAGTCCATGATTTCGGAGCCCTATGGCGGCTCAGAAATTTCATGACGGCAGCTGGTACACCGATAGCGCATGCAGCTCACATAAAAAGGCTTCTAACAGCGATACAGGAACCCGACAGAGTGGCTGTTATCAAATGTAAAGCACATACATATAGCCAAGACCCAGTATCCCTTGGTAACAGCCGAGCAGACGAAGCCGCAAAGCTTGCAGCTGCTACCCCCACACGGACAGACACCACACAGTTGATGGTATTTAATACCATCAACACACAGAAGTTGTGTGAGATGCAGAATCTGTGTTCCACACAGGAAAGAGCAGTCTGGAAGGCAAAGGGATATGGCCAGGAGTCCTCAGGGCTCTGGACGGATGGACATGGTAAACCAGTGGCCCCCAGGGCATACCTTCCATGTCTGGCTGAAGCAGCTCACGGGCTGACTCATCTAGGCAAGGAGGGGATGTGCAAATTGGTAAGAGCATACTGGTGCGCCCCAGGATTCTCCTCTCATGCGAGTAAAAGAGCAATGTCATGCCTTACCTGTCTGAGAAAGAATATTGGAAAAGCAATACCTACAGAACCATCCCATATCCCACCTGCCGGCGGCCCTTTCCAGGTAATACAAATTGACTTCATTCAATTACCCCCATGTCGAAATTTGAAATATGTACTTGTCTGTATAGATGTTTTCTCGAATTGGGTCGAGGCTTTTCCAGCAGCTACAAATACCGCTATGTTTACAGCTAAGAAAATTGTGCAGGAATTTGTATGTAGATATGGTATCCCTAGAATCATTGAAAGTGATAGGGGTACCCATTTTACAGGTGATGTCTTTCAAGGAATGTGTAAATTGATGGGGATTGATAGCAAGCTGCACACTCCGTACCGTCCACAGGCGAGTGCGAAGGTCGAAAGAGTGAACAGCACTATTAAAAATAAATTGAGTAAAGTAATGGCAGAGACAGGATTGACGTGGCCAGAAGCTTTACCCATTGTTTTGTATAGCATCAGAACCACTCCCAGGTCCCCTCTTAATCTGTCTCCTTTTGAAATTCTGTTTGGTCGACAACCGCATGTCATGATTAACCCTCAGGATGATTTGAAATGTAACAATGAAGTAACTGTAAAGTACTTGATTAACATGAGTAAACAGTTGAGGAATCAAAATGATAATCTGAAGTTGGTGATTCCTGATTTACCAGATAGTAATTGTCATGACATTGAACCTGGGGATTATGTAATGATACGAAATTTTCTACGCTCAGGTTGTCTTATTGATAGATGGGAAGGACCATACCAGGTCTTATTGACTAGCACCACAGCATTGAAGGTTGCTGAGAGAGAGACTTGGGTCCATTCATCCCACTGCAAAAAGGTTGCTGATCCAGAGAAGTCCCGCGATAAGGAACAGACGGTAGAGGTTGTATCACTGGAGTGTCTGTTCCAGGAGGATTGAGGCGGCACCTGAGCCTTGAAGACCGAAAGCAGTTGTCGACTCCCTTCTCCCTTTTATTGTTTTTCTCCACTTCCCAGCCCCTCTCCCTTAAAATTTCTTTTTCCCCCTCCTCATTCTTCTCTATTTCCTCCTCAAAGATGGACTTGCCCCAAGAGACTGTGATCCGGATTTTGATGTTAACCATGATGTTGACCAGAGCAGTCTGTTCCGGCGAGAGTACCATAGAGGTCGAAAGAGGTTCTGGAATGGGTTCCGATTATGATGATGGAGGCGTAGTTTTCCAAGATCAACCAAACCAACAAGCAAAGGCGAGTATCAGAAAACGATCCGATAGAAGAAATTGTGATGGATTGTTAGCTGAAGAAAATTGTATCTGTAGGCTCTGTGATAATCTGGTTGAAGATGGATGCATAAAGAAATGCCAATCTAGTTTTAATATCCATATAGACCGGCATCCATTGAGTGACTATCACTCCTTAGTGGGTAACGTGTTAAACCAAACAGATTGTTGGGTATGCTCTCAAGTACCTCAGGGTCATAGTAAATCAGGGCTAGTACCATTTCCTTTAACGTTAGGGGAGGTACTTGAGCTAAGTGGTGGGAGACCGGTGGACCGGAGGTTTAACATCTCCAGCCCTCCTAGTTTGAAGCTCCACCAATACCATGTGGATAGGTCCCTCTTATGTTTTAACATCTCCAATCCCAGAAAACCGGGAAATTGGGAAGTGTCATGGAGCAACCTTACCATGACCTTTTCACACAGAGCAGATAGAATGCCTACAGATACAGAGCTCGTACGCCACATAGCCAGTAGAGGAAAATCTTTTCGGTATCGATATACCTTAGGAAATAGGATTACTAGAGTTGGAGAGGTATCACCAGGATACTGTGCACATATCGTACAAACCGATACGTGCATTAAGCAGTTGGAAGAATTAGGGTCAGGAGATTTCACCTGGAAGGTTTGTAACATGGTCATGTCCTTCTCCGTCCCATATGTTCTCCCCGATGATGCATATTTCATATGCGGGAGAAAGGCGTACAAGTGGCTTGCCCCAAACTCTGAAGGATTGTGTTATATTGGAAAAGTATTGCCTGAAGTGATGACTGTTACACATGACAAAATGAAGGACATACACCGTGGTGCCCAAGCTCCTTATACTCACACTCACTACGAGCACCGGGTTAAAAGACAACTGTCAGAAAGGTTAGAGCATCCGGCCTCTGATCTTATCCATGAATCCACCGGGATTCAGGTTCTGGTAGCGTTAGATTTCACTCGTACCGCTCGGGGAGTGATGAATTATAGATACATTTCCGCACTCGCCAATTTGTTAGATAATATCACTGAAATGTATGATGACACGTTTAGATACACTGGAAGAGAACTTCAAGCTTATAAAACAGAACTAGTTCAGCATAGGATGGTTCTTAATTATCTTACAGCAGTAACAGGCGGATATTGTGTTACATTGGCAACACAGTACGGCATAAAGTGTTGCACGTATATCACAAATAGCACCGAGGATCCGGTAGAGGTCATAGACCAAAAGATGGACGATATTCTCCAACTAAAGTGGGAATTTCGTCGAAAACACAATCTCACCCTTGCTGCTGTAGGTAATGAGCTGACTGGTTGGGTGTCATGGTTGAACCCGCGAAATTGGTTCTCCGGTTTAGGAGAGTGGGCTCAAGGAGTCATAATGGATGTTGGAAAGTTTCTACTATGTATCTTGGGTGTCGTTATATCGATTGGATTGATATTTAGATGCGGGCAGGCTTTAATGAGGTGCAAACAAAGTACAAAAGTGATGAGCTTGAGGAGTGAGGAAACCGTAATTAACCTGGATTTGATATATGACCCAATGATAGAAACCAGAATGTGATGAAAATGTGATTATACGGTCCGTTTCTTTCACCTGTTTTTCTGCTTTTCTCCAAGATACAAAGACCCCCTTGGACGAGGAAGCTGACGAGACGAGATGTATACAGACAACAGACAAGCACCAAAGAAGAAGATTTGACAACTTTAAATATGGACACTTGATGAACTTTGCCATGGATCCCCAGTTTCCCTAGTATCTTTAAACTCACGCTAGCCCAACATTTTTGTAAATCTGATGGCTCAGACAAAGCTTGTTGCTCATGCCTAAGGAGCAATACAGCGCAAAGAAGACGACTCTCAACAGATACCGAAAACAACTTCGACGACAGATGTACATTTCCCTGACATAGAATATCATTGCATTTTTCGTAAGTGTTCTTTATCTTCATCTCTACAACCCTCAGGTAACGACACACATAGACGATAGGGAATACAGGCACAGATATCAGCAACCACATACCTCCCCCATTCATGTATCATCAACTAAAATGTGCATCCCCATTTTGTTACAACCACAGCCGAAAAGAGCTCGGTAAAGTTTGACAGCCCATCCACAGACCTGTACCTCAGGATAAGAAGGAATTCAAATGTATACTTCGCAATACCTCGAAGCTTGATTTACAACACGTACGGCACGATGATACATGACCCCCCCAAACATGGATTCATACACACATGCTTCTGCTATCTCACTAGGTCATACCCTCTTCACACCTTCTCCTCTCTCCTCCCCTACCCAACCATGGAAATCAATTAACCCCTGACTTACATTTTTCTCCTTAAATGTTTTGTGGCAGTTATTATTGACTGCCAAAGGGTGGACTGTCAAAGTCAGAAAAATGTCTCAATGCACGTTGCCATATTTGCACCGCACACTGGTCCGCGCTGCGCGTGCATGCGCTCTCCCGTGGATTCGCATACCCGCAATAACGTGCACTCGCAGGCGCGGTATGCGTATTTACGGTAGAGTTTATGTAGTCGTAGCGTGCGACTCATTCGTTACAAATGTTCACAATTAATGTAGTTTATAGATCATGGTCCCTTTGATAGATTCTGAAAGTTTGGTTAAAATACAATGTCCCAGAGCTGAGGAATCCCTCTTTATATCGTACGAAGGGTCTAACAGGAATCATACAGCAGTGTTTGGTACCCATCGGAAGAGTATTTAATTAGCAATATTCCGGTGTTGGTTTGGAGCGTATTAATCGCTCGTGCGAATAGTTATGGACATAAGAAGTTTATGTCCATTTCTATTAATTACACATACTCAGGTATGCGGCGGGAAACCCAGTTTCCCACCCACCTGAGCTGTTGGAAATCGTCACAGCCCACCTGTATGAATCACCCTATGACCTTTTGTTATGATACAGGGCCGAATTCCTTCGGCCAATGGACAATGGGATTGTAGGACCAGGAGATTGCATTGTGTGTGGGGCATAAATAGGCAGGCCGACCACATCCAGCTCTCACTCTCTCATCAACGGTTATCTGCTGATAGCCGGGAGCTGGATATCGAGGCGCAGGCGATCATACCCTTTGTGCGTAAGTTTCTCTCCGTTATCATTGTCTTTCTGTGAGCCAATATCTCTCTCTCTCTCTCTCTCTCTCTGTTCTGTTCTCTCATATCTCCCCTAGACTAGGCTAGTATTGTATTGTATTAGATAGTATTGTATTGTATTGCATTTAGGTCAGTGTAGTATTGTCTTTTTGTATTTATTGTTTAGTTCTGTGGTTAGGAAGTCTCTGTTATATTGTAGTGTATCATTTGTACTGTTATCCCCTTTTTACAAGTATATTAGATATAATACAGTTAATAGGCTTTGGAACCTAAACCAGTATCTGTGCATTTTCTATAGTGTTAAGTGTTCACTTGAGCGTCGGTGACGCTCAAGCAGCTTTGTAGTTAGTCAGGTTACACATGGTTGCATTTACACCCTGTACTCACATTAAGGTATTCAGTGTATTTCATTGGTATAAGGTTTTAACATAAAGGTATAGTATTGTGAGCGTCTGCATCGCTGGTGACCTCCTCGTGGTCTCGAGCGTAAGCTACGCCATAGCGAATCATTACCCTAGACATAACCAATAACGTGTCCTGTGATCGCTGGGCCGTGAGCGAACGTGACGCTTGAGCGTCTCGCCTACGGCTGAGCGATCGTTACGCAACTAGCGTACCATTACGGTACTTCTTAAGTAAACAGCGTACAGTGTTCTTAGCTTCATAAAGGGTTGTTATAAGGCAAAGGAATTTAGCATTGTCAGTGTCAATCAGGCAGAGGTGGCCGCTGGGCGGGAGGGGGTGGCACGGCGGCATTTGGCCGCCGTTTTGGGGGCGCGGTCTGGCCAATGCAGACGTGGCGAGACCGTGCAGGGGGGTGGGCCGCCGTGGCTGCGTGACGTCACACGCAGCCGCAGCGAGCCGGGCAGCGACGAGTAGCTCCCGACCAGCGCACAGGAGCTGCGCTGGCCGGGAGCTACTCCTGAAGTACAAAAGCATTGCCGCTGTGCGATGCTTTTGTACTTCAGCGATGGGGCAGGGACTGACATGCGGGGCGGGCTAGCCCTGTGCTGGGCGTCCCTCCGCATGTCAATGTGCCTGATCGTAGCTGTGCTGAATTTAGCACAGCTACGATCAAGTTGGAATCACCCCCTAAGTGAGTAATTCAGAGTTGATCGCAGCAGCAAATTTGTTAGCAGTTGGGCAAAACCATGCGCAGTGCAGGTGGGGCAGATATAACGTGCAGAGAGAGTTAGATTTGGGTGGGTTATTTTGTTTCTGTGCAGGGTAAATACTGGCTGCTTTATTTTTACACTGCAATTTAGATTTTAGTTTGAACACACCCCACCCAAATCTATCTCTCTGCACATGTTACATCTGCCTCCCCTGCAGTGCACATAGCGAGTCATTCAGACCTGATCGCACGCTAGGTTCTTTCGCTGCGCTGCGATCAGGTCAGAACTGCGTATGCACCGCAATGCGCAGGCGCGTCATACGGGTACAAAGCGGATCGTTGCTGGGCGATGGATTTAACAAAGAATCCAATCGCACAGCCGATCGCAAGGAGATTGACAGGAAGAAGGCGTTTGTGGCTGCCAACTGACCGTTTTCTGGGAGTGGTTGGAAAAACGTAGGCGTGTCCAGGTGTTTGCAGGGCGGGTGTCTGACGTCAATTCCGGGCCCTGGACAGGCTGAAGTGATCGCAGCGGCTGTGTAAGTTCTGGCCAACTCGGAAACTGCACAAAACTTTTTTGCAGTGCTCGGCTGCAAACGCGTTCGCACACTTGCAAAGCAAAAACACACTCCTCTATAGGCGGTGACTATCTGATCGCAGCGCTGCAAAAAATAGCTTGCAAGTGATCAGGTCTGAATTAGGCCCATGGTTTTGCCCAACTGCTAACATATTTGCTGCTGCGATCAACTCTGAATTAGGCCCTAAGGCTTCCTCAGAGTCTGCCGGCTTATGTTGCAGCACAGTAAATCCGTCACATGTTCTGCACGCACAACCCAGCTTCACAGGTGGACCACATGGGTGTGATTGTTCAGCTCATTTTGTAACTACAAATTTGATTATTTTTTTATTACAACATTATTTAAAATTGGAATGCCTGTTTGCAAAGTGTTCCTGGTGCATGTTTGCACTGCACATGTTCCAATACCAAGCGTATACAAGCACGGGTGATTCACAGTTACAGCGCTAAAGGCGACGTGACTGGGCTGCAGCAGGGCGACCTCACATACGCACTATGCAGAGAGGTGGTTGTCACTGAACTGCGCATAGTTGGAGGGGAAGCGTAACTGCAGCTGCATTCATGCACATCGTTTGCACCAAGTATAATCTGGTGCATGTGTGCAAGCTGATGATAACTATTATACCAAAAAGGAGGTTATGGGGTCATTCCGAGTTGATCGCAAGCTGCATTCGTTCGCTGTGCAGCGATGAGGCAAAAAATCGGCACTTCTGCGCATGCGTACTATTACAACGGCCAATGTAGTTTCACACAGGGTCTAGTGAAGCTTTCCAGTCGCACTGCTGACCGCAGAGTGATTGACATGAAGTGGGCTTTCTGGGTGTCAACTGACCGTTTTCAGGGAGTGTTCGTAAAAACGCAGGCGTGCCAGGAAAACGCAGGCGTGGCTGGGCGAACGCAGGGTGTGTTTGTGACGTCAAAACAGGAACTGAACAGTCTGAAATGATCGCAAGCGCTGAGTAGGATTTGAGCTACTCAGAAACTGCACAAAAAATCTTTGTAGCCGCTCTGCGATCCTTTCGTTCTCACTTCTGCTAAGCTAAAATACACTCCCAGTGGGCGGCGGCTTAGCATTTGCACGGCTGCTAAAAACAGCTAGCGAGCGATCAACTCGGAATGACCCCCTATGTACGAAGCCTTGGAGATTGGTAAAGTGGAGAGAGACAGACACAGGTGATCTCTGTAAACACTAGGAGATAAATACCAGATACACACTGTAAGCCGCGATGTCCACTTTAAGGCGTTAAATCCCCTGCAGACTCACCGTTATTATGGCGGTGTGTGCAGAAACAATATATTCGCACAGTACCGGCCGTAGGTCTGGCTTCCTCCTGAAGCTTACATCATGGAAATTGTCTCAGCGTGCCGTACTTACTTAGCACAAATGTAACGCGGTGATGACTTACCATTAATTACCTGGCATGGTATAAAACGCTGATTGATCAGGATTACGCACAAGCCCCTGCAGTCTTATCTGTTCATTTTGTGGAGCAAACATTATATTCATATAATAAATATGTCATAAGATCATCTTTAATTCATCGCTTACTATCGCTACCATTAAAATAATTGAAAAAAAATAAAAGGTGCAGAGTTATTTATTTTGTCATCTAATCAGTCAACAACCTGGGCACCCATAGCTGCCAGAATCTTATATTGTGCTCGATTAGTCATATCTGGAATTGAGCCCATTAACTCTGCACCGTGAGGCAGCAACGCTAGCCACTGTGGTACTGTGTTGTCTCGCCCCTTGGGGACCTATATGGCTAAAACTCTGATGTTTTCCTAATTCATCAACACTGTAAGTACCCCAAACGTCAGTAGGATTTATCATCATTAGCCTTTCCTGCGAGCCTTCATTGGCAATGCTCCTCCATATTTCGACAACTCCACTTTATCTCTCTCCAAGGCTTGATACAGCTCCCCCTCTATCTGCTGCTGCTGGGAATGAGTTGGGATAGAGAGAGCCAGTGTATGAAAAGCTCAACTGAAGGGCCTGGAATAGAATTAGTGACGTAGAGTGAGAGTGACAGCCCCGCAACATCAGAGTGTCAGCTCTTCATCCAAGTGTTTACAACAACACTGATGTAAAAATTAGGTCACCATGACCATTGTTGCTCAATGTGATAAGATCATGCTGGTATTTATTATATCTCTAATAAGAGACTTTGATATATTTTTGGAATCCTGGCGCCAATCAATTAACTAGGAACCAGTGACATCACTGAGGCATGAGGCACAGGAACTCAGAGATACTGACAGTTCCTACTCAATTACCAGGCTGCATACTGATTCAGAACAGATTATTGGCTGCCTCAGCCTCATGCAGGCAACGTGTACAATTGAACATTGATGTAATGAGACATATGATATTACCCATGTCTTATACCCATAAATAGAGGCTATTCTCTGTACGTCAGCTTGCGCCGCCGTTTGGGAGGAATGTGAGGTATATGGCGCTTCTGAGACAAAACTCTGTCTGCACCATTACAACTTATGTGATATTCCCCTCTGGTCAGTGAGCGGAGTATAAAACTCCCCACCGCAAACCTCAAAGAATGGAATTTTGTTTTTGAATCGCTCCTTCTTGAATATCTGCTTTTCTCCTGCTAATGCCTGTGATTTCTGCCTCTCCTCCAAGCTGCGGCATGAAAGGGAATGTGCTCCAATATAATATAAGCTATTTCAGAAAAATGAGAGTACCCTCAGCCGGACCCGCCAAGGGGTGACCTGCAAGCCTCACTAGTGCGAAAAATAGTGCCTGAGGGCAGGGGAGAGAATGGGAAGAATTCACATTGAATTAGCACAATTACATTTAAATCCTACAGGAGCCATGGCTGGATAAGGGGTTATGTGGAGGGATGGTGAAGACGGCGAGATACATTCCTATAATACTTGCAAAAACTGGCTCTTTTTTTATATGAAACTTCAAGGTGACTTCTAATGTGTTTTTTATTATTTATTTAGAGAAGGGGGTGCATTATTCTCTATAGTACACAAGCGTCAACTTGAAGCAGAGCAAGCCGCTTGCACAGGGTGATCTTATGTTCCAATCTGTTTTACCTTTACTGACATTCATACGTTCTGCCATGTAACGCTTTCATAGTGAGTCATGTGACACAAGTGACATCACTGCTCTACAAATATAAGTCAGAGTAGTATTTCTGACCAGTCATTTGCCGGTTGCTAGCCATATCCCAACAATTGTCCGACGGTCAATGGTGGTCATTCGGAGTTGTTCGCTCGCTGACGTTTTTCGCAATGGAGCGATTAGGTGGAAAATGCGCATGCGCATGGTACGCAGCGTGCATGCATTCACTAATTTAACACAAAACTTTGTAGATTTACACAAGCTCGAGCGACATTTTTTCATCGCTCGAGTGATCGTAGTGTGATTGACAGGAAGTGGGTGTCTCTGGGCGGAAACTGGCCGTTTTCAGGGAGTGTGCTAAAAAACGCAGGCGTGCCAGGTAAAAACGCAGGAGTGGCTGGAGAAACGGGGGAGTGGTTGACCGAACGCAGGGCGTGTTTGCGACGTCAAACCAGGAACTAAACAGACCGAGGTGATCGCAATCTGTGAGTAGGTCTGGAGCAGAAATTATTTATTTGCAGTTCTGCTAATCTTTCGTTCGCAATTCTGCTATGCTAAGATACACTCCCAGAGGGCGGCGGCCTAGCGTGTGCAATGCTGCTAAAAGCAGCTAGCGAGCGAACAACTCGGAATGACCACCAAAATCCCAACAAGGTCAAAATACTGACATGAGTTTTTCATTGTTTTTTGGTGTATGTCGACATAGGTTGACATGGACACCGTATAAGTGTACCGCGTCCGCTCGCCATGCTTTGAGCACGGTGCCTCGCTGCACTCTGCACATTATTATATTCCCCCTCCAGGTCCACTGGGATGGTAAAGTATGAACAAGTCGGTTTCAATAAAAAAAATCATGAAAAACTCTTGTCGACTTTTTAACCTGTCGACATTTTGAATGTCGGGATTTTGACCTTGTCGGTATTTTAAATGTTGGTATTTTGACCATGTCAGGATTTTGATCTTGTCGGGATTTTGACCGTCGTCGGTCAATGGTTGTCGGGATTTTAACCGTCGGGATTTTGATTGTAGGTAAATTGACCGCATCCCCTCTACATGTATATCTGTCTCCCCCAGGTCTTTTTCTCTGTTCCCTACATGTATCTCTGTATCCCCCATGTGTTTTTCTCTGTCCCCTACATGTATCTCGGTCTCCACCTTGTGTTTTCTCTGTCCCCTACATGTACCACTGTCTCCCCATGTGTGTTTCTCTGTCCCCTACATGTACCTCTGTTTCCCCAATGTGTTTTTCTTTGTCCCCTACATGTATCTCTGTATCCCCATGTGTGTTTCTCTGTCCCCTACATGTACTGCTGTCTCCCCAATGTGTTTTCTGTCCCCTACATGTATCTGTCTCCCCCAGGTGTTTTTCTCTATTCCCTACATGTATTTCTGTATTCCCCATGTGTTTTCTCTGTCCCCTACATGTATCCGTCTCCCCCAGGTATTTTTCTCTGACCCTACATGTATCTCTGTATCCCCCATGTGTATTTCTCTGTCCCCCACATGTATCTCTGTCTCCCCCTTGTGTTTTCTCTGGCCCCTACATGTACTTCTGTCTCCCCCATGTATTTTTCTCTGCCCCCTACATGTACCTCTGTCTCCCCAATGTGTTTTTCTCTGTGCCCTACATGTATCTCTGTCTCCCCATGTGTGTTTCTCTGTCCCCTACATGTACCTCTGTCTCCCCAATGTGTTTTTCTCTGTCCCCTACATGTATCTCTGTCTCCCCATGTGTGTTTCTCTGACCCCTACATGTATCTCTGTCTCCCCATGTGTGTTTCTCTGTCCCCTACATGTATCTCTGTCTCCCCATGTGTGTTTCTCTGTCCCCTACATGTATCTCTGTCTCCCCATGTGTGTTTCTCTGTCCCCTACATGTATCTCTGTCTCCCCATGTGTGTTTCTCTGTCCCCTACATGTATCTCTGTCTCCCCCTTGTGTTTTCTCTGTCCCCTACACGTATCTCTGTCTCCCCCATGTATTTTTCTCAGCCCCCTACATGGACCTCTGTCTCCCCCATGTGTCTCTCGCTTTCTGTCTCCATGTCTCTCTCCCCATCCCCACCACAGCAGTCATAATGACAGCACCCCCACCCCCCCATGACATCACTGCAATGACATCACTACTCACCAAAAAGAAGTATGTTTTACATAGGTTCATTTCATTTGACACTTCTTTCATCTGCAGACCAGATCCTGCTACACTATGTCAGTGTATTTGTTTTGTGCATATTGCACATTGTTATTGCATGGAGACTCTGCTCTGGCGTGGCTGGACTGGAGCTTGTTAGAAACACAGGTCCTCTTAAACACGTTATATATAGATTTGTGAAAAGCCTGGAAATGAGCATTTACGGCATTTCCTATAGAGATGAGTGAGCGGATTCAGGCAAGACCGGAATTCTCATTAACATTTTAATATCAGACTATGCAACATTTCCAATTGGACGCATTAGAACACACCCTGATCCACCCAAAATATACCCCTCGTCTGCCCAAATCATGCCCACGTCGGGCAAGGCAACACCCTTGTTTAATGTCAAAAATCCAGGGCTGGCCAACAATAAAATCCCTTTATCCATCTTCTGGTGGTGTTATTGCTGGGTTCCATCCTGGATGTGCCCGTTACCATATTGCTGTATTGGACTGTATTGTTGCACCACAGTTTTAGTTTGTTGAACAGGAAAGTTTTTCGCCTCTATGAACTTATAAAAGTCATAAAACCTAATTTATATCTCTCTGCAAAATGCCTTCAGCTGGCTGGTGAGCCGATATATCTACCAAAGCATACAGGTTTGTAGGCCAAGATGGTAGCATTAGCATAGGGGCAGTTTGCGCTCCTTGGGGATGATACGGAGTCACATACAGTGCCGATGGTTGTCAGCATGCTGATTCGTGGATGCCTGGAGCTATTCACCAATCAGAGAGCAATGTTCTCTACCTGCTTCCCAGCCCGCAGCCAGACAGTGAATGGTTGTCTGCATGCTGATTCACGGATGCCTGGAGCTATTCACCAATCAGAGAGCAATGTTCTCTACCTGCCTCCCAGCCCGCAGCCAGACAGTGAATGGTTGTCTGCATGCTGATTTGCGGATGCCTGGTGCTATTCACCAATCAGAGTGCAACGTTCTCCATCTGCCTCCCAGCCTTCAGCCAGACAGTGAATGGTTGTCTGCATGCTGATTGGTGGGTGAATGGAGCTATCCACCAATCGCTGGTGTGTTGCAGGAGCGGTTGCAAACTCAGACGCTTAGTTGTGTGCATTGCAGCCATATTCTGATGGAGATTCTGCATCTAGCATGGACCTTGCGCAAGTCCCAAGGGTGCAACCGCATAGTGGGCATCCCAGCCCTTGTGCATACAGATACATGGCTGTACGCCAGGAAAAGGGTTGATACTATTATCTGCACAAAGCCTCAGACGTGACTACAGCGTGCGACTTAGAACTGCATTGTACAGCAGATATTTCATTAATCGACACTGACCTGTTGCCCAAGTGTGAAGATAAATCACATGAGATGTTTCCTGACCTACTGGCCCCACCAATAAATGGGCAAAATATTACTATAATATTGTAGATAGAAAGAGGGCCCAGACCTCTGACACTAAAACCCAGCAGAGATTATGGGTTCTATTTATAGCTGGTGTCTGTGCATTCCCTGGAAAGTGTCATTCCTTATCACTATCATTGTGCTGCCATCTCACACTGCACAGGCGCCGTCGTAACGTGTGCAGAACAAATGTCTGATAGCCAGGGTGGAGGAGCATGGAGGGTGCCAGGGAAGGCTCAGAAGATCCCTCCCCACAGGGTTACAATGGCTAGTGACATCAGAAGATCCCTCCCCAGCAATGCTCTCCCCACAGGGTTATAATGGCTAGTGACATCAGAAGATCCCTCCCCAGCAATGCTCCCCCCACAGGGTTACAATGGCTAGTGACATCAGAAGATCCCTTCTCACAGGGTTACAATGGCTAGTGACATCAGAAGATACCTCCCCAGCAATGCTCCCCCCACAGGGTTACAATGGCTAGTGACATCAGAAGATCCCTCCCCAGCAATGCTCCCCCCACAGGGTTACAATGGCTAGTGACATCAGAAGATCCCTCCCCAGCAATGCTCCCCCCACAGGGTTACAATGGCTAGTGACATCAGAAGATACCTCCCCAGCAATGCTCCCCCCACAGGGTTACAATGGCTAGTGACATCAGAAGATCCCTCCCCAGCAATGCTCCCCCCACAGGGTTACAATGGCTAGTGACATCAGAAGATCCCTCCCCAGCAATGCTCCCCCCACAGGGTTACAATGGCTAGTGACATCAGAAGATACCTCCCCAGCAATGCTCTCCCCACAGGGTTACAATGTCTAGTGACATCAGAAGATCCCTCCCCACAGGGTTACAATGGCTAGTGACATCAGAAGATCCCTGCCCAGCAATGTGCTCCCCACAGGGTTACAATGGCTAGTGACATCATTAGATCCCTCCCCAGCGATGCTCTCCCCACAGGGTTATAAAGGCTAGTGACATCAGAAGATCCCTCCCCAGCAATGCTCTCCCCACAGGGTTACAATGGCTAGTGACATCAGAAGATCCCTCCCCAGCGATCCTCTCTCCACAGGGTTACAATGGCTAGTGACATCAGAAGATCCCTCTCCAGCGATCCTCTATCCACAGGGTTACAATGGCTAGGACATCATTAGATGCCTCCCCAGCGATGCTCTCCCCACAGGGTTATAAAGGCTAGTGACATCAGAAGATCCCTCCCCAGCAATGCTCTCCCCACAGGGTTATAATGGCTAGTGACATCAGAAGATCCCTCCCCAGCAATGCTCTCCCCACAGGGTTACAATGGCTAGTGACATCAGAAGATCCCTCCCCAGCAATGCTCTCCCCACAGGGTTACAATGGCTTGTGAAATCTGGAGATGTCGTTAGCTATAAGGAACAAGCTCCAAAAGCTAAGACCTTGGAGCTGGGTAAATAAGCCCAGACCACAGTCCCCAGTGAGAATAATAGGGACTGCGGTCTGCACTGTTATTTGACCTAATTCTGGAGATATTTGTGATATTTCCTATGTTAGGCCTCTAACACCATACAGAGATAAACCCCACAGTGAGCTAGTGGTGAGCAGACGTGGAACATATGCTAAAGAGCTTGGAGAAAGGTTCTGTCTGGAGATGGAATCACTGGATGCTGGGTGAGAACATTCATTTGTGATCCAGAGGAAACGTTCCACAATTCTGAGTGTGACCATACATGGACCAAACCCCCTCACCCCTATCCCACACCCCCTTTACCCCCAGTGGGCCCTGTATTTCCAGTTCTCCACTGCCTGGCATTGCTATGTGGATTTCTGTGCTTGTTTTTGGAGAAATATAGATTGTAAGCTTTGGTGGAGCAGAAATTAATGTTTAGTTTAGGTTGTGTTATGTGTATGTCGGGGGTCAGATCATTTTGGGGGGTATTTATGTACTGTATGTATGTAAGATTATTGCTCAGTGCATATTGTACCCTAAGGAAGCACTTCTCAAACTCGGTCCTCAAGATACACTTATGGGGGGGATTCAAATGTTTAAAAAGTCAGTTGGGTGTCTGTTTTTTCCTATCTAATAGACAGGAAAAAACAGACACCCAAGTGACTTTTCTAACATTTGAATTCCCCCCTTAGGGGGAGATGTATTACGCAGTGATAAAAGTGGAGAAGTTGCCCATGGCAACCAATCAGCACTGACGTAACATTTATAATTTGCATACTATAAAAGTAAACAGAGCAGCTGATTGGTTGCCATGAGCAACTTTTCTACTGGCTCACTTCTCCACTTTTATCACTGCTTAGTACATTCCCTAATACCCCTTTCACACCGCACAAATAACTCGGTATCAACCCGTTATATTGACAGGTCGACGCAGGTTGCTGTGCGGTGTGAAAGGGTCAGTTCTGGATTCCCAGGTCACCTCACCCAGTAATTCAACCCTGGAATAAAGAAGGGTTATTCCCGGCCTATTACCGGGTCAGGTGCAGTGTGAACCGGTTTCCCGGGTCAATGCGACCCGGTACACGTTCACAGCATAGGGAGAGGCGGCGCAGAGATGATCTCATCTCCTAGCGCCGCCCCCAATGACGCCGTGGTCCACGCCCCCGATGGCGGCAAGCCAGTTCTCAGGGTCCAATGCCGGATTGCACCTGGGAAGGACCCGTTTCCAATTCACCAGTGCGACACGGCATTAGCGATCTGAAAGGGGTGTAACAGTCCAGGTCTTAAGGATATCCATGCTTAAGCACAGGTGCCTTAATTAGTATCTCAGTCAGCTTGATTTAAACATCTGTGATGAAGCATGGATAGCCTTAAACCCTGGACTGTTAGTGTGCCTTGAAGACCACTTGTCTAACGGTGGAAAAGCTCTGAGTTCAAGGATGAACATACCACTGGGATACTGGCCTGCGTGACGAGGTTGGGGGGTACAGCAGCTCCTTAGTTGGGGGGCATTAGTCCTGCAAGGACTCGTATCACCAGTTCCCATAAGCTGTACCGGACTCGCTGGTCAGGAACGCTGCTAGGAAATTAATGATGTACTACTCAGCCAGAACAATGACTGTAGAGTCTGTCTGTGTTGTCCCCAATGAGGTGTCGCTGTGTAACTTCACACCCCAGTGCACTGATTCCCCCATAATAACCTGCTCTGCAGCTCCGGATGACAGCAATTTACATTCCTCCATAACCGCCAGGGCTCAGGCAGCGGAATTACATAACAGCCAGTGAAAGACCAGATTGGGTCTCTACACACAGCTTTGTATAGTCTAATGTGCACGCAACAGGCTCTGCATTGTGTGCTGCACAGACTGACACACACGGGAGGCTCTGTTTTATATATGCACTTGGCAACAGTCCCGGGCTCTGCACTGCGTAATGTGCACAAGCTGCAGTGTATACCTGGGTCCTCGCTGTATAGGCCCCTGATTCTATAGATCAAGTTGGCAACCGGAACTCAATAGTAGAAGACGAAGAGATGTACTAAGCAGTGATAAAAGTGGAGAAGCGAGCCAGTGGAGAAGTTGCCCATGGCAACCATTCAGCATTGACGTAACATTTCTAATTTGCATGCTATAAAAGTATACAGAGCAGCTGATTGGTTGCCATGGGCAACTTCTCCACTGGCTCACTTCTTAGTACATCTCCCCCTAAGGGGCCAAGTCATGGTATTGGTGCAAGTCCGTTTTGTTGCATGTATCTTGCGTGTTATCGCCGAACGCATGTTCTTGAGCCGACAGTACGAACCTATGAGTGAGTGGTGACTCCCCTTGTTGCTAAAGGAGCGTAACTGCCCTATGACGGGGCAATCGCTCACACGCAGAGTTAAGCGAGGGTGCGGTGACAGCATTGCGGCTATGCAGACTTGTGCGCATGGGTAGCTTCCCCGGTTATCAGATAGATCTTTTGCACCAGGCACGGGGCTAGTGCAATTGCACAATGACGGCCATGGTGGTCATTCCGAGTTGATCGCTCGCTAGTAGTTTTTAGCAGCCGTGCAAACGCATTGTCGCCACCCACTGGGAAGTGTATTTTCGCTTTGCAGGAGTGCGAACGCCTGTGCAGCCGCGCAGCAGCAAACACATTTTGTGCAATACAAGACCAGCCCTGGACTTGCTCTTCGTGTGCGTTGATTCTAACATTGGAGGGACGGATTTTGACATCACACACCCGTCCAGCGTTCGCCCAGCCACGCCTGTGTTTTCCCTGGCACGCCTGCGTTTTTCTAAGCACTCCCTGAAAACGGTCAGTTGACACCCAGAAACGCCCCTTTCCTGTCAATCTTCTTGCAGCCGCCAGTGCGAATGAAAACGTCGCTAGAACTTGTGCAAAACCACAAAGGCCTTTGTACCCATACGTCGCACGTGCGCATTGCGGTGCATACGCATGCCCAGAAATGCAGTTTTTTAGACTGATCGTCGCGCTGCGCACAACAGCAGCTAGCGATCAACTCGGAATGACCCCCAATATACGGATGGAGGGTGGCCCAGCCGCAGAGATACGCACGCCTCTGTATGTGGGTGAATATGCGCATGTTTCCTTGTGTGCAGTGTGAGTGTAATTGCGTCCGGCTGGTGCTCCGCTGCATCTTTGTGTTACAGAAGCAGAACGTCAGTGTGGTGACTGCAGACTTCGCACTTCTGGCTATTACCATGGCGGACACATTAGTAATAACACTGTAATATGGTAAGATGATGACGGGGCATATCCGTGCGTTGGGCGAATGACAGTCGCACACCGTGAAAAGGTAAAAATAATAAATAAATTCAGGAGAATTCTAATTTCAATTAAATAAGGCTTTCTGCAGCTAATGGGGCTCCCCAGAGCCTTTTATGTTCTGTTTGCTCGGAGTAAAGAAAAATGTTGTTTAACTAAGCAGAAGTGGTGCGCAAACACGTAGCCGCCCAGGACGGCAGATGTAGCTCTGTGTATCTTAACCGGGGGAGCCCCGAAGATCCAGCGCTAGGATATGGGGGGGGGGGGGGGGGGGTCATGCCTCTAACTGCTGTAGCTGTTGGGGGAGGGGGGTGCTACAAGTTATTTATGTATTTCCAGTTATTTATATAGCACACACATATTCCGCAGCACTGTACAGAGAATATTTGCCCATTCACATCAGTCCCTGCCCCAGTGGAGCTTACAATCTATAGTCCCTACATGTACACTCACACACATTCATGCTGGGGATAATTTTGATGGGAGCCAATTAACCTACCAGTATATTTTTGGATTGTGGGAGAAAACCGGAGTACCCGGAGGAAACCCACGCAAGTACTGGGAGAACATACAAACTCCACACAGTTAGGGAAATGGTGGGAATCGAACCCATGACCTCAGTGCTGTGAGGCAGTAATGCTAACCACTACCCCATCCGTGCTGCCCAAGTGTCCAGGTGATGGGGCAGATGTAAAAGTGCCAACCAATCAGCTAGCTGTCATTTTTCAAAAACAGCCTGTGACGTGGCAGTTGGGAGCTGATTGGGTGGTACTTTATCTCTCTCCACGTTATCACTCTCCAAGGCTTGGTACATATCCCCTTAGCATGAACAAACCCTCTCACACCTGCGTCACATATGACATTTGCACCTGGCCTCTTGGGATACACAGCCCGGCTGACGGTGCACCACTAGGAGGGGGCAAATGTTACACTTCATTTCCCAGCTGTGCGCACTCTGGGGCTAATTCAGACCTGAACGCTGCTGTGCATTTTCGCACAGTGGGCAATCAGGTCTGAACTGCGCATGTGCCGCAGTGCGCATGCCAGAGATACGTCTACGTCTACAATCAGGTCGGAATTAGGTCCTCAGTTTCCTCAGTACTGTCCACTATAAAAATTCCCAAATTCTTAAAGAAATTCTCCCTTCCTTGGAATTTCCAGGAGTTACTACACGACGACGACAAGCGTTAATTTGTGGATCTTTCTGTTTATGACGCAGGTTCCTGGCGTGTAGGAGTAATTCTGTTGGGGGCATGTAGCCTGCAAGCATCATCTTCACTAACAAAATAATTTTTATTTCTCATTAGTCTTATCACGCAACTCTGAACCGATAGTGTTTGTCACTCACATCCTATTCTCCAACACTCAAGCGTACAATACTGTGTCACCGTTTTGTCAGACGCCAAGGAACCTACCTGGATGTTTTTGGACCGTTAGATGAAATCAGAACGCCCGGAGGAAACCCACGCAAACATGGAGAAAACATAGAAACCTCACACAAAGTGTGTTGGTAGAGAAGTACTGTGAGGCTGCGATACTAACCACTACGCTAACCATGCAGCCAAGGTATCCTAATCTTTTCCTTCTTTCGCTATCTTCTTATGTGCTCCATACTCCGCTGATGCAGCTGTTTGTACATACCATGTACCTGTCCGACTCCTAATTGTCCTGTGCTGTAAGTCGCTGTTTTCTTGTTTGCTCATTTGCGTGTGTACTTTATTCGGCGCTGCGGAACCCTTGTGGCGTCATATAAATAAAGGATAATAATAACCCAAGTACCCAGCATGGTGAAGCAACATTGAGAATGAGTAACAGTAGACACAAGAATTAAGGTGTAGCAATGAGTATCTGGGTTGAGGAGGAATATACAGTATATGATAAATATTTCATGCCGCCTGACCTCTACTTCCAATTCCTTGCAGCACCAGATATACACCTGTGCCAGCGCCACCTAGGGAGTAAGGCGGAACAGATTGTATTGTGCCCCTGTGCCAGCGCCACCTAGTGGAGTAAGGCGGAACAGATTGTATTGTGCCCCTGTGCCAGCGCCACCTAGGGAGTAAGGCGGAACCAGTTGTACTGTGCCCCTGTGCCAGCGCCCTCTAATGGAGTAAGACGGAACCAGTTGTACTGTGCCCCTGTGCCAGCGCCACCTAGGGAGTAAGGCGGAACCAGTTGTACTGTGCCCCTGTGCCAGCGCCATCTAGTGGAGAAAGATGGAACCAGTCATACTGTGCCTCTGTGGGAGTGCCACCTAGTGGAGTAAGGCGGAACCAGTTGTACTGTGCCCCTGTTTCAGCGCCACCTAGGGAGTAAGGCAGAACCAGTTGTACTGTGCCAGCGCCATCTAGTGGAGAAAGATGGAACCAGTTGTACTGTGCCCCTGTGCCAATGCCACCTAGTGGAGTAAGACGGAACGAGTTGTACTGTGCCCCTGTGCCAGCGCCCTCTAGTGGAGTAAGACGGAACCAGGTGTACTGTGCCCCTGTGCCAGCGCCCTCTAGTGGAGTAAGACGGAACCAGTTGTACTGTGCCCCTGTGCCAGCACCACCTAGTGGAGTAAGACGGAACCAGTTGTACTGTCCCCCTGTGCCAGCGCCACCTAGTGGAGTAAGACAGAACTCTTATAAAACAGCAAGTTTTTATTTTATTTTATCAAGATAAACACATATTGGGGGATATTATGTAAATGAAAGTACAGTTTTACCCCATACTGTATGAACAAGTATTTATTTGGGATGTAAAAACTCCATTCGGTAAGAGCAGTCGGGATGTGTACGCTGGTGTATGCTTTCCTATCTTCCTATGTATTTCCAGTCTACCCAGAAAGAGTTTTATTTACAAATTGACATCATTTCATTCTGACAGGAGACATATCCACCATAACTGGTTCCCCAGACACAGACATGTGCTTCTCAATGAGACAGGAAAGTGTGGGCTAATCCTACCCGAGGGGCCTCACACAGAACTACCAAGTCCGGCTTCCGTGTGTCTCACAGTTTCTGTCTCCTGAAAACATTTATTCTCTCAAATTTTATCCACCCGGCTAATTACAGCTCTGTCATCGACTGGTCTCTGCTCTGTATACTGTATTGTCATAGGGTTTTACTTTGTGTCCTGTTCACAGTAAAAAGAATTGTACTGTAAGCCAGCCACCAGAACGGGGCTCTGCGCTGTACGCCAGCCACCAGAATGGGGCTCTGCGCTTTACGCAAGCCTTCAGAACGGGGCTCTGCGCTGTACACCAGCCACCAGAACTGTGCTCTGCGCTATTAGCCAGCCTTTCCCGAATGGGGCTCTGTGCTGTACGCCAGCCACCAGAACGGGGCTCTGCGCTGTACGCCAGCCACCAGAACTGTGCTCTGCGCTATTAGCCAGCCTTTCCCGAACGGGGCTCTGTGCTGTACGCCAGCCACCAGAACGGGGCTCTGTGCTGTACGCCAGCCACCAGAACGGGGCTCTGCGCTGTACGCCAGCCACCAGAACGGGGCTCTGCGCTGTACGCCAGCCACCAGAACGGGGCTCTGCGCTGTACGCCAGCCACCAGAACGGGGCTCTGCGCTGTACGCCAGCCACCAGAACGGGGCTCTGCGCTGTACGCCAGCCACCAGAACGGGGCTCTGCGCTGTACGCCAGCCACCAGAACGGGGCTCTGCGCTGTACGCCAGCCACCAGAACGGGGCTCTGCACTGTACGCCAGCCACCAGAACGGGGTTCTGTGTTGTACGCCAGCCACCAGAACGGGGCTCTGCACTGTACGCCAGCCACCAGAACGGGGCTCTGCGCTGTACGCCAGCCACCAGAATGGGGCTCTGCGCTGTACGCCAGCCACCAGAACGGGGTTCTGTGTTGTACGCCAGCCACCAGAACGGGGCTCTGCGCTGTACGCCAGCCACCAGAACGGGGCTCTGTGTTGTACGCCAGCCACCAGAACGGGGCTCTGCACTGTACGCCAGCCACCAGAACGGATCTCTGTAACATCAAAACAAACATGTCATTGGACTAGAGAACATTTATCACAGTATTACTGAGCAGCTGTCACAATGTCTCACTTTGACTGAATGAAATTGTAGGGGGAAAAAATCAAATATGGCCCAGTATAAAGAACAAGCAGATTGTAACGCCCATGGGGTAGTAAATGTCAATGTTGCTGATCATTAAAAGGGTAAGAATGGGAAGGAAGTCACTTATTTATATTATCACTGTTCTACAATAGGCACTTATAAACTACAACTATAAACACCCCCCCCCCTCCCCCCCAACAAATGTCATTAATAAGGAGAGGTTTGGAAAACATACAGAACTTGCACAGGCAGAGCCGAGTTAGTAAGGATGCTGATGTAAGATCCAGGCCCAAAGGCACAATAGGTCCGTCATTATTTTCATTGTCCGGCCTGATCGCCTACAGGTAGACGCATCTTATGGATGACACTGCTGCTGCGGGGTGCATGTGCTATCTGCCCTGTAGGCCAGTTTATCCTTACAATTGTGCATAATAATACTTATATTTGGCATAGTAACCCAGGTGAATGTGGTATTAAATAGCGGAGTGTTCACACTGCATTGCAAGTAATTATTATAACGAAAAAGCTGTATCTGCAAGCCAGTGGAACCCCGCAGCCTGCAGGACAGTGGAACCCCGCAGCCTGCAGGACAGCGGAACCCCGGGTGTAAAGCACTATTGGCTGCATGCGGAGTATTGGCTTCTAGTATATGAGCCCCTGAGCCGGAGCCTCTTACATGACTGAGCAGCTGCAGCAGAGACTCGGAGGATGCGGATCAGCGTATACTCGGCGCTCCCGGCCATACACATGGGATGAGAGGCTCTGTCCCCTGTACTCATACTGAACGTGTGCAACTGGAATCACCTCCACCGTCTTACGCTGTGTGAGAAACACAAGGGCATTAGAACAGGGTCACCTTATAGAAGAGAATAGTTACGAGACTGTACGGCTGTTCTGTAGCACGTCGCCCTACAGTACCCTGACAAAATCCAAACCCATCACCAACCATGGTCAAGCTCCTGTTTCAGAAATCAGTGCTACTGTAAGTCAATGCTCCTGCTCTGCCACTAAATAAAGTATCTAGCACCATCTTGTGGCAGTCTGTGGTAATGCAGACCTATAAATATTTAGCCTACGGTCTTTTCAATCAGAAATAAGTGTTAAGTCATTTATTTAGATATCACGTAAGACACTTACCTAATTATAGGTATATGCATACAGTGTTGCCTCGTAAAACTACTTTAGTATTCTGTTTTATATCTAAACATAGATATCCATTCATTAAATTAGTACTTTGGCGTAAATTGAAGTGGATGATGTGGGTGGGTTGATCTTGTGTCTTGCACCCCCTCACCTGTACACTTCTTGTGCATTGACACCCTTGAGCAACCTCTCCAAAATAAGGGTATGCAAAGTGCAAAAAATGTGCTCTCTAAATACGCAAGGTGTCAGTTTTCCCAGAAGAAACTGTGCAAATGTTACCTCCATGAGTTACGCCACTGGCTGAATCACACAACAGCCTCCTGGCGGCATTGTATATTATGGACATAACGGGTGTTCCCACGCCTATTATAGGTAACTGAGTGCTACAGCCTCTGAACACTGCAGGAAATCTCAAAATTGATGTAAAGTAAAATAAACACTTGTCGGAAAGGGTCTATCCGCTTACATTAGTTTTTGAACTAAACACTTCAAAGCATTTATAATAGGTTGTAGAAGCACATGCGAAATGCTTTGTAGTAACAATGAAGGATGAAAGGCTTTAGGGATGAAAAACATTTAAAAACTTATCGGTTTCACTTAAGTAGACCTGAGCTCTTATGTAATAAGCCTGTGGGATGCAGGAACTGGCACGATTTTGGCGAGCCAGCCGGTATATTTAAAGGGACAATGATTTAACCAACCACCTTCAAAATATGAAAACAACAAAGGAGCCAAATAGATTTAACAGATATCATTGTAACTACAGGTTGGCTAGACTGGCAAATGTCCAGGGGCCCACAAGGTCAAGGGGTCCATCCAGGCTCCAGCATCCGAGCTAATATTGCACCAAGTTGCTCTTATAATAATTACCAGGTGAACCGGTGTCAGGGAGCATTAGAGGTGAGCGAACTTGGCTTTGCCTGAGCGTCAAGTCATTTGAATGACTCAGACGGATCGTTGGGCCCGATGAAGAAATTCAATTTGTGTTTTGTTTCTAGTCTAAATAATGCAAGTTCTGATAACATTGATCCAATCAGCAAATTGCAGACATTTAACCAATTAGCTCTGCGCTAATCTGCAGCACACCACGGAGGCGGCTGGGAAGGGGCGGATAGGGAGCTGCAGCAGAGAACATTTGCTGTACCTGCCTCAGGATGTGACACGAGGAGCCGCAAGATTTGCTGTGATCTTGGAACACGGTTTCAAAGGCGTTCGCTGTCCCCGGGGACTCTGCAAGTGCGGCTGGAGGGGGAACCTGCAATGATGCACCACAAGAGATTATCAGATCTGTACAGAAATGCAATATAGACACCAGGATGCATCTAATACCCGTCTGCCTGGGGGATATGGTAACCCTCCGAGGGGTTGAGGGTGGGGATTTCTGGCAGCTGTGGCCTAGTACTGAGAGTTTAAGGTGGCTTCTTCCAGCCTAACACCCAATAGTGCCGGGTTTTTCCCAAATCTCTGATCCTAAGTGGATGAAAACAAATGAATTGACAAGCGTGGCTTATCAGAAAACAAGCGCTGCCATTTTGGCCTGGTTGTGTGAATCGTGGTGATGGTGTATTGAATTATGCGCTTGTGGAGTTTTTGTTGTTGTTGTTCTGTTTTACATGGGGTCAGGGATTATTTTGTCCCAGTGTTGTTTTTTTAAATATTCCATAGTTACTATGTAGCGCCTAAGCGTCTGTTTTTTTACAAACCTAGTCACTCATTTGGGGGTAGATGTATTGAAAGTATGGAAAGAGATAAAGTGGAGAGAGATGAAGTAACAGCCAATCAGTGCCTGGCCCCATGGAGATGCTTTTCCATCCGATGCTGGGATTACCATAGTTGCTATCACTGCACGCTACTTACTGATGGCTTGTGTCTGCACTCCTGATTAGGGATAGCCATCGACCGCCGATTATTCCAAATCATTAATGGTGAATACTTTTGCCATTGTGGGGAAGAACCAGGTGGTTTCCTGCCATCGATGGTACACAGCCACCCAATGGGTTTTTTTTTCCTCTCTCTTTTACAAGGTCACTAGACACAGAGTACAGCTCCGCCCTCCGACACCCACAAAGCCCTGCCCTCATGTTCTGATTGGCCCACAAGCCAGTCAGTAAAAGAACAGAGATGATCATCGGTTGATCATCCATTGCACAGTTTGCAACCATTGATGGTCACTTGCCATTTCACCATTGGTGGTTTCACCATTCACACCAGCATACCATCGATGGTTAAACCTGCGACTGGTTTACAGGTAACGGCTGGGTGCCGCCGCAAGGCATGTTATAATGGTGGCAATGCGGCCGCTATTTGATGTTCCCCTTCCCATGGCGATTCCTGCCTGTGTGTTGTTGCGTTTGTTGTACAATTTGTGCAATACTAACAGATACCTCTTGGATGAGTGCCGCAGTCATCCAATCAGAGCCTTCCTCTTATTCTAACCACGGTGTCCGAGCTAAGAGATTTCAAATTATTCTCTGATGACTGCCCCCGACAAGAAGTATATTACAGGAGATGGCGACATTAAAATAATATATATTTATATATAATCGGAGGGGGGGATCCAATTAAATTTATAAGGCGAAAGCCGTGGGCGTTTCACGATGATAGATTTACGATAAGATTGTTCGGATCAATAACCCGTTTAGCTTGCGCAATGATGGGTAGTACGTGGGCTTATAGAATTATTGACAATACCCTTCGAGAAAGACCTATTTACGATCGTATAGTCCACATTACAATAAAGTTTACAGCTCTAGCTGAAGGGTTATGGAGCAGAACGCTCGGGCTGTGATGTTAGAGGGATGCGGATTATTTAAAATAACGTCTGTTATTGTAAAAGGTTTATCTTCTGCATGGAGATGAAGGGCACAGAAGAAATGGAAGCCTCTTACAGTATATACAGAGCAAGCTACATACAAATGAATATGGAGAGTTGGTTATTCACATCCGTCGTAAGCTGGGACCAAAGGACTGAGGAAATTGTGTGATCCTGTTTGTGGACCCTGTTCTGACCTCTCTGCCTGGACCTGACAACTCCAGTTACTCTGCCAATCCTATTTCTGGATTCACTTTTGTGGTTTAGCGGAAATTGACCCATCCTGTCTGGTGTCCACGTCTCTGGCTCCAGGCTCTGACCTGACTGCATGATACACCCCCAAACCTGCCTCAGTCTTGTCTCGTGTCCACTTCTCTGGCTTCAGGCTCTGACCTGACGGCAAGATACACCCCCGTACCTGCCTCAGTCCTGTCTGGTGTCCACGTCTCTGGCTCCACGCTCTGACCTGACTGCATGATACACCCCCGAACCTGCCTCAGTCCTGTCTGGTGTCCACGTCTCTGGCTCCAGGCTCTGACCTGACTGCATGATACACCCCCAAACCTGCCTCAGTCCTGTCTCGTGTCCACTTCTCTGGCTTCAGGCTCTGACCTGACGGCAAGATACACCCCCGTACCTGCCTCAGTCCTGTCTGGTGTCCACGTCTCTGGCTCCACGCTCTGACCTGACTGCAAGATTCACCCCCATACCTGCCTCAGTCCTGTCTGGTGTCCACGTCTCTGGTTTCAGGCTCTGACCTGACTGCAAGATACACCCCCTAACCTTACTCAGTCCTGTCTGGTGTCCACGTCTCTGGCTCCAGGCTCTGACCTGACTGCAAGATACACCCCCGAACCTGCCTCAGTCCTGTCTGGTGTCCACGTCTCTGGTTCCAGGCTCTGACCTGACTGCAAGATTCACCCCCATACCTGCCTCAGTCCTGTCTGGTGTCCACGTCTCTGGTTCCAGGCTCTGACCTGACTGCAAGATTCACCCCCATACCTGCCTCAGTCCTGTCTGGTGTCCACGTCTCTGGTTCCAGGCTCTGACCTGACTGCAAGATACACCCCCGAAGCTGCCTCAGTCCTGTCTGGTGTCCACGTCTCTGGCTCCAGGCTCTGACCAGACTGCAAGATACACCCCCTGAACCTGCCTCAGTCCTGTCTTGTGTCCACGTCTCTGGCTCCAGGCTCTGACCTGACTGCAAGATACACCCCTGAACCTGCCTCAGTCCTGTCTGGTGTCCACGTCTCTGGCTCCAGGGTCTGTCCTGACTACAAGATACACCCCCAAACCTGCCTCAGTCCTGTCTGGTGTCCACGTCTCTGGCTCCAGGCTCTGACCTGACTGCAATATACACCCCCGAACCTGCCTCAGTCCTGTCTGGTGTCCACGTCTCTGGTTCCAGGCTCTGACCTGACTGCAAGATTCACCCCCATACCTGCCTCAGTCCTGTCTGGTGTCCACGTCTCTGGTTCCAGGCTCTGACCTGACTGCAAGATACACCCCCGAACCTGCCTCAGTCCTGTCTGGTGTCCACGTCTCTGGCTCCAGGCTCTGACCTGACTGCAAGATACACCCCCGTACCTGCCTCAGTCCTGTCTGGTGTCCACGTCTCTGGCTCCAGGTTCTGACCTGACAGCAAGATACACCCACGTACCTGCCTCAGTCCTGTCTGGTGTCCACGTCTCTGGCTCCAGGCTCTGACCTGACAGCAAGATACACCCCCGAACCTGCCTCAGTCCTGTCTGGTGTCCACGTCTCTGGCTCCAGGCTCTGACCTGACTACAAGATACACCCCCTAACCTGCCTCAGTCCTGTCTGGTGTCCACGTCTCTGGCTCCAGGCTCTGACCTGACTGCAAGATACACCCCCGTACCTGCCTCAGTCCTGTCTGGTGTCCACGTCTCTGGCTCCACGCTCTGACCTGACTGCAAGATTCACCCCCATACCTGCCTCAGTCCTGTCTGGTGTCCACGTCTCTGGTTCCAGGCTCTGACCTGACTGCAAGATTCATCCCCATACCTGCCTCAGTCCTGTCTGGTGTCCACGTCTCTGGTTTCAGGCTCTGACCTGACTGCAAGATACACCCCCTAACCTTACTCAGTCCTGTCTGGTGTCCACGTCTCTGGCTCCAGGCTCTGACCTGACTGCATGATACACCCCCAAACCTGCCTCAGTCCTGTCTGGTGTCCACGTCTCTGGCTCCAGGCTCTGACCTGACTGCAAGATACACCCCCGTACCTGCCTCAGTCCTGTCTGGTGTCCACGTCTCTGGCTCCACGCTCTGACCTGACTGCAAGATTCACCCCCGAACCTGCCTCAGTCCTGTCTGGTGTCCACGTCTCTGGCTCCAGGCTCTGACCTGACTACAAGATACACCCCCTAACCTGCCTCAGTCCTGTCTGGTGTCCACGTCTCTGGCTCCAGGCTCTGACCTGACTGCATGATACACCCCCAAACCTGCCTCAGTCCTGTCTGGTGTCCACGTCTCTGGCTCCAGGCTCTGACCTGACTGCAAGATACACCCCCGTACCTGCCTCAGTCCTGTCTGGTGTCCACGTCTCTGGCTCCAGGGTCTGACATGATGGCAAGATACACCCTCAAACCTGCCTCAGTCCTGTCTGGTGTCCACGTCTCTGGCTCCAGGCTCTGACCTGACTGCATGATACACCCCCGTACCTGCCTCAGTCCTGTCTGGTGTCCACGTCTCTGGCTCCAGGCTCTGACCTGATTACAATATACACCCCCAAACCTGCCTCAGTCCTGTCTGGTGTCCACGTCTCTGGCTCCAGGCTCTGACCTGACTGCAAGATACACCCCCGTACCTGCCTCAGTCCTGTCTGGTGTCCACGTCTCTGGCTCCAGGGTCTGACATGATGGTAAGATACACCCTCAAACCTGCCTCAGTCCTGTCTGGTGTCCACGTCTCTGGCTCCAGGCTCTGACCTGGCAGCAAGATACACCCCCGTACCTGCCTCAGTCCTGTCTGGTGTCCACGTCTCTGGCTCCAGGCTCTGACCTGACTGCAAGATACACCCCTGAACCTGCCTCAGTCCTGTCTGGTGTCCACTTCTCTGGCTCCAGGCTCTGACCTGACTACAAGATACACCCCCTAACCTGCCTCAGTCCTGTCTGGTGTCCACGTCTCTGGCTCCAGGCTCTGACCTGGCAGCAAGATACACCCCTGAACCTGCCTCAGTCCTGTCTGGGCTCCTCTAGGCTACTTTTTCTAGCTGCACATATACTGTAGAGTTATTTCTTTTTTGTTATCTGTATTTCCAGCACTTTGGGGCACATTTAACAACAAGTGATATTCTTGTTAACACTTGTTATGAATGATAAATGGTGCTCCAGCCAATCAGCTCCTGTCAGTTTTGAACCACATGACAGTTAGGAGCTGATTGGCTGGAGCACCATTTATCATACGCAGTACTATTTTTTCTGGAAAAATCGGTTAGGAACTACGGGTTTTCAGCAAATGCCCCAAAACGAGGTTGAGCGAGTCCACTTACCGCCACCCCGTCATCCTTTAAAACCACCTCCCCGGTGACCTTCTGGAGGAGATTGAGGGGGAAACTGGGCTCCAGGGCTGGGGGTTTAGAGAGGAACTCGGACTGTAGCGTCTTCCTGTAATAACAATATAATGTGTTATAGACCCCCAAATCCCAACAATGCCCGATAGATAGATAGATAGATAGATAGATAGATAGATAGATAGATAGATATGAGATAGATACATACATACATACATACATACATACATACATAGACCGACCTCAACTCTTGTCCACATCTTAGCATCTATGTACTATAGAGTCACACAGTAATTCTCTCTGTACACATAATAGATTTGGAATCTGTCCCATGAATGACCTTCCCAGACATGTGGGGGCTGAGCAGCCCAGACAGTGACCATATACAGTGTATACAGTACGCTAATATAATATACACCAGCTCCTAATCCCTCATACACACATACACTGTGACTGCCAAATAAACACAGACAGTTAATATATATATATATATATATATATATATATATATATATATATACATACACACACACACACACACACACACACACACACACACACACACAGTATATATTTATTAACACCTCATCAGAGGCTTTCCTAATATCGCTGACAGACCTGCTGCTCTGACTGAAGGAGAAAGTGTTTATAAGATGGAGGAAGCATCACCCAGGGGGGACATTACGGAAAAGTGGTGCACATGCAAAATGTGCTGTAACCATGGCAACCAACCTGATGCAAATGGCCATTTCCCCAGTACAGGAGGAACAATAGCACAAACATGTGACTAGTCACCTCTCAGCTGTATGACAATGCAATGATGTGTTTTATATGTGGTGTAATACATTACTACACACAGCTACCGTTCAGGGTTTGTGATTCAGCTAAACACTGTAATATTTACTATTATTACCCTGGTATAACAACTGTCCCCTCCTCCCCTGTATAGCTCGGCTACATCTCCCAATATTGCCACAGAAGAGCTGACGGAGGCAGAGACCACTGCAGTCCTCCAGGAGGGGTGACCCCAGGCTTGAAGCCTAAGTGACGGCGGGCTGGTGGTCTTTATACTAGAGATGAGCGCCGGAAATTTTTCGGGTTTTGTGTTTTGGTTTTGGGTTCGGTTCCGCGGCCGTGTTTTGGGTTCGACCGCGTTTTGGCAAAACCTCACCGAATTTTTTTTGTCGGATTCGGGTGTGTTTTGGATTCGGGTGTTTTTTTCCAAAAAACCTAAAAAACAGCTTAAATCATAGAATTTGGCGGTCATTTTGATCCCAAAGTATTATTAACCTCAAAAACCATAATTTCCACTCATTTTCAGTCTATTCTGAATACCTCACACCTCACAATATTATTTTTAGTCCTAAAATTTGCACCGAGGTCGCTGTGTGAGTAAGATAAGCGACCCTAGTGGCCGACACAAACACCGGGCCCATCTAGGAGTGGCACTGCAGTGTCACGCAGGATGGCCCTTCCAAAAAACCCTCCCCAAACAGCACATGACGCAAAGAAAAAAAGAGGCGCAATGAGGTAGCTGTGTGAGTAAGATTAGCGACCCTAGTGGCCGACACAAACACCGGGCCCATCTAGGAGTGGCACTGCAGTGTCACGCAGGATGTCCCTTCCAAAAAACCCTCCCCAAACAGCACATGACGCAAAGAAAAAAAGAGGCGCAATGAGGTAGCTGTGTGAGTAAGATAAGCGACCCTAGTGGCCGACACAAACACCGGGCCCATCTAGGAGTGTCACTGCAGTGTCACGCAGGATGTCCCTTCCAAAAAACCCTCCCCAAACAGCACATGACGCAAAGAAAAAAAGAGGCGCAATGAGGTAGCTGTGTGAGTAAGATAAGCGACCCTAGTGGCCGACACAAACACCGGGCTCATCTAGGAGTGGCACTGCAGTGTCACGCAGGATGTCCCTTCCAAAAAACCCTCCCCAAACAGCACATGACGCAAAGAAAAAGAAAAGAAAAAAGAGGTGCAAGATGGAATTGTCCTTGGGCCCTCCCACCCACCCTTATGTTGTATAAACAGGACATGCACACTTTAACCAACCCATCATTTCAGTGACAGGGTCTGCCACACGACTGTGACTGATATGACGGGTTGGTTTGGACCCCCACCAAAAAAGAAGCAATTAATCTCTCCTTGCACAAACTGGCTCTACAGAGGCAAGATGTCCACCTCATCATCATCCTCCGATATATCACCGTGTACATCCCCCTCCTCACAGATTATCAATTCGTCCCCACTGGAATCCACCATCTCAGCTCCCTGTGTACTTTGTGGAGGCAATTGCTGCTGGTCAATGTCTCCACGGAGGAATTGATTATAATTCATTTTAATGAACATCATCTTCTCCACATTTTCTGGATGTAACCTCGTACGCCGATTGCTGACAAGGTGAGCGGCGGCACTAAACACTCTTTCGGAGTACACACTTGTGGGAGGGCAACTTAGGTAGAATAAAGCCAGTTTGTGCAAGGGCCTCCAAATTGCCTCTTTTTCCTGCCAGTATAAGTACGGACTGTGTGACGTGCCTACTTGGATGCGGTCACTCATATAATCCTCCACCATTCTTTCAATGGTGAGAGAATCATATGCAGTGACAGTAGACGACATGTCCGTAATCGTTGTCAGGTCCTTCAGTCCGGACCAGATGTCAGCATCAGCAGTCGCTCCAGACTGCCCTGCATCACCGCCAGCGGGTGGGCTCGGAATTCTGAGCCTTTTCCTCGCACCCCCAGTTGCGGGAGAATGTGAAGGAGGAGATGTTGTTGACAGGTCGCGTTCCGCTTGACTTGACAATTTACTCACCAGCAGGTGTTTGAACCCCAGCAGACTTGTGTCTGCCGGAAAGAGAGATCCAAGGTAGGCTTTAAATCTAGGATCGAGCACGGTGGCCAAAATGTAGTGCTCTGATTTCAACAGATTGACCACCCGTGAATCCTTGCTAAGCGAATTAAGGGCTCCATCCACAAGTCCCACATGCCTAGCGGAATCGCTCCGTGTTAGCTCCTCCTTCAATGTCTCCAGCTTCTTCTGCAAAAGCCTGATGAGGGGAATGACCTGACTCAGGCTGGCAGTGTCTGAACTGACTTCACGTGTGGCAAGTTCAAAGGGCATCAGAACCTTGCACAACGTTTAAATCATTCTCCACTGCGCTTGAGACAGGTGCATCCCACCTCCTATATCGTGCTCAATTGTATAGGCTTGAATGGCCTTTTGCTGCTCCTCCAACCTCTGAAGCATATACAGGGTTGAATTCCACCTCGTTACCACTTCTTGCTTCAGATGATGGCAGGGCAGGTTCAGTAGTTTTTGGTGGTGCTCCAGTTTTCTGTACGTGGTGCCTGTACGCCGAAAGTGTCCTGCAATTCTTCGGGCCACCGACAGCATCTCTTGCACGCCCCTGTCGTTTTTTAAAAAATTCTGCACCACCAAATTCAAGGTATGTGCAAAACATGGGACGTGCTGGAATTGGCCCAGATTTAATGCACACACAATATTGCTGGCGTTGTCCGATGCCACAAATCCACAGGAGAGTCCAATTGGGGTAAGCCATTCCGCGATGATCTTCCTCAGTTGCCGTAAGAGGTTTTCAGCTGTGTGCGTATTCTGGAAACCGGTGATACAAAGCGTAGCCTGCCTAGGAAAGAGTTGGCGTTTGCGAGATGCTGCTACTGGTGCCGCCGCTGCTGTTCTTGCGGCGGGAGTCCATACATCTACCCAGTGGGCTGTCACAGTCATATAGTCCTGACCCTGCCCTGCTCCACTTGTCCACATGTCCGTGGTTAAGTGGACATTGGGTACAGCTGCATTTTTTAGGACACTGGTGACTCTTTTTCTGAGGTCTGTGTACATTTTCGGTATCGCCTGCCTAGAGAAATGGAACCTAGATGGTATTTGGTACCGGGGACACAGTACCTCCAACAAGTCTCTAGTTGGCTCTGCAGTAATGATGGATACCGGAACCACGTTTCTCACCACCCAGGATGTCAAGGCCTCAGTTATCCGCTTTGCAGTAGGATGACTGCTGTGATATTTCATCTTCCTCGCAAAGGACTGTTGGACAGTCAATTGCTTGGTGGAAGTAGTAAAAGTGGTCTTACGACTTCCCCTCTGGGATGACCATCGACTCCCAGCAGCAACAACAGCAGCGCCAGCAGCAGTAGGCGTTACACGCAAGGATGCATCGGAGGAATCCCAGGCAGGAGAGGACTCGTCAGAATTGCCAGTGACATGGCCTGCAGGACTATTGGCATTCCTGGGGAAGGAGGAAATTGACACTGAGGGAGTTGGTGGGGTGGTTTGCGTGAGCTTGGTTACAAGAGGAAGGGATTTACTGGTCAGTGGACTGCTTCCGCTGTCGGCCCAAGTTTTTGAACTTGTCACTGACTTATTATGAATGCGCTGCAGGTGACGTATAAGGGAGGATGTTCCAAGGTGGTTAACGTCCTTACCCCTACTTATTACAGCTTGACAAAGGGAACACACGGCTTGACACCTGTTGTCCGCATTTCTGGTGAAATACTTCCACACCGAAGAGCTGATTTTTTTGGTATTTTCACCAGGCATGTCAACGGCCATATTCCTACCACGGACAACAGGTGTCTCCCCGGGTGCCTGACTTAAACAAACCACCTCACCATCAGAATCCTCCTGGTCAATTTCCTCCCCAGCGCCAGCAACACCCATATCCTCCTCATCCTGGTGTACTTCAACACTGACATCTTCAATCTGACTATCAGGAACTGGACTGCGGGTGCTCCTTCCATCACTTGCAGGGGGCGTGCAAATGGTGGAAGGCGCATGCTCTTCACGTCCAGTGTTGGGAAGGTCAGGCATCGCAACCGACACAACTGGAGTCGGACTCTCCTTGTGGATTTGGGATTTCGAAGAACGCACAGTTCTTTGCGGTGCTACTGCTTTTGCCAGCTTTAGTCTTTTCATTTTTCTAGCGAGAGGCTGAGTGCTTCCATCCTCATGTGAAGCTGAACCACTAGCCATGAACATAGGCCAGGGCCTCAGCCGTTCCTTGCCACTCCGTGTGGTAAATGGCATATTGGCAAGTTTACGCTTCTCCTCCGACAATTTTATTTTAGGTTTTGGAGTCCTTTTTTTACTGATATTTGGTGTTTTGGATTTGACATGCTCTGTACTATGACATTGGGCATCGGCCTTGGCAGACGACGTTGCTGGCATTTCATCGTCTCGGCCATGACTAGTGGCAGCAGCTTCAGCACGAGGTGGAAGTGGATCTTGATCTTTCCCTAATTTTGGAACCTCAACATTTTTGTTCTCCATATTTTAATAGGCACAACTAAAAGGCACCTCAGGTAAACAATGGAGATGGATGGATTGGATACTAGTATACAATTATGGACGGGCTGCCGAGTGCCGACACAGAGGTAGCCACAGCCGTGAACTACCGCACTGTACTGTGTCTGCTGCTAATATATAGACTGGTTGATAAAGAGATAGTATACTCGTAACTAGTATGTATGTATAAAGAAAGAAAAAAAAAACACGGTTAGGTGGTATATACAATTATGGACGGGCTGCCGAGTGCCGACACAGAGGTAGCCACAGCCGTGAACTACCGCACTGTACTGTGTCTGCTGCTAATATAGACTGGTTGATAAAGAGATAGTATACTCGTAACTAGTATGTATGTATAAAGAAAGAAAAAAAAACCACGGTTAGGTGGTATATACAATTATGGACGGGCTGCCGAGTGCCGACACAGAGGTAGCCACAGCCGTGAACTACCGCACTGTACTGTGTCTGCTGCTAATATATAGACTGGTTGATAAAGAGATAGTATACTCGTAACTAGTATGTATGTATAAAGAAAGAAAAAAAAACCACGGTTAGGTGGTATATACAATTATGGACGGGCTGCCGAGTGCCGACACAGAGGTAGCCACAGCCGTGAACTACCGCACTGTACTGTGTCTGCTGCTAATATAGACTGGTTGATAAAGAGATAGTATACTCGTAACTAGTATGACTATAAAGAAAGAAAAAAAAACCACGGTTAGGTGGTATATACAATTATGGACGGGCTGCCGAGTGCCGACACAGAGGTAGCCACAGCCGTGAACTACCGCACTGTACTGTGTCTGCTGCTAATATATAGACTGGTTGATAAAGAGATAGTATACTCGTAACTAGTATGTATGTATAAAGAAAGAAAAAAAAACCACGGTTAGGTGGTATATACAATTATGGACGGGCTGCCGAGTGCCGACACAGAGGTAGCCACAGCCGTGAACTACCGCACTGTACTGTGTCTGCTGCTAATATAGACTGGTTGATAAAGAGATAGTATACTCGTAACTAGTATGTATGTATAAAGAAAGAAAAAAAAACCACGGTTAGGTGGTATATACAATTATGGACGGGCTGCCGAGTGCCGACACAGAGGTAGCCACAGCCGTGAACTACCGCACTGTACTGTGTCTGCTGCTAATATATAGACTGGTTGATAAAGAGATAGTATACTCGTAACTAGTATGTATGTATAAAGAAAGAAAAAAAAACCACGGTTAGGTGGTATATACAATTATGGACGGGCTGCCGAGTGCCGACACAGAGGTAGCCACAGCCGTGAACTACCGCACTGTACTGTGTCTGCTGCTAATATAGACTGGTTGATAAAGAGATAGTATACTCGTAACTAGTATGACTATAAAGAAAGAAAAAAAAACCACGGTTAGGTGGTATATACAATTATGGACGGGCTGCCGAGTGCCGACACAGAGGTAGCCACAGCCGTGAACTACCGCACTGTACTGTGTCTGCTGCTAATATATAGACTGGTTGATAAAGAGATAGTATACTCGTAACTAGTATGTATGTATAAAGAAAGAAAAAAAAACCACGGTTAGGTGGTATATACAATTATGGACGGGCTGCCGAGTGCCGACACAGAGGTAGCCACAGCCGTGAACTACCGCACTGTACTGTGTCTGCTGCTAATATAGACTGGTTGATAAAGAGATAGTATACTCGTAACTAGTATGTATGTATAAAGAAAGAAAAAAAAACCACGGTTAGGTGGTATATACAATTATGGACGGGCTGCCGAGTGCCGACACAGAGGTAGCCACAGCCGTGAACTACCGCACTGTACTGTGTCTGCTGCTAATATATAGACTGGTTGATAAAGAGATAGTATACTCGTAACTAGTATGTATGTATAAAGAAAGAAAAAAAAACCACGGTTAGGTGGTATATACAATTATGGACGGGCTGCCGAGTGCCGACACAGAGGTAGCCACAGCCGTGAACTACCGCACTGTACTGTGTCTGCTGCTAATATATAGACTGGTTGATAAAGAGATAGTATACTCGTAACTAGTATGTATGTATAAAGAAAGAAAAAAAAACCACGGTTAGGTGGTATATACAATTATGGACGGGCTGCCGAGTGCCGACACAGAGGTAGCCACAGCCGTGAACTACCGCACTGTACTGTGTCTGCTGCTAATATAGACTGGTTGATAAAGAGATAGTATACTCGTAACTAGTATGTATGTATAAAGAAAGAAAAAAAACCACGGTTAGGTGGTATATACAATTATGGACGGGCTGCCGAGTGCCGACACAGAGGTAGCCACAGCCGTGAACTACCGCACTGTACTGTGTCTGCTGCTAATATATAGACTGGTTGATAAAGAGATAGTATACTCGTAACTAGTATGTATGTATAAAGAAAGAAAAAAAAAACCACGGTTAGGTGGTATATACAATTATGGACGGGCTGCCGAGTGCCGACACAGAGGTAGCCACAGCCGTGAACTACCGCACTGTACTGTGTCTGCTGCTAATATATAGACTGGTTGATAAAGAGATAGTATACTCGTAACTAGTATGTATGTATAAAGAAAGAAAAAAAAACCACGGTTAGGTGGTATATACAATTATGGACGGGCTGCCGAGTGCCGACACAGAGGTAGCCACAGCCGTGAACTACCGCACTGTACTGTGTCTGCTGCTAATATAGACTGGTTGATAAAGAGATAGTATACTCGTAACTAGTATGTATGTATAAAGAAAGAAAAAAAAACCACGGTTAGGTGGTATATACAATTATGGACGGGCTGCCGAGTGCCGACACAGAGGTAGCCACAGCCGTGAACTACCGCACTGTACTGTGTCTGCTGCTAATATAGACTGGTTGATAAAGAGATAGTATACTCGTAACTAGTATGACTATAAAGAAAGAAAAAAAAACCACGGTTAGGTGGTATATACAATTATGGACGGGCTGCCGAGTGCCGACACAGAGGTAGCCACAGCCGTGAACTACCGCACTGTACTGTGTCTGCTGCTAATATAGACTGGTTGATAAAGAGATAGTATACTACTAATATTATATATACTGGTGGTCAGGTCACTGGTCACTAGTCACACTGGCAGTGGCACTCCTGCAGCAAAAGTGTGCACTGTTTAATTTTAATATAATATTATGTACTCCTGGCTCCTGCTATAACCTATAACTGGCACTGCAGTGCTCCCCAGTCTCCCCCACAATTATAAGCTGTGTGAGCTGAGCACAGTCAGATATATATATACATTGATGCAGCACACTGGGCTGAGCAGTGCACACAGATATGGTATGTGACTGAGTCACTGTGTGTATCGTTTTTTTCAGGCAGAGAACGGATATATTAAATAAAACAAACAACTGCACTGCTGGTGGTCACTGTGGTCGTCAGTCACTAAACTCTGCACTCTCTTCTACAGTATCACAGCCTCAGGTCAATCTCTCTCTCTCTCTCTCAACCCTAATCTAAATGGTGAGGACGCCAGCCACGTCCTCTCCCTATCAATCTCAATGCACGTGTGAAAATGGCGGCGACGCGCGGCTCCTTATATAGAATCCGAGTCTCGCGAGAATCCGACAGCGTCATGATGACGTTCGGGCGCGCTCGGGTTAACCGAGCAAGGCGGGAGGATCCGAGTCTGCTCGGACCCGTGAAAAAAACATGAAGTTCGTGCGGGTTCGGATTCAGAGAAACCGAACCCGCTCATCTCTACTTTATACCCTGTTTAGATGGAAATATTCCCATTTTCTATTTACTCGGCTAATAAAATAAGTTTAATTCCCCTCAAGAAGAATGATTTGGTGAAGAATCTCTGTGCGCTTGCATTTCATTGGTGCCCAGACCTGGAAATGTTTGCGCCTTGGGGTCAGCTTAAGGGCCACATGGGCCTGCAGCATAATATCATTAAGGGTGTATTGCGAGAAGCGGAGGTGTGGTCAGTGCAGTGTGGGTGTGGCCAGTGCTGTGTGGGTGTGGCCAGACCCGTGTGGGTGTGTACACCCCTTACACCATCAGCCCCAAATGTCCCCTGTTCCCAGAGTGTGATGGGAGTGTCAGGTCTCCCTAACAAACTGCAGAAGGGGACTACTCCTTACTAACGAATACTTTGCACACACATCCCGTGACCCGTCTGCTGTATGTTAATGAGAGGTGCTCACCAGGTGACGTTCAGCTGCTGGTAATGGAGCAGTTTGCCCTCGCCTTTGCACAAGGCGCACACTCGTCTGCCCCGTCCGGAACATTTGCTGCACCTGAAAGTAAAAAAAAACAAAGACACCTGCGTTTGATTAGTCTGCATTTTTTTGGTCCTGTTTTTAACTTTGACATTGCACACAGAATTTATCCGGCCCCATTTTCTAATCTGAGGTGCGGACATGCAGGAGCGTGCTTCAACGGCCGGGGGAGAAGTGTCCAAATAGCACTTTGCGGGCAATTAATTGCTTTATTTAGTGCAAAGTGGATATATGCTTTCTGCAATGTTCCCCATCTTACCATTGTCTCTGTGGGTTGGTGCTAATGATGGGAGTAGCCAAAAAAAAACATTGTTGCTAAGTAACAGTCACATTGCAGTTACTGACAGCTGGGCCCAGATTTATCAAGCTTTGTAGAGTGATAAATAGCACCTTGCTATTTATCACTCTCCAAGGTTTGATAAATGGGAGCCTTGGTTTGATCTCTGACCCCCACTCACTCCTGCCAGCGTCAGTGATGTCATCACCTGAGATCTCCGACTCTTACTGAGCATGTCAGAGAAAGGACGGATTATGTAGAACTATTATATAGATATTTACAGATTGCCTGGTGCACTCTGCCCATAGGACATTACATAGGCAGGTGCTGCTTGAGAAGAAAAAGTGAACAGAAGGCGCTCAGTATATTCGGGTCACTCACCTTCTCCGGCCTCTACCGGAACACGCATGGCACCTCTTGTTTCTGGGTCTCTGGCGGCTGCTGCTGCTGGAGCAGCGGCATCTGAACTGTGGACACACAGAGAGATGCAGAAGACAGAGACAAGGAATGGGGGGGGGGGGTGAGAGGGGGGGGGGAGAGGGGCATTCATCTACTTACCTGGCCCGAGCCCCCACATCCAGTGCACTTACATCGCTTCCGGCCCTGACACTTGTGACACACCTGCGGAAATATAGGTCAAGGTCACCAACATATCACTCCTAGTGGCCTCTCAGCATAGCATGGTAGACATCCACAATTGTTTTATATTTATTATAATTACTAAGAAAATGCCAAGAACATAACAAAGGTAAATAGTATAGGGGCTGTTGTCCTTAAGAGCTTACGATCCATCCATCTTCATTTAATGGCGTAATTCAAAAGAAAAGAATACTGACCTATCCCCCACTGACCCCTACCATGTCCCCGCTGTATAACGCAGATTTTCCGCTCACCTTTAGCGCTGCGGAATGAGGAAGAGGACATTTCTTTGAACCTTCATGAAACACTTTTGGAGTTTGGACGACAACGTCCCATAGCTGCAGAGGGTCCCCTCTGTCCGGCCCGTCGATTCTCTGTCCTACAGATACCAAGAATTAGAACACAGCGACTCTACCGTTATCACCTTTCCGCAGCATGATGTTGTGCCTCCGGTACTCACCGGTATACGGTTTGCATGTCTTTTCCAGATGTCGGGTTTCAGTGAAGCTCTCCAGCCGATACTGCGAATAAAGACAGAACACACAGACACAGAGTCACGGGGTCGTATTGTCCCAGACACGGGGGTCAGGTAAATGGACGATCCTGATATCACGCCCAGATCGCAGTGTATATGCAATTCTTGATAAATGGGCAGCAAAATCTTCTGATGTGCCGCCATTTAACTGGACACTACTACTATATTGTGTGCATCTGATGCAGGCTTGGACTGGCCCATTGGGGTAAAGGGGAAACCCCCGGTGGGCCCTACTGCCTGGGGGGCCCTCCTCCTGCTCTAAGGATCAGGTTCCAGACTGTGCACTTGAATTATACATCATACATATGTTACCTTATACTGGACTGTGGTGTATTTTCTATACACCATAGTCCAGCATTGCTGTTATTAATCTGGTACATTATCATGCCTGCAGCAGCTGAATTTACTGTATATATTTATGAAAGGGCCCAGACGTTGCACTCTCTAATGGTTAGTCAAACCAATGAGGTGGCAGGCCACACCCCCTCTGCGGACTGGCCACACCCCTAACATGGGCCCCTACCACTGCATTCCCACGGTGGGCCCTGCATGCCCCAGTCCGACACTGTAATTGTGTAATGAAATATTGTATGGATTGTGCATATTGGCTCTTGCTGATTGGTAAATGTAAAGCTGAAATTTACATAGTGCAATATATAGGAGGAGGAGAGTCTCCCATCGAGTCCCAGCACCGAAGTCCCAGGCACAGGCAGTCGCTGTAGGAATCCTGGAATATTTAACATAAAAAGCTCCAGACCTACCTGAAACGTCACTTACCCTATACAGGGGCATCTGTGTCATCGCCTTGATCACCAGCTCCTCTCCGGCCGACCTCTTCCTGCAGCACTTAGAGGACACGTGTCGCTGTAGCGCATCCCTGGCCATGTCCTCCGTGATCACCGCATTGCTGGACGCGGACAGAAGTGAAGTATTAATATTACTGATCATTTCCAGGGTATCTCATGTGACAGCAGTGCCAGCGGCTTAGCCAGGGCAAATTCTGAGCTCCCCCCCCCCCCATCTAATAAAGTACCAATCAGCTCCTAGCTGTCATTTTTCAAACACAGCCTGTACCGTGGCAAGTAGACGCTGCTTAGTTATTACTTTCTCTCCACGCTTTTCCCAATCTCCCCCCTATGCTTCTCACCTGTATGACCGACGGGCGCTGTCCTCTGGACCACCTTGCGCAGGGTCATCGCTGCTCCTTCCTGTTCAGTGGACAACACAGACAACGTATGTTTGTCGGTTTTCAAAAGTCACCAACAACTCAGAAAGTCTTCCAGATACCGACATCAGTAATCCAGCCCACCAGACAGAGTCTCATTTTTTATTTTAACAGTTCCAGCCCGTTAGGATTATAGTACAGGTATACAACAGATGTAAAATCCGTGAATACACAAACAATAGTAGCAGCTGCGACCAGGCGTCGGATACAACCATATGACAGACATGAGAAGAGGAGACCGGATAAAAGAACGTTACAGATGATATATGGAGACATTCTGGATAGTGGTACAGGTTGAGTATCCCTTATCCAAAATGCTTGGGACCAGAGGTATTTTGGATATGGGATTTTTCCGTATTTTGGAATAATTGCATACCATAATGAGATATCAAGGTGATGGGACCTAAGTCTAAGCACAGAATGCATTTATGTTACATTTACACCTTACACACACAGCCTGAAGGTCATTTTAGCCAATATTTTTAATAACTTTGTGCATTAAACAAAGTGTGTCTACATTCACACAATTCATTTATGTTTCATATACACCTTATACACACAGCCTGAAGGTCATTTAATACAATATTTTTAATAACTTTGTGTATTAAACAAAGTTTGTGTACATTGAGCCATCAGAAAACAAAGGTTTCACTATCTCAGTCTCACTCAAAAAAGTCCGTATTTCGGAATATTCCGTATTTCGGAATATTTGGATATGGGATACTTAACCTGTAATACAGTTGCCTGCATACTTTTACAAACCAATACCAATTCTTATTGTAGAGGTTATCAGCTGATTTTCATTACACACACACACACACACAACCCATAAGCAATGAACACAATTGCACTAAAATAACACACAAATACCATATCAGCAGCAGTACTTCGATGTTTAATAGTTAACGTTCCCGACTAATGGGAATATTGTAACTGCCCACAGTGCTATGCTGTAGCTTATATTTATGGAGGGGTAATCGGCACACATGCTGAGACTTATAGTTCCACACCAACAGGAGAAAATCCAAGCCTAGCTGCTAGGTATAATTTTATAGAATGCACTTTATAAATGTCAACGTCTCCACTCTTTTCACTGCTCCATGAACAGACCCCTTAATGTTCTGAATTACTTGGCAAACACCAACATAGAGTAAGTTTCATTCCTAGATTACTCTTAGTGAGTAGCATTTGGTCTATTGTGGGACCGATCCCCAGCGCCTCCTAGCCGAGCAGAATATATCAGAGGCACATAGGCAGAATTCTGATAATGCCCATGGCACATAAATTAGGATTAGTTTGGCCACAAATCTACCTGGCTCCATCCCCGTGGTCCCAAGGTCACTTCCAGGAGATCAGAGATGGATAAAGTGGTCCTGAGGCAGCTCCATGTCTGGAAGAAGTTCCACCAGCAGAGTAAATACGCACAGACATTGTACTGGGGGCAGATGCGATGGACAACCTTGCTACAGGTAGCTGGCTGTGTATGGAGAGCGCTGTACAGAATCGCTGGTTACACTGTAACAATGCCCAGGGGGAATAACAGCGCAATAAAACATTGGCTGGCACGGCTAGATGGCAACTTTCAGGTGATGGATGAGATTAGAGAAGATCCCTTGGGACAGACAGACAATGGGCTGCTGACTCAGCGGACGTTAGTGTAGAGTATGGCCGGTGGATGATAAGGAGCCCTTAGCATCGCCCTTTAAAAGAGAAACACGGAGCATTGGGGATGGATTGTTTTCACGCACTTCATGGACTATAAATAGACCATCTCAGAACTAGTCCATTGTTAGGCAAAGTTGCTTTCATTGACTATAAACAGAAGGCGACGTCAGAGGTTCAGACATTGAATATAGTGTAACCTTTCTAACATTTTACATAAAAAAATAAATTTTATATATATATATATATATATATATATATATATGGTATATAAGGATCCGACATTTCAGTATTCAATTTGCAGCCAAATCCGACAGATTTTGGCTGTTTCCGACAATGTTAATCCAACTTTTTTAAAGTCATATTGACATTGTAGGAAACGGGGCTAAAATCTGTCAAATTTGTCCGCTAATCCAACAAAACACGTGTATCCGCGGCTAATCCGCCGATCCACGTGTTTTCCAACAAGTCGGAATTTCTGACTTGTCGGATCAACGCCAGTTCGATTGAATAGGTCGAATCTGGATTCTACCTTAAAATGTCGGAAACTGCTGTTTTTCCGACAAGTCGTGAATTCCGACTTGAACTGAATAGACCCCAATACATATAATAAAAGGTGGAAGGTTATCACCTTCCATATAAGTGGAAGGTGAAAACTAGAGATGAGTGGTTCGGAATTTTTAAGAAATCTGAACCACTCTAAACTTCCAGGATCCGAGGTAGTCGAGCAAGGGCTTGGATCTGCCCCGGCTGCCTCAGATCACGACCAGAGGTGAAACCATGACATCCCGCTGTCGGATCTCACGGTTTCGGCTCGGGCGCCAGTTTCAAAGTCCCTTTAAGTCAATGAGCTGTATGCTGATTGGCTGAGAGTCGTCTATCATGGCTCTCAGCCAATCAGCGTGTCCCCATAGACTTTAAGGGGACTACATGGAGGCCAACACCGCGCAAATGAGAACGCCGCACTAAGGATACTGCCGAAAGTCCTATGCTGATGATTACCCCTGCGCTGCTGGCACCCCCACATCACCATCACTGCCGGCACCCCCACACCACCATCACTGCCGGCACCCCAGCAGTACGGACACTGCCGGCAACCCCACTCTGAGGACACTGCCTGCACCCATGCAGTGAGGACACCCCTGGCACCCTGCACTGCCAACACAGCCAGCAGTACCGACACCGCCAGCACCACCGGCAACCCCACACTGAGGACTATGCCAGCACCCCTACACTGCCAACACTCCCGCACTGAGGACATCGCTGGCATCCCCTGTCACAGAAAGTGCACTATTGGTGTATCTGCCCTGCACTATGGGGCTAATTCAGACCTGATTGTAGCTGTGCAAAATTTTGTACGGCTACGATCAGCCACCCTGACATGCGGGGGGACGCCCACACAGGAATAGTCCGCCCCTCATGTCTAGCCCTCCCCCAGCCACACCCGCCAACTAAGTCCCTACATGCGTAGCATTGCTTTCGCTGGTAGCCGACTTTTTGCCGCAGCCCAACCCCCGCACGGACCAGGCACGCCTGCACTGCCTGTACCGTGCCCACAAAACGGCGGCCGAATGCCGCCGGCCCGCCCCTTCCTGCCAGCAAATGCTTCTGCCTATCAATCAGGCAGAGGCAATCGCTGGGCTGAGATGCTGATCGTATCTCTGGCATTCACATACGCACTGCGGCGCCTGCACAGATCAGACCTGATCGCCTGCTGTGCTAAAACGCACAGCAGCGATCAGGTCTGAATTAGCCCCAATATCCGACCCACACTGTATTCCGCCCTATGGGGGTGATTCCGAGTTAATAGCTCGCTAGCAGTTTTTAGCAGCCGTGCAAACGCTATGCCGCCTACCACTGGGAGTGTATTTTAGCTTAGCAACGAAAGGTTCGCAGAGCGGCTACAAAGTTTTTCCGTGCAGTTTTAGAGTAGCTCCATACCTACTCAGCGCTTGCGATCACTTCAGACTGTTCAGTTCCTGATTTGACGTCACACACCCGCCCTGCGTTCACCCAGCCACGCCTGCGTTTTCCCTGACACGCCTGCGTTTTTTCGAACACTCCCTGAAAACGGTCAGTTGACACCCAGAAACACCCCCTTCATGTCAATCACTCTGCGGCCAGCAGTGCGACTAAAAAGCTTCGCTAGACCCTGTGTGAAACTACATCGTTCGTTGAAATAGTACATCGCGCATGCTTAGAAGTGCCGATTTTTTGCCTCAACGAATGCAGCTAGCGAACAACTCGGAATGACCACCTATATCCGACCTGCAATGTAACCCACACTGTATACCGCAGTTTAGCTAGCCAGTCTTTGGCCAATATTGGTGAAAACAATATTGTGAGCTGGAGGTGGTCAAAATTGAGTGGAAATGACAGAAAATTAATGTTACTGAGGTTAATACTCTAGGGGGGAAAAAACGGGGGGAAAAGCCACGAATTAGTTTACTTAAACTGCAACAGACGGCTAGTAATGGAGGTTTCTTTGAACTTCCCTAACGTGGTTTGGTATTCCCAGGCGGCTCAGATGAGATACCTTGGTGATTGGTTACATAACCAGGAAAATTATACTAACACGGATTTGGAAAGGAAATTCTTGCAGGGCCGGGACTTGGTCAGCTTCCTACATACGCGTGACCGAGAAGTCTTAGCCCAAGTCAAAGAGAACCCGCTTTTGTGGTATGTCAGAAAATTATGGGTGGGTTTGAGACGTCAGCATAATGTGAATGCGCACAAATCCCTTTTCCTTCCAGTTATAGATAACCCTGACTTTCAGACAGGGCTGTTTCTAGCCAATTTGGCTCCCAGTGCGAGATTTAAAAATGCGCCCCCCCATGACATAAAAAAAATGTGTCCCCCCCCCCCCCCCACCACCACACACACCTAGATAAAAAAAAAATCTTGAGCGCGCACCCGGCAAGGAGGTGTGGCCTCATTTCAATGGGCATGGCCTCGTCTGAAAAGACTACCTCACAATCCTGTTTTTGACCCTGCTCCAACAGATCATGACCACCACAGGAAAAAAAAATTCTACCATATTAAGCCCCACACAGTAATGCCCCCTGCACCATATTATGCCACACACCGCAATGCCCTTGATACATTAAATCCCCACACTACGGCAGGCAAGAGTCTCCATTTCACACATTACGGCAGGTGTCCCCATTTTACACATTGAGAGAGAGAGAATACTTACAGAGGCGATTACCGCTCTTCGGCCCGCCTCACCAGTCGCTCCTCGCACCGGCCTTACCCTCTTCCTAACTTGGATCCCCCTCTGTACTCCGCTGGGGGGGGGGGGGTTTCGCGGAGTGACGGGGTTGCGTCGTGACGTGAAACTCCGCCCCCCGAGTGGGTTACTCTGGGAGAAATAGGAGGGGGAAGCAGGGAGCCATAGTTAGTGCCGTGGCGGGGGCCCAGTGCGGTTGCACTGCTCGCCTGCCCCAAGAAACGGCCCTGCTTTCAGAGCGGAAATGCATATTTCCCGTATAACATTTGGAGAGCGGGAGGAATTCTTACTATTGGGAGTCTGGTTGACAGCCGGGGGGGAGAACCTTGACGTTCCAGGAGGCAGCTGCTAAGTTTCCAGTGGTAGAGCCGTACCCAATTGCTTTCTTACTAGCTCAACACTATGTAGGGGACGTGGTTAGACATCTCTCCTCAGTGGACTGGCACAACCCAGTTGATGCCCTGCTCCAACAGGCTCCTATGACTAAGAAGGCCATTTCGATTGCCTATACACACCTCAGACTGGTTGTGGATTTTTCAGAAGGCTTAGCGGCCTGGAAAACACATTTCCCTCACATAGCCCTAGATAGGATCTTAAAGGCACACACAATAGCATGCACAACCCTTCCATCAGCAAGATACAAGGAAATGTTTCTTAACATTCTACACAGGACATATCTTGCCCCCCCATAGAAGATTCCTGATTGGTCTTTCTCCTTCTCATGATTGTTGGAAATGTGGTGGGGCCCAAGCTGATCTTTACCATTCCCTATGGCTTTGCCCATTGATTAAGGGGTTTTGGGTGCAAATTCGTAGATATGTAGTGGACCACTTAGTAAACTATTTACAATTAACGCCAGAATGGGTGCTTTTTGGTATCTTCCCAGACAACCAACAACTGTCCAAAGGCAGCAAGAAGTTGTTGTTGGCTGTTAGCGCGGCAGCTTTGAAATCCTTTCTGCAGGTTTGGATTCACCCCGAACCCCCGTCAGTGACTTTATTCAAAATAAAGTTGTTTTACCTGTTTAGGATGGAGTGGGTGGGGATGACATTAGAAAAGGACAATAAAGCAGAAAAGTTTTTTGATGTTTGGGAAAGTTATGTGGCCACATTGTCTGCCCCTCTGAAATCGCAACTCCATGATCTTTAACTAATAATCTGTGGCAAAATAAAGTTGTTTTACCTGTTTAGGATGGAGTGGGTGGGGATGACATTAGAAAAGGACAATAAAGCAGAAAAGTTTTTTGATGTTTGGGAAAGTTATGTGGCCACATTGTCTGCCCCTCTGAAATCGCAACTCCATGATCTTTAACTAATAATCTGTGGTATATGACCAGGGTAGTGGGAGGGGGGGTCCTCCCGGTAGTGGGGGGGGGGGGGGGGGGCCTCCCATTGTCCTGTAGTGCTCTCCCTTTTCTGTCCTGGGGAGTGGGGGGACTGGTGAGGACGCTGTTTTTATTGATTTTTATTTCTTTTTTCTCCTTTTTGGATTGTTCTATGTATTGGGTAATTCAGTCACCTTAAAGCAGGGGTGTCAAACACAAGGCCCGCGGGCCAAATCCGGCCCGCCAGACCTCGTCTGATGGCCCGCGGTGCCGCCGCCAGCCTTGCAGCCTCCCCTTTTTTTTTTTCAATGAATTTACTCCGTGCCTGCACGGAGTAAATTCATTTTAAAAATGGCTCAAGTTAAAAAAAAAAAAATTACTTACCTTCCGGGACCTGGCCCGACTTCTTCCTGCCCCGCACTGCTCCCTGGGTGTCGGACGTGACGTCATCACGTGACGTCCGCCCGACATCTCCAGGGATCAGAGGAGCGCGCGGACGCCGCGGAGAGGAGCAAGAAGAAAGAAGTAAAAGAAAGAAGTAAAAGGTAAGTAAAGTAAATGGAGGGGGCAGATGGCTGGGCACTATAAAAGGGGGCAGATGGCTGGGCACTATAAAAGGGGGCAGATGGCTGGGCACTATAAAAGGGGGCACATGGCTGGGCACTATAAAAGGGGGCACATGGCTGGGCACTATAAAAGGGGGCAGATGGCTGGGCACTATAAAAGGGGGCAGATGGCTGGGCACTATAAAAGGGGGCACATGGCTGGGCACTTTAAAAGGGGGCACATGGCTGGGCACTATAAAAGGGGGCACATGGCTGGGCACTTTAAAAGGGGGCACATGGCTGGGCACTTTAAAAGGGGGCACATGGCTGGGCACTTTAAAAGGGGGCAGATGGCTGGGCACATATTACAAAAAACAGTAATAATTGAATGCAGTGACATTAATTTATGATAATAAAGAGTGGACACATAGACCTACAGATACAACCGGCCCTTTGATGGGGACCAAACTGCTGATGCGGCCCCCGATGAATTTGAGTTTGACACCCCTGCCTTAAAGAAACAACTGTTTTACTGTACCATTATGTTGACACACCACCGTGCTATGGAGATTATGTATAATATCTGTAGTGTTTGTATTTACTTATCTTTGGTCTCGGACTCCACAAACAAAAGTCAACTGGATGGTGTCAATGGTTAAAGTTTATTGTGATAAGTGAATGATATGTACAACTTCCTTAATGATAATTGTATCCTGTTTGCAGACATGTGCATTGCTTCAATAAAAACATTTAAAAAAAATAAAAAAAAACAGACAAATTAAGTGATTTTTTTTTTTTTTAAATTTACAAAAAAAAGCTAAAAACACAAAGCCAAAACCAGTCACGACAGTTTGGCAATTCCAAAAGCAGACGACGAATCAGAACCAAATCCAACAAAAATGGCCCAGCGCACATCCCTTGTGATAACGCACCAGCCAATCAGCTACTAACTGCCATTTTCAAATCTGTAATGATTGGCTGGTGCGTTATCACCTTCCACTTATCACTGCTTTATCACTTCTCCAGGCTTAATACATCTGCCCCACTCTGTGGCGTAATGAGAATTGGGTACACTATTGTGCGGCTACACCTTTTCCCCATAAGGCCATGCAGAGCCAGCGCTAACCGCTCAGCAAAGGGATGCAAAACAGGTAGGCTCCGGCCACAACTCCCCCCCCCCCCCCCCCGTGTCCTGTCACTGTGTCGCAACCCCCCCCTCCGTGTCCTTTCACTGTGTCACCACCCCCCCCCCCCCGTGTCCTGTCACAACCCCCGCGTGTCCTGTCACTGTGCCACAACCCCCCCAATGTCCTGTCGCAATGTCATCCCCCCGTGTCCTGTCACAACCCCCCCAATATCCTGTCACTATGTCATCCCCCCTTATCCTGTCACTGTGTCACCCCCTATGTCTTGTAACTGTGTCACAAACCCCCATGTGCTTTGTCCCAGCAATTGCCTTAACCTCTCCCCCGTCTTCTGTCCTAGAATAATAGCATGAAATGGGGGGCAACAGGAATGACATGAATAGGGGGCACTATCATGTGGTGTAACGTGAATAAGGGGCACCACAGTGTGCTGTAACATGAATAAGGGGCAGTATCGTGTGGTGTAACATGAATGGGGGCACTATCAAGTGGTGTAATGTGAATAAGGGGCACCACAGTGTGATGTAACATGAATAGGGGCCACTACTGTGTGGTGTAATGTGACTAAGGGGCACTACTGTTTAGCATAATTTGAAATGGTGGTAGTAATATGTGACCACGCCCCTTTCTTGTGAGACCACACCTTTTTTGTGTCTTGAAGTATGGGAGGGAAGGCGCAAATTTATAGTTTGCAGGGGGGGGGGGGCACCGAACACTCTAGCACCGGCCCCGAGGCCATGATCCCTCTTTGGACACGCGCTGTCCCTATTTAAAATATGGGGGGGGGGGGCACCAATATGTCTGTACACAAAAGGCCAGTTTGCAGAGTGTAGGTGGGTAACAGCAAGGGCGTAGGGAGGGCGGTTCCGGTGGAGCTCGAGCTCCAGGCACCCAAGACAGTACAGGGCGCCGCAGCTCAACTCCGCTGGAACCTCCGCCTGGCCGCACGCAGCCGTCAGTCACTGACAGCTGAGAACCTGAGCTGCGTCAGCTCTCTACCTCCAGCACCTCTGCGCTCCGTGACTTGTGTGTGACCTCTCACACGCACTGGCGTCTAACGTGCGGAGATGCTTCCAGACTCCGAGGGATTGCGGAAACAGAGCAGCAGTTGGGAAGCAGGAGTGGGGCAGCTGAGTATTGTTTTTTTTTCTTTTCTTTTTTTCTTAAGTGTTTGTAAGCGGCGCTACCAAGGGGCGCAGCTACAGGGGGCACATCTACTGGTTACATAACTACAGGGGGCATAACTGTGGCCATGCACCTTCCCTATTAAGCCACACCCCTATTTTTTGCAGCACGCCTTCGGCGCGCACTATGTTTGGCCTGCGGGTGTGTGTGTGCGTTTGTGGAGGGTCGCCAAAGGAAACTTTCGCCCTGGATACTACAAGGTCTGGAACCGGTCCTGGTGGCCACACCCCCAATTCAGTACAGTGGAGGGGGGCACCGAAACATACCTTGCTCCAGGCACCATGACACCTTGCTACACCACTGGGTAACAGATGATTGTTAATATTGTTCTGGTTATCGCAATAAAGCAAGTCGCCATATTTAAACATTTGGGGGTGAAGGGTGTAATGTTTATGCCATGAGAAAAAGAAACACAAATCCTGTTATGCCACCTGATCACCTGTCAGCTAATTACACTGGAGGCAGCCAATTTATGGGATGAACCAGCCACACGGGTGGGGGGAGGGAAAATCCGGCTTATAAATTTACTAGGGATGCATGAACTTAGTGAGGCATGAGGCTTTGCGCCTCAGGAGCTAATAATGTGACAAGTTTCTATTAGTAAATACACTGCTCAAAAAAATAAAAAGAACACTAAAATAACACATCCTAGATCTGAATGAATGAAATATTCTTATTAAATACTTTGTTCTTTACATAGTTGAATGTGCTGACAACAAAATCACACAAAAATTATCAATGGAAATCAAATTTATTAACCCATGGAGGTCTGGATTTGGAGTCACCCTCAAAATGAAAGTGGAAAAACACACTACAGGCTGATCCAACTTTGATGTAATGTCCTTAAAACAAGTCAAAATGAGGCTCAGTAGTGTGTGTGTGGCCTCCACGTTTTTGAGCAGTGTAGTTAGGCCAGTGGTTCCCAAACTTTTTTGAATCACGGCGTCCTAGAGTATCAGAATTTTTTTCACGGCACCCCAAGGCCAAAAGTTTTCCTATTGAGAGATTTACAATAAATATTAAAGTAAGTAAATTGTGTTTATAGGTCATCCTTAGGTTCAATTGTGTGGTGTGGGACAGGAAATTGCTTCTGTGTGTCCACATATTTTATGATTGGCAGCCACCAGCACTGGTTTTGCTTACTACATTGATCATAAATAATTTAAATTGGTACTGGGTCACCAATCCAAGGCACCCCTACAAGTGTCCTGCTGCACCCCAGGGTGCCTAGGCACACAGTTTTGGAACCACTGAGTTAGGCCGAGTATCAGAGTCAGAGTGAGTGAGTGAGTGAGTGAGTGAGTGTGTTCACTGCTTTTGATCTTTAAACCTTTGCAATTAATGGCAATATACAACTCCCACTTTTCGGGCCTTTCCTGCAATAGTGCCAACAGCCGGTCATTCTGTCCCAGATCCAGAAGTGGTTGCGAGATAAATGTTTGGATCTAGGGAGAGTTTTGGACGGCCATGCAGGTTTATTTTGTCCATAGTTTGCTTTTCCACAATGTTGGGTTGTATAGTGTTGTGTGTGTAAGCTTATAATGGATGCAATGTTAGAAATGCCATCTCTCTGTAATTCTGCAGATGTTGGCGCCGCACAGTCTAATTATACTTCTTATCTTTTGCAAAACAAAAAGGCACGTAAATTATCACAGGACGTACAGAGAAGTGCAATACTGCCATCTTGTGGCATTTTACCAAACTGCAGGATACTGCTACATGTTTACACCAAAACACAAAGGTTTAGGCCTTGGAGGTTTTGGCCCAAGATGAAACATGCAGAGATGAAAGACGACGGAAGATGGTGAAAAAGACAGACTTCTGACAGAATTATTATAAATACTTTAATAAATAATTCTAGTTATTTCCACATGACATTTAAGGCATAATACACATACATCGCAAAACATGTTTGGTAAACACAAGAAATACATTTTGAAAATATAGACTTGGGGAGTAAGGACCCTCTGCCCCAACAACTTTCTTCGCAAGTCAGTGCTACATAAATAATAGACTGCAGTAGTGCTCATAGTGAATAGACATTCTAAATTCTGCAATTTGGTCCAGATCAGTTAGTAACAGAGAACCTTCCACAAGCCCAGGTCACCGTGTCACACATTAATCCACGTGAATCCAGCAGGTCCCCCCCCCCCCCCCCTGTCCAGTCACATGACCACACAGCAGCACTTTTGGGGATAATTCTGTATATACACCTTGTTCTCTTTTCCATACACAAAGTAGCTGAATTGGTTTTCCTTCCAGGTATAATGCACCTTCGTAAGAGGAAGCAGCTCAACGCTCTGTCTCTGAAGAGAGAGAAGAAGTTTGTTATTATAGGGATGATGGATCCTCATTTGAAGTAGCATGTTTGGACTTTTAGTTCAACAGCGGCCGGGGAACCACAGGTTGCCTAATCGGTACAAGTTGCTATTTCATAAACCGCTTTCAATCTACATTCAAGTTTACCATGAAGATTCCACCACCAGCAACTGAACTGATGAAAGTGTGCATATCACAGAGAAACGCGTCAAGCCCAGAATATGATCAGATGGACTATGTAATTTTACCTACCATCCGTACACTACCTCTGCGTATCAGGAATTAATGATCCACCCACCGGAAAGAAGTGAAGGCTTCCCTTACAGGATCACGGACAAAGCGGTAAGACGCTACGGGCAGACTAGGAAATCCTGTTCCCAGCCTGAAATAGCTTCTTCATTTGTACCAAAATATACAACCCACCAAATAAATATTACATTTACTATATATTATATATATACACATATATTATATATATATATATATATATATATATATATATATATATATATATATATATAAACGTTGTTGAAACAGTATTGATCTCCAGACTGTTCTTGTGAGACATCGAGTGCCGCACCTGGGTAACTATATATATATATATACACACACATATACATACACACACACACACACACACACACACACATACCACATACATACATATACACATACGTACATACATATACACACACACATACATACACAGTATATGAAATCGAACCTTCAAATATGTAGTTGTTGCCAATAGTAACCAGATTCTTCTTAGTTATTACAGCCAAATATTTACATTTGATTTCGGACAGTAAAAAGTATTTAAGAAAAAAACACTTCCTGCCCTATTACAAAGCAGGAACCACAGGGGGAGGGGGAAGGGGGTGTAAAAGTGCGCTCTTGGCCACATATACCTGTCTCAGAATGCGACACGAAGTGGAAAACTGTGTCTGGTGTTGTTCCAGCGCATTCTGGGAAACTTGAATAAGAGTCCAGTCCGGAAAGTTTGTCAAAGGAGACACCTGGATGTGAAATTAAGTCGGCACTTACAATGAATTAAACAGAATCACAATATATAGCTTGTGCGGAGTTCATGTATGCTTAGAGAGGGCCACAGGAGGTGGAGGGAACCATATTGATCCTCTTTGGCACTCCGTAACTTCTCCAATTAAGTAGGGGGGGGTCATTGAAAAAGAATGAATACAGCAGGTGCTTCATTGAGTTCAGGAACCTGGAAAACACACTGCTGGGCTATAATCTGTTTGAGATCCACTGAAATATGACAAGTTTGAATATAACTCATTATCAATGCTTGGAGAGAGATAAAGTACCAGATAACCAGCTCCTGTCATTTTACAAGCCGTGTGTGAAAAATTACAGGAGCTTACTGGCGGATACTTTATCACTTTCCACGCTATGGATCATCTCCCTCTATGCGCACAGAAAGTTGATAGTGGGAAGTTTAATATAAAACAGATAATTCTGCAGACCAAATAAAACGGATCTTGTAGCAATAAAATAGGGACCGGCAGCTAAATCTACTCACCGACAACTGCTCTTCTGTGAAGATTTTCTCCCCTTTCACATCCTTGAATAGGTCATTGGAAAATTCTGAGTGATTCTCAGAGATGAACTCAAATATATTATTCTTCCTGCAAACAATATTGAAGATTTTACACTGGCTGAGGTCTTTCTGCTAATGCGCATCACACGTCCTGCTGGTAAGCATGGAGAAGGAAAGCGTTCAGATCTTTTTGGAGATAGAAATGGCCAATAAACGTATAAATTGGTTCCAGAGAGGTAGACCATACACTACAGGGATTTTACACCACCACCAACTATTTATATTAAAATCAATTTGTACCTAATCTTTTTATTGCCACATTAATGTCTGAGTTTGGCTTAGACTTGTATAGGCTCCCAAAGTCCTGATTTTAGGCCTTGCGGCGTTACCTTCTCTCCTGGGGTTACCTCTGATACAACCATAAACCAAACCAATACATTCACCATGGTGACGATTGTGTCGCAGGGGAGACCGCATGCATTCGGTGCAGCCAATAATCAGGCTTGCAGTGGATTACAGGAACTGGTGCCTAATATGGACTTTAATAAATACTTAATGTAAAAATGGAACTATAAAAGGGTATTTTGTTACAAGGCGCTTGCAATAATAATGTTTTTTGGTACTTACCATTAAATTTCCCTCTCAGATTCCATCTAGGGGACACCGCTTGATTATGAGGTTTAGGAACCAGCGCTAACTTTAAGGTTATATAACCTGTCCTCCACCCCCTCCAAGGTTCCTGTAACTGCTCTTCATAACGGTCCCGTGGAAGCTCTATGCCATGGTGCCCATGAAGAACCAAACCAAGTGAGTAGGAAGAGAAGATCCTAACTGGGATAGATAGATCGGCCCCATCATACGTCTGCTGAACTGTCGCTCTAATCCATCTGGCTGTAGCCCACCTGGAAGCTGGCTAATGTCGATCATTATGGTCATAAATAATAGGTGATCACTTTGCCACAAACAGTTTGCCCAAATACAGGCTTATATTACCATGTCTAATGGGGACATTGATTCTGAACCAATGTCTTGCTGAAGAAGCTAGACCAGTCTGAAGCAGGTACTGTAGGACTTCCACATGCTGGATGAAGGTCTCCACTGCAGCTTCTGGGGACTCAAAATGAATACCACACATCTTGCGCTTGATTTGTGGGAACACGAAGAAGTCAAAGTGGGCCAGATCTGGACTGTACAGTGGATGACCAAGCTCCTGGATGTATTCACGGGCCAGAAATTTCACTATTTTCCTGTACTTATGGGCAGGTGCCTTGTCCTGATGGAGACGCCACACTCACATTGGAACTTCTGTGGTGGCCACCAAAGCCTCCTCCTGCTCTCAAGTCAGCTGATTGAGCACTCAGCGTGCAGAAACCTTGCTCAGGTCGAACATTTTATGGAGTATCAAGAAGATGGATCCCAATGAGATACCCATCTCCTTCTCTAACTGGGCCACAGTCACCCTGGTGTCCACCTCAACTATGACCACACGATAGCAACATTGTCTTCAATGATGACATACACGGATCGGCCAAAGCACTCCTCATCTTCCAGGGACTGACTCCCACACCGAAATTCGGCAAACCACCAACACAGTGGTCCGGGACTGTGCTCCCTCCTCAAAAGGAGCTCGCAGTCAGTCAAAACTCTCCCGTCACTGACCACTCTTGTAATGGTAGAAGAACAGGGCCCTCCTGTGTCATCCGCTGAGCTCTGTAATGAGTTTGTGAAGGAAGTGAATATGCCGACTTCTTTGTTGGGCAGTGCTACTTATATACGGTTCTGTACCCTGACATTTCACAAGAACTTTAGTCAGGGATAACAGCTCACAACAGCTCACAACCAGATTGTATCTACTCTATGCACATCTGCAAACATATTGCACGAACCTCGTATTAAGTGTTGGCTCCTCAAACCTCACTAAATCCCATTTTCAAGAAGTGTCCCCCAGACGGATGAAGGAGATACTGCAGTTATGGATTCACTGTCATTTAACATGCCCCGTTCACACACACAAAAATGACAATAAAGGTGTAAGATGGCAATAAACTTTTCTCAAAGTCCGTAGAGGATGCTGGGGTCCACATTTAGTACCATGGGTATAGACGGGTCCAATAGGAGCCACTGGCACTTTAAGAGTTTAACAGGGTGGGCTTGTGATGTTAGTGTATTAGAATGCTTAATATTTGTAGACACTCCCTTACTAATCTGTGTAAGCCTGAATCTTCAGTGATGGTCCCTAGGACCAGGGGGATGCTGGGAAGTGGGTGGTCCAGTGTGCAGTGTGTCTGGAGTTGGTGATGGAATAAACAGCACAGCAGTGAACTCACATGTCTCTGTGTCCTGATGACTGGATTTACAAACATATGAACAAAACATGGGCCAGAATTTACTAAAAATCCGAGTTTGTCCGATTTGTGTTTTTTTTTCTAAGTCCCAATCCGGGAATTCACTAAGCACCAATCTCGGCAGTGTTTGGACTATTAGTAATGGTTTGATTTACAAAGTTCCGAAATACGAATGAATAGACCATCGGTCAAACACGGCTGTTATTTCATACAATACGGGCATTCACTATTCATTTGTATTTGGGTGTTAGTTTCTGAGTGCTCAAGTGCAGGTCTGTTTTTTTTAGATTCGTTAAAAAAAAAAACAGCAAAAAAATAGACCTGCTTTTTCCAGTCGAGTTTGGATAACCATGCACGGATCAGTGAGATCTGTGCATGGTCATCTATGGGAAAGGGTCTGTTTACTGTAAAAACTGAAAAAAAATTGCGTGGGGTCCCCCCTCCTAAGCATAACCAGCCTCGGGCTCTTTGAGCCGGTCCTGGTTGGAAAAATATGAAGGGGGAAAATGACAGGGGTTCCCCCATATTTAATCAACCAGCACCGGGCTCTGCGCCTGGTCCTGGTTCCAAAAATACGGGGGACAAAAAGCGTAGGGGTGCCCCGTATTTTTTAAACCAGCACCGGGCTCCACTAGCCAGGTACATAATGCCACAGCCGGGGGACACTTTTATACTGGTCCCTGCGGCCCTGGCATTACATACCCAACTAGTCACCCCTAGCCGGGGTACCCTGGAGGAGTGGGAACCCCTTAAATCAAGGGGTCCCCCCCTCCAGCCACCCAAGGGCCAGGGGTGAAGCCCGAGGCTGTCCCCACCATCCAAGGGCGGCGGATGGGGGGCTGATAGCCTTGTGAAAAAATGTGAATATTGTTTTTAGTAGCAGTACTACAAGTCCCAGCAAGCCTCCCCCGCAAGCTGGTACTTGGAGAACCACAAGTACCAGCATGCGGTGGAAAACCGGGCCCGCTGGTACCTGTAGTACTACTACTAAAAAAATACCCCCCAAAAAAACAGGACACACACACCGTGAAAGTATATTACATACATGCACACTTACCTATGTTCCCACGAGGCTCGGTCCTGTTCTCCATGTAGAATCCTTGGGGTACCTGTGAATAAAATTATACTCACATAATCCAGTGTAGAATCAGACCTTTGTATAATCTACGTACTTGGCAAAATAATAAAACGGAAACCCGACCACGCACTGAAAGGGGTCCCATGTTTACACATGGGACCACTTTCCCCGACTGCCAGGACCTCCCCTGACTCCTGTCAAAGAGGGTCCCTTCAGCCAATCAGGGAGCGCCACGTCGTGGCACTCTCCTGATTGGCTGTGTGCTCCTGTAGTGTCTGTGAGGCAGCACACGGCACAGATACAATGTAGCGCCTATGCGCTCCATTGTAGCCAATGGTGGGAACTTTGCGGTCAGCGGTTGACCGAAAGTAACCTCCCCGCTGACCGCAAAGTTCCCACCACTGGCTACAACCTAAAATTCATCCAGCCAAAGTGAAAATTACAGGGTACACTGGGGAGTAAAATTCCTGTGAAAGGTACATGCTTAGTGACACTGAAATATAATGGACAACAGTTTAAAACATCTCTACTGATTGTGGATAAAAATGTGCAACCGATTCTAGGATTAAGTTCCTGTGAGAAGCTAAGCTTGCTAAAGAAAGTTTTTATGGTGACATCACAAGTAGAAGATAACTGCAAATCGATGTTTACAGAATACAGAGACTTGTTTGAAGGTCTAGGTTGTTTGCCTGGAGAGCATAAAATAAATATAGACACGCAAGTTTCTTCAGTGATACACCCCTGTAGAAAAGTGCCGTTTGCGCTGAGAAAAACTGAAACAAGAGTTAAATCACATGGAAGCCTTGGGTGTGATACAGAAAGTTGATGAGCCTACTGAATGGGTAAGCTCCTTAGTAATTGTTGAAAAGAAAAATGGACAACTCCGAATATGTCTAGACCCCAGAGATTTAAACAAAGCTATTAAAAACGAGAACATTTCAAACTACCAACCAGAGATGAAATCATGTCGCAATTTGCGGGAGCAAAATGGTTCAGTAAATTGGACGCATCTTCAGGATTCTGGCAAATGAAGCTAGAGGAGGCCAGCTCAAAGCTTTGTACATTTAATACACCAGAAGGTCGATACAGATTTCTTCGACTACCATATGGAATATTGTCTGCTCCAGAAGTATATCACAAAAAGATGCACATGATTTTTGAACATATTCCAGGTGTTGAAATAATGATGGATGACATTGTCTGGGGATCTACAAAGGAAGAACATGATTCTAGATTAAGACAAGTAATGGAACTTGTCAAGAAAGGGAATCTAAAGCTAAACAAGGACAAATGTGAATTTGGCGTGAATACACTTACCTTTATGGGTGACGTGGTCTCAAAACAAAATGTAAAACCAGACCCAAGGAAAATATCAGCCATAGTGAACATGGAACGTCCCAACAACAAAGACGACGTCAGAAGATTCCTAGGAATGATTACTTACTTAGGAAAGTTTATTTCTCAACTCTCTGAACGAACAGCCTCTCTTAGATGGTTGTTGGACAAAGATAACGAGTGGATGTGGTCACATGGACAAAAAGAAAGTTGGCAAAACTTGAAACAGATCATTACAGAGCAACCAGTGCTAAAATTCTTTGATCCTGCGAAAAGAATAAGAATTTCAGCAGATGCTTCGCAATTTGGCCTAGGCTCAGTGCTGTTACAAGAACATGAGGATACATGGCAACCACTAATCTATGCATCAAGAGCACTGACAAGTGCTGAAACAAGGTATGCTCAGATAGAAAAAGAACTTCTAGCGATCACATATGCATGTGAGCGATTTCATCAGTTTGTGTATGGTCAAACATTTACAGTGGAAACTTACCACAAGCCATTGGTAGCTATCATGACTAAATCATTACATGACTGTCCCATGAGAATTCAACGAATGCTTATCAGACTACAGAAATATGATGTACACTTGCTGTACTGTCCCGGCAAATACATGTACATTGCTGATACACTTTCTCGTGCTGTGGACAAAAGTGAAGGTTCCAAAAGTCTGATGGATGAAGAGATAGAAGCCTATGTTAATTTGATCGTAGCTTCTCTACCAGTGTCTCTTGCAAGACAAGAACAGATTAGGAAAGAAACTGAGACAGATGACACAATGAAAGTGTTGAAATATATCATTCTGAAAGGTTGGCCAGCAGAAAAACATGCTTGCCCGCTGTCTATTCATGATTATTGGATGTACCGCAGTGACCTTACAGTTGTCGATGGTATTATTTACAAAGGCAATAGGTTTGTCATACCTGCACAACTAAGAAAAACTATGCTGTGCAAGATACACGAAGGCCACTTAGGAGAAGAAAAATGTAAGCGGAGAGCACGTGAAGTTATGTATTGGCCAAGAATGAACCAAGACATAGCACAGACTACAGCTACATGTGAATTATGTCTTATGTATAGACCGAAACAACAAGTTGAGCCACTGAGTCCTCACGCAGTGCCAGAGAGACAGTAACAAAGTTGGCGCAGATTTGGCGCAATTGATTATGGCTATACTACTAGTATAGCCGTAATCAATTGCATGAAGTCAATCTTTGCAAGGCATGGTGTTCCTACGGAAGTACTCACTGACAATGGTCCTCAGTTTTCCAGTGCTGAATTTAGACAATTTGCTGATGAGTGGGAATTTGTCCATACTACGTCAAGTCCCCACCATCCACGCTCAAATGGGTTGGTGGAAAGTTCAGTAAAAACTATAAAGAGTCTCATGAAAAAAGCTCAAGAAGGTAAAGAAGATTTCTACAAAAGTATTTTAATCTACCGCAGTACACCTTTACAGAATGGACTTTCTCCTGCACAAATGCTGAAGGAGAATTAGAGCAAATCTCCCGATACATGATGAACTGCTTAATGGCCCTCATTCCGAGTTGATCGCTCGCAAGGCGAATTTAGCAGAGTTGCTCAGGCTAAGCCTACTGGGAGTGTATCTTAGCTTCTTAAAATTGCGACCGATGTATTCGCAATATTGTGATTACAAACTACTTAGCAGTTTCAGAGTAGGTTCAGACTTACTCGGCATCTGCGATCAGTTCAGTGCTTGTCGTTCCTGGTTTGACGTCATAAACACACCCTGCGTTCGCCCAGACACTCCCCCGTTTCTCCGGCCACTCCTGCGTTTTTTCCGGAAACGGTAGCGTTTTTATCCACACGCCCCGAAAACGCCGTGTTTCCGCCCAGTAACACCCATTTCCTGTCAATCACACTACGATCGCCGGAGCGAGGAAAAAGCCGTGAGTAAAAATACTATCTTCATTGTAAAATTACTTGGCGCAGTCGCAGTGCGATTATTGCGCATGCGTACTAAGCGGAATTTCACTGCGATGCGATGAAAATTACCGAGCCAACGACTCGGAATGAGGGCCAATACACATAACTCAGCGTTGGTCAGACTGAGTAAGGAACGTCAACAGGCGAATCAGAAACTGTTCCATGACAGACGAACAAAAAGCTTATCTGATCTAAAATCGGGTGACCAAGTCCGTCTCAGAGATCACGAGAAAGGTATTTGGGTGCAGAAAGGTATTGTGCAAGCACAAGTAGCACCAAGATCTTATACTAAACGTACAGAGCATGGAACGGAAGTAAGAAGAAATCGGGTGGATTTAAGATCTCAACCTAACCATAATGAAGACAACATGACTGAAGATGTAATACTTAAATCTTCTGTATTATGTGCATTGTTTGAGTTCTAGTTGGAGCCGCGGATGGCTGCCTCGGTGCTGCTCTGCCAAGCAGCCTTCGTTTTTAGTCTTACGTGTATAATATGTCTAATATGTGGAGTCTGTTGTACAGTTGCAATGTGCAGTATCAACTCCTATGTGTAATGTTTGTAATGTATGCTATGTTCTTCCCCCTTCTTATGCTATGTACTCCTCCTTCATGTTGCTGCTTGGCGATGCATTGTACCACAAAGAATTCCTAGTGTACGCGAGTACACCTGGCCAATAAAGCCAATTCCGATTCTGAATACCCTTCATCTGACATGTATGATGATCCTGATAATGGTGAACCAACCACGATTCTAGAAAGGTCCAACATGGTCGATGAAACACAGACTGTGTATGAAAGACCCAAAAGGGAAATACGCAGACCTGAGAGACTCATTGAAACGTGTTAGTTGATGTTCTTAATGACGTTGTTAATTGTTGCATTGAAGCGTACAGGGCTTAACTTTAAAGAAAAGAGGATGTGATGTTAGTGTATTAGAATGCTTAATATTTGTAGACATTCCCTGACTAATCTGTGTAAGCCTGAATCTTCAGTGATGGTCCCTAGGACCAGGGGGATGCTGGGAAGTGGGTGGTCCAGTGTGCAGTGTGTCTGTAGCTGGTAATGGAATAAACAGCACAGCAGTGAACTCACACGTCTGTGTCCTGATGACTGGATTTACAAACATATAAACAAAACAGGGCTGGCTCCTCCCTCTATGCCCCTCCTACCAGACTCAGTCTAGAAACTGTGCCCGAGGAGACGGACAACTTCGAGAGAAGGAAATACACAGATAGTGGCGAGATTCACACCAGCTCACACAAACAAGGCAAACCAAGCTAACTAGCTTGAAAACTCAGCAACAGCTGAATAACAGTACTGAACCAAGTAATATTGCAGTACTTAACTAAGAACAAAGCTGTACTGAACCAAGAAACCACTGCAGGCTAACAAAGCGCTGGGCGGGCGACCAGCATCCTCTACGGACTACGAGAAAAGTATTTACTAGTAGGTATTTAAAATCCTATTTTCTCTAACGTCCTAGATGATGCTGGAGTCCACATTAGTACCATGGGGATGTATCAAAGCTCCCAGAATGGGAGGGAGAGCACGGAGACTCCTGCAGAACTGATTGGCCTCTGAGGACCTAAAGTTTGGTCAAAGTATCAAACTTGTAGAACTAAGCAAACGTGTTTGACCCAGACCAAGTAGCCGCTCGGCAAAGCTGTAAAGCCAAGACACCCCGGGCAGCCACCCAGGAAGAACCAACCTTACGAGTTGAGTGGGCCTTAACAAATTTTGGACATGGCAATCCTGCTGTAGAATACGCATGCTGGACAGTGAACCTGATCCAGTGAGAGATCGTCTGCTTAGAAGCAGGACACCCAAGTTTCTTGGGATCATACAGGACAGAGTCAGATTTTCTTTGACGAGCAGTCCTCTTCACATAGATTTCCAGAGCCTTTACAACATCCAAGGACTTTAAATGACATTGCGGAGTCAGTAGCAACTGGCACCACAATATGTTGGTTGATATGAAATGCCGACACAACTTTCGGAAGGAACTGCTGACGTGTCCGGAGCTCAGCTCTATCTTCATGGAAGACCAAGTAGAGGCTTTTACAAGACAAAACCCCCAACTCCAATGCACGTCTAGCAGAAGCGAAGGCCAACAAAGTGACAGCCTTCCACATGAGAAACTTGACAACCTCCTGTAGAGGCTCGAACCAATCCGATTGGAGGAACTGTAACACCACGTTAAGATCCCAGGATGCCGTATATGGCACAAAGGGAGGCTGGATATGCAGAACCCCCTTACAAGAAAGTCTGAACCTCAGGGAGGGAAGCCAGCTGTTTCTGGAAGAAAATGGATAAGGCCGAAATCTGGACCTTCACGGATCCAAACCTCAGGCCCATATCCACACCTGCTTGCAGGAAGAGAAACCGTCCCAGTTGAAACTCCACCATAGGAAACTTCTTGGATTCACACCAAGATACATACTTTTTCCAAATGCAATGGTAATGTTTAGATGTTACTCCTTTCCTAGCCTGTATCAGGGTAAGAATAACCTTGTTCAGAATGCCCTTCCGAGCTAATATCTGGCGTTCAACCTCCATGCCGTCAAACGTAGCCGTGGTAAATCTTGATAAGTGAACGGCCCCTGCTGCATCAGGTCCTCCCGAAGAGGAAGAGGCCTCTGATCTTTCAACAGTAGATCCAGATGATCCGCGTACCAAGGCCTTCTTGGCCAGTCCGGAAGAATGAGGATTGCCTGAACTCTTGTTCTCCTTATGAGCTTTAGAATCCTTGGAATGAGTGGAAGTGGAGGAAACGCGTACACCGACTGGAACACCCACGGAGTTACCAAGGCGTCCACCACCACTGCTTGAGGGTCCCTCGACCTAGAATAATACATCATAGAAACATAGAATTTGACGGCAGATAAGAACCACTTGGCCCATCTAGTCTGCCCTTTTTTTTTTTCTATCCTTTAGGTAATCTCAACCCTTTTTGAACCTTAATTCTTTGTAAGGATATTCATATGCCTATCCCAAGCATGTTTAAATTGCTCTACAGTCTTAGCCTCTACCACCTCTGATGGGAGACTATTCCACTTATCCACTACCCTTTCTGTGAAGTAATTTTTCCTTAAATTTCCCCTGAACCTCCCCCCCTCCAGTCTCAGTGTATGTCCTCCGAAGCTTCTTGTCGAGACGGGAGGCCATCATGTGTATTTGAGGTACACCCCAAAGATCTGTCACCTTCGTGAACACCTCCGGATGGAGGTCCCACTCTCCTGGATGGAGATAATGTCTGCTGAGGAAGTCCGCTTCCCAGTTGTCCACTCCCGGAATGAAAATTGCTGACAATGCCACTGCATGCTTTTCTGCCCAGAGGAGGATTCTTGTTACCTCTGACATTGCAGCTCTGCGCTTTGTTCTGCCCTGTCGGTTTATGTAGGCTACCGTCGTCACATTGTCCGACTGTACTTGAATGGCCCGATCTCGCGGAAGGTGTGTCGCTTTGAGAAGACCGTTGTACACGGCTCTTAGTTCCAGAATGTTTATTGGAAGGCTAGATTCCAGATTTCACCACCTTCCTTGGAAGGTTTCCCCTTGAGTGACTGTGCCTTATCCCCGGAGACTTGCATCCGTGGTTAGAAGGATCCAGTCCTGAATCCAGAACCTGCGGCCCTCCAGTAGGTGAAGCATTTGTAGCCACCAGAGGATCGAAATCCTTGCTTTCGGTGACAGACGTATCCTCAGGTGCATATGTAGAGGAGAACCCGACCACTTGTCTAGGAGATCCAGTTGGAAGGATCGAGCATGAAATCTTCCGAACTGTAGAGCCTTGTAAGAGGCAACCATCTTCCCCAGAAGGCGAATGCACGGATGAACAGATACCCGGGCTGGCTTCAGGACATCCCGGACCATTGTTTGTATCACCAACGCTTTCTCCACCGGTAGAAGTACCCTCTGCACTTCCGTGTCGAGGATCATCCCCAGGAAAGATAATCTCCTTGTCTGCTCCAAATGTGACTTTGGAAGGTTCAGAATCCAACCATGGTCCCTGAGCAGACGTGTCGTGAGAGCAATGGATTGCAACAGCTTCTACCTGGACGATGCCTTTATCAGCAGATCGTCCAGATATGGAATGATGTTCACTCCCAGTCTGCAGAAGAGAACCATCATCTCTGCCATCACCTTGGTGAACACCCTTCGGTGCCGTGGAGACTCCGAATGGCAGTGCCTGAAACGGATAGTGACTGTCTAACAGTGAAAATCTGAGATAAGCCTGGTGCGGCGGCCAAATCAGAATGTGGAGATACGCATCCTTGATATCCAGGGATGCCAGAAACTCCCCCTCCTTCAGACCTGAGATCACCGCTCTCAGAGACTCCATTTTGAACTTGAACTCCCTTAGATAAGGGTTTAGTGATTTCAAGTTCAAAATCGGTCTGACCGAACCATCCGGCTTTGGTACCACGAAAAGGTTTGAATAGTAACCCATGTTTTGCATATGAGGTGGCACTGGAACAATGACCTCTGACTTTTCCAATTTTTGGATGGCTTCCTGTAGGATAGCCCTGTCGGTCAGCAAAGCTGGTAAGCCTGATTTGAAGAATTGGTGAGGTGGGGTTTCTTGAAACTCCAGTCTGTACCCCTGGGACACAATATCCTGTACCCAGGAATCCAGGCCAGACGACACCCAGACGTGGCTGAAACGTCTCAGTCTTGCCCCCACCAGCCCGTTCTCTAGGCTGTGTGGTCCACCGTCATGCTGAGGATTTTGAGGTACCAGAAGCAGGCTTCTGTTCCTGGGAACCTGCAGGTGCAGGCTTTTTGGATTTTGCCCGCACACCTCTAAAGAAAGTGGTAGGAGGATTGGACTTTGTCTTAGCGGTCCGAAAGGACTGCGATGCAGAGGAAGAAAAGGGTTTCTTCGCAGAAAGCTTAGCTGAGGGAAGAAAAGGTGACTTACCTGCAGTTGCCGTGGAAATCCACGCATCCAACGCTTCCCCAAAGAGAGCCTGACCTGTGTAGGGTAGGTTCTCCACACTTCTCCTGGATTCCGCATCTGCAGACCATTGGCGTAGCCAGAGTCCCCTACGAGCTGAGACCGACATGGAAGATATCCTTGCATTCAGCGTACCCAGGTCCTTCATGGACTCCACCATGAACCCCACAGAATCCTGTATGTTACGTAAAAACAGTTCAATGTCAGTTCTATCCATCGTATCCAAGTCCTCTAGTAATGTGCCTGACCACTTTACTATGGCTTTAGCAGCAGTGTATATGGATTTGAGTGTAATGTTAATCTTACGATCGTCCGATTCTTTTAATGCGGTAGATCCGGGGACAGGTTAAACCATCTTTTTTGACAGTCTGGAGACAGATGCGTCAACTATGGGCGGGTTTTTCAATCTTTTTCTATCCTCCTCAGGGAAAGGAAAAGCAACCAGAACCCCCTTGGGGATCTGGAATTTTTTCTCCGGGGTTTCCCAGGATTTTTCAAATAAAGCGTTTAATTCATTAGACGCAGGGAAGGTTAGCGAGGTTTTCTTATTGTCTGTGACGTAAGCCTCCTTAACCTGCTCAGGCGTTGTGTCAGTAATGTTTAACACATCTCTGAAGGCCTCAATCATGAGCTGCACCCCCTTTCCCAGGGATGCCGCCCCCCTCAGCACATCCCCATCACTGGGCAAGTGCACGTTTCTGTGGATATATGCTAGGGGATTTTGAAGGAATAGGAACAGAACCTGACCAAACTGCCATAGACTTCTTTAAAACCTGAGTTTCAGTCTCAGTGTGAGCTACCCTAGTAGAGATCCGAGATCTGAGAGATCATTCCCTTAACCAGGGACGGTTCTTGCCCTTTTGGCGCACCGGGCGGGAAATAGGGGCGTGGCTACATACAGGGGGCATGGTCAGTTACGTCCCCTGTACAGTAGAGTAGCGCCGCTGAAAAAAAAAAAAAGGGAAGAATATTTACTATCCCCGCTCCCGACCGCTGCAGACCTCCGCCGGCGCCGCTCCTCGGATCTGCCATAGACAGACGCTAGGGGTCAATTACGACCCCTAGCGTCTGTCAGTCCCACAATGCTGTGCACGATGACGTCATCGCGCACCGCACACCAAAGGTCCTCTCCACGAAGGGAAACTAGACGCGTAGCATCTAGCTCCCTTCACAGCGGGACCAGCGGGGGACACAGCGGGCAGCGGGGGGGCATAGCAGTAGCGGATCTTGCCATGGTGCGGTGCCCTCCGGATGGCGCCCCGGGCAAAAGTCCTGCTTGCCCATGGCGAGATCCGCTACTGCCCTTAATAGAGGTCAGCCATTCTGGCTCAGCAATAGGGATTTGAGACAAGACATTACATTCCTGGGTACATGGAATGGATTCCTCTGGAGAAGAAATGTCCTCTGCAGCATAAGACCCTGGACATGGCTATGTGAGAAACCATACACCCACACAGGAAAATGTCAGACACAGTTTCCCCACCAAGTACCTTCAAAGAAACACAGAGCTTGGAGCCAACACACACACACACAGCGCTTCACTAGGTAGTTATAACAGAAATACCTGGCGCTGACTGTGTACCTTAATAGACTACACAGTAAATACACAGCCTCCCCCCCGGTACCACACAGGATAGCTAGAGTCATGTGGAGGGACAGCACTCCCTATCAGCGTCTCTGTAGCTTGATCTGCAGGGAGGAAAATAGCGCTGAACGCTGTTGGATCCGCTCTGAGGAGAAGCTTCGCCCCCTGATGATGGCGCGTTTTCCCGCACTTTCACATTTTATACTGGCCGGAGGATTTGAGCAATCAGCGTTACAGAGGTTCCTGAAAGCCCTTTTAGTGACCAGTGTAGGGTATTAACGTTGCTGGTTTAGGGCGCCCCTCCTGGCGCCGCACTGATGTATTGCTGAGCACTTCGGAGCGCAGCGCTCCTACCCTGTTGCCGCCATTCACACCAGCTCCCCGCTTGTCGGGTCGCCGGTGACTCACTCGCCACCGGTATCTTCAGGCTCTGTTAGGGGGTGGCGGCATGCTGCAGGAGTGAGCGGTCGCCTCGGGCGGATAACGATCATCACCCTCAGGAGCTCAGTGTCCTGTCAGCGGAGATAGTGGCCATTAACCTCAGAGTTGGACACTACTCCCCCCTTTAAGCCCCACGAAGCACGGAGGCTGTTGCCAGCAGCCTCCCTGTGCCTAACTCTATTTAAAATAATAAAACTAGAAAAAACTCCTATGGAGCTCCCCTAGCTGTGACCGGCTCCTCCGGGCACATTTTCTAAACTGAGTCTGGTAGGAGGGGCATAGAGGGAGGAGCCAGCCCACACTCTCAAACTCTTAAAGTGCCCATGGTTACTAGTGGACCAGTCTATACCCCATGGTACTAATGTGGACCCTATCATCCTCTAGGATGTTACAGAAAATAAAATAAATAATAATAATAATAATAATAATAATAATAATTAAATAATAATTGATTGTATTCTTCATCCCAACAAGCTGGACACATGAACTTTGGGCGATATTTATCAAAGCTTGGAGAGAGATAAAATAACAACCAATCAGCTCCTGTAATTTTTCTACCACAGCCTGTAACTTGACAGTTAGGAGCTGATCGGTTGGTTCCCTCTCTCTCCACGCTTTGATAAATCTCCCCCTTAGGGGTCAATCCAATTAGCTGCGAAGGGTGCAAAATGCTGTTGCCATGGCATTTAAACGCTGGTAACGGCACCCGATCTTGCACCCTTCGCAGTCTGCATTCTGCCAGAATTTGCACAAAATTGCTCGCTACGGCACTTTTGAGCGAGTCTGCCATAAAGTGCGCCCCCCTGCCGCGAAGATGCGCTCTCGCACTATCATCACGGCTAATTGGATTGACCGCTTTGTGTCATATCGAAGTTTTACGGAACAATTCTCACAGCCGTTTCGATATTTTACCAGTAACATAAAAATTAGAGGTACGATATACCCCACACACAGAATATGAGAACAGGATGAACGTTCGGGCCCCAAACACATCCTAGGAATCCTTGCCGACTCACCATATAATAGTCATCTGCGTGTAGGTCACGACCTGCCCCTTCCCTGCGCAGGGTACACAGTCCTGGACGCGGCTAGGGTCGCACATTCTACAGCTGGGGGGCACAGTTATAAAATGTGTTATTATCTAGTCATTGATATGGCGTATACATGCCCTATACCTTCGCCCATACGTCACCTTTCTGTGCCGCTACCGAAGCAGGCGTGGCACATGTCCATCTGCATGCGTCTTCCCGTCCCGTTACACCACAGGCACTGAACCTGCCGGCGGAAACGTGAAAGGCGAGTTATAGAAGGACATGGAGCAAAAAATAAATAAATTATATTAGCACGCGGAACTGTTAAAAACATGATGTAATTTATTATGGAAATTACAGAACTTACGAAATCGCTTTGTGCTTCTCGCATGTCTAGCAACAGTCTCACGGTACTACAGGCGCTGGGAGTAGCGCTAATCGGCCATTGTCCTGCCTGCACTTTAACACTGTAGCATTAGAAACGTTGCATCAATGAGGTTCTGCACCGGTGGGAGTTAAGGTCAAGTGTACACCACTTTTGCACAATAATGTGTAATCTTTGTGTAAATCTGGGTGGTTTAGTGTGAATTTCATATGGATCCAGCTGTATATTTAGGATGTCAAAAACCTTGTGCTTGTTTGCTCGAGAGGGAATGTGACTTTCTTAAATATTTAGTATGGATCCACTTTTACCCTCTTCCTTCCTGCGCTGCAGATGGTCATATAAGATTGAACGATGGCTCCACTATCAATGGTCGGTGGTTTTAAAACATTTGTTAGAAGCCATTGATGTCTTTACTATGTACATGTGCAAATGGCACCCACACAAGTGTAGCTCATGGCTGTCATTAACCGTCGGGGATCAGCAACCGATGTTAACCATCGGTAGCCTAACACTGATGATTAAACTAGTCACAAGACCACCGATTGATACTAACCAACAATGTGCGATGGCCAGGGCCGTTTCTTGGGGCAGGCGAGCAGTGCAACTGCACTGGGCGCCCGCCGCGGCACTAACTGTGGCTCCCTGCTTCCCCCTCCTATTTCTCCCCGAGTAACCCGCTCGGGGGGCGGAGTTTCACGGAATGATGCGGTTGCGTCGTTACGTCACGACGCAACCCCGTCACTCCGCGAAACTCCCCCCCCTCCCGAGCGGAGTACAGAGGGGGATCCAAGTTAGGAAGAGGGAAAGGCCGGCGTGAGGAGCGACTGGTGAGGCGGGCCGAAGAGCGGTAATCGCCTCTGTAAGTATTCTCTCTCAATGTGTAAAATGGGGACACCTGCCGTAATGTGTGCAATGGGGACTCTTGCCTGCCGTAGTGTGGGGATTTAATGTATCAAGGGCATTGCGGTGTGTAGCATAATATGGTGCAGGGGGCATTACTGTGTAGGGCTTAATATGGTAGAATTTTTTTTTCCTGTGGTGGTCGTGATCTGTTGGAGCAGGGTCAAAAACTGGATTGTGAGGTAGTCTTTTCAGACGAGGCCATGCCCATTTAAATGAAGCCACACCCATTTAGATGAGGCCACGCCCCCTTGCCGGGTGCGCGTGCAAGTTTTTTTTTTTATCTAGGTGTGTGGGGGGGGGGGCACATTTTTTATGTCATGGGGGGGCGCATTTTTAAATCTCGCACTGGGAGCCAAATTGGCTAGAAACAGCCCTTGCGATGGCCATCCCCATGTTCATACATATAAACTGCACCTACTGTACTTCCCGCTTTTCCCAGGTGCCTCAGGGGCGACATTCACAGTACTTGCAAGACCGCATGCGGAGATGGAAATACGCGAAGAAAAAGTTACACCATCTCTTCAAAATCCTGTACACTGTCACATTTTTCTTAACATCGTGCCGAAGAAATTGCGCCAATGTCGGACCAGATGTTGACGGAGATGGTTTGATCACACATTTCCTGGCCTGATCGCGTCAAGAGTCTCCAACACTACCATACTAATACAGTTACAGCCTATATAATAAAAGGCTAACGCTGATCCTCGTGTCTGGGGGGGGGGGGGGGGGGATTCAAGTATTTTGCACATCAGTGGCCACTAGATGGCGCCCGACATAGCAATTCAAGTGTTGCTCCATCATTTTGATGGGCTGGTAACTAGTTGCAGTATAACATGCACTGGTCCTTCAATCTCACTCACCATCTTCACTGGACCCGAGACCACCAATAAAACAAATTATTATCCCTATTACTCACCCTCCCCGACCCGTGACACTTCAGGCACATGTTTCTCCCCAGACCTTTACATCTCGGACAAGGCTGCGAGAAGAAAATACAATAGATATAAAATCAACATGATGAGTTCCAGGCATTAGCACACGATCTAGCAGTGGTGACCCATCTGGTTGTCCACACGAGGCCAGACCTTCACAGAGAAGGTGTGAGGGACCACCATCTTCTGCATTCCATCCTTGAACATGTTTGGTACGGCCACCGGGATATCCCACGGCTGAGGAGAAGACGTATTGGGAGAAGAATCCACAAGCTGACCTGCGGGTATACGACATTCAGTTACAGGGTTGTGTTCCCCAAATTTATAAATAAAACCACAAAATTAGTAAGACCTAAACATTTCATTTTATGCTTCTTTCACCACAATTTACTATTCCAATACAGGTCCTCTTGGAAAGTAAATCAAGCAAATGTTAGGAAAACGGGTTCAGTATGGTTTCTCAATGGACGGGATGCCGACAATCAGAACACAGACAGCGGCATTCCATCCTTCAGAATCCCGACAGCCCCCCAGTAAGCCCTCAGACCCTCACCTTCTCCCTATCCTAACCCTCCCTTCCCTGCTGGCTAAACCTAACCCTCCCTTGCTAAGTGCCTAACCCTCCCTGGTACCTAACCCTAACCTTCCTATCCCTGAACCCTAACCTGCCTTCTAATGGCTAAACCCACCCCCGCGCCTGTGCCGGGACGCAATCACATCCCGCTGAAAGAAGGCTTGGGATTCCGGGCATCGGTATTTAGACACCAGGATCCCGAGTCCTGTCGTGCTTTAGATGCCGGTGTTCTTGTGGCGGATGGGATTCTGACATTGGTATTTCGAGCACCGGGATCCCGTCCCATTGGGAAGCCAACTGCTTCCGGGGAAAACATGTGAAAACCCCAGGAAAACGCGCTTTTGTGAGAGACTCAGAAACAGACCTCAAGAGAGGACTTTAAAGCGTAACCAGGCCAACTAAATCAATCACCAATGTCATACCTCCCTATATCAAGACAATCGATTCGGATTTTCCCACTTGTTTAAGAATTGCAACGATCCGGGCTCTTAATCTGCAGTGACATCAGAGTGTCTTGTAGTATCACTATTTATCATTGTAAGAACAGTCGCATTCTCATACACAGTATATCGGATCACCTCACATATATGGCTCCCTCCGTCCCGTGTAGGGGACCCCTGCGTTTTTCTATGCGTTTTTAGTCTATGTACGGATTTTAGACAACGTTCTCGCTTCTCACCAGTATAATGTTCCGTCACCAACTCACAGGCCCGGGATTCTGTAAAAGTTTCTAAGCAATACTGGAAATAAACAAAATAAAGAGATGCAGACAGATTATCTATAGGGCATAATACTCCACCTACAGCAGTGGTACTCAACGCCAGTCCCCAAGTACCTCCAACAGGTCATTCTTTTTTTTCAGATTTCTATCAGTGGAAACAGGTGGGCCAATTACTGGCCCAGGAATATAGATTAACTCATCTGTGCCTGATATAAAGAAATCCAGAAAACATGACCTGTTGGGGGTACTTGAGAACTATGAAGTAAAATGCAAGAATGCACAAACCTAGTGTAACTAGGTAAGCAGCCTAAGGTAAATACACGTGGGTAACCGTAAAACCAAGGAGAAATGTGAAGGATAGAGCTAGCGTAGAATAACCAATGGCGCCAAACCATGAAATAAATAGAATAAAAAACAATTATTACGATTACTATGTGATTGGCTGCCCCATTTAATAATGGTCCCATAATGTTTATTCCCAGCTCCGTTTTCTGCAATCTGTCAGTTTCATTTATTTGCAATTCTCTAATAGGTTTTTGAACCCGGATAATTATTATATGGGATCTGTACTTCCAGAGGCTAGAGCTTACCTGCAGCCTTCACATTACAGACAGACACCTAAGGCCAGTGTCGGACTGGGGCATGAAGGACCCACCAGGGTAATGCAGTTATAGGGGCCCATACTTAGGGGTGTGGCCAGCCTACAAAGGGGGTGTGGCCAGCTTCCACAGAGGCTTGAAATATACAATAGACTAGTGCAGTGTAATGCAACATATCTACCATGTATAATACAAGTACACAGTCTGGAACGTGATCCCTAGAGGAAGGAGTGGCCACTCAGGCAGTGGGGCCTACCGGTGGTTTCCGTGGTACCCCCGTGGGCCAGTCCGACCCTGCCTAAGGGAAACGCACCTTGTAAACGTTGAAGGGCTGCAACTCCTGGAGACTCATCTGTTTGGCTGGGGCAGAGCTGTAACAGCAATTACTGTCACCGTATCCCCGCAGAGCCCGCTGTGCGTCCGCTTCTGTGATCAGCGCCTTCCTGCAAAGGAGACCAGAACAGAGGACAAGTCAGACATTCTGCTCCGCATACATTATGTGACCTACAATGTGTTCTATAATAAATCTAGCTATCTACAGTCACTCTCCCCCCAATGCTTCTGGAAGGAACCTGCCAGTTTTGGGCATAACTGTACTGCACAGGTATCCAAAGCAGATATGAGAATACACATTTTCCTACAATTAGCTCAGACTAACCCATCAGAATACGGGGAAAACCTGGACGACCTTTACAAATTAACGTCTTTCAAGTTTCTTCTTTTGAATAAGTTACCTGACCAATGAAACGACATTAATCTAAGGGGGACATTTACTAAGCAGTGATAAGAGCGGAGAAGTAAGCCAGTGGAGAAACTGCCCCATCAACCAATCAGCAGCTCTGTATCATTTTATAGTATGCAAATTATAGATGTTACTTCAGTGCTGATTGGTTGCCATGGGCAACTTCTCCACTGGCTCACTTCTCCGCTCTTATCACTGCTTAGTAAATGTCCCCCATATGCTGGTTTCAGATCGCAAATGCCAGATCCCACCCAGTAAGAGAAACGTGTCCTTACCGGGTGGGATCCGGCATTTGCGCTCCTTTGCTGGCTTTCCGGCCTAGCAATATATCGGGTCGGGGGTCGGTTGCCATAGCAGCGGGGGGCGCAGCAGCAGCAGGGGTGGAGGCTGCGCCGGGAGATGAGCTCATCTCCTGCGCCGCCTCTGCTTATGCTGTGAATGGGAGCCGTGTCGCGTCGGAACGGCTCCCATTCACACTGCGCCTGACCCGGTAATCAACCCGATAATAACCCTTCTTTTTTACCGGTTTAAATTACCGGGTCAGGCGACCCGCTAATTCAGCAAAGGACCTTTCACATCGCACACTGACCCATTTCGACACGGCAATATGCCGATACCGGGTTATTTGTGCCATGTGAAAGGGGCATAAGTCTCATTTCAGTCCAAACCCCAGCCTGACTCACACAGAGTCCGACATATTGACTAGACAACACAATATAGGGGCGCGCATATTCTATATACTTTACCCAATGTCTACACTTGCAGGACAAGGTTCACCAGCAGACGCCACAGCCAGGTAAGAGGGAGGAAGGACACTTATACAACCTACAGAAACGGTAAATTGTGAAGTCAGTGCATTGACTTTGGCAACACCAAAAACACATGTACACAGAGACTGGCGGAGCAGAGTGCAGAGGAAACGTTTGCGTGGCAGAAACCGGTTGCGCAGGGAAAGGGGTGCGGGGGAAGTGGACCATAGTAGTGTCCAGAATGTTCTATGTTCTTTTCAATGAACTAGCTCACTACAGGTATAGCCACACTCATCTTTGCTGCGATGCGGCATGCTGCGTGGTGTGCCAGGCTGTGAACACTCGCAGCCAGCGATCGCGCCATCAGTCGCAACCCGGCGTAGGCCTCAATGCAGCGTGCAACATCGCAGCAAAGATAAGCGTGGCTACGTCTGTATGTTTACGTGTTACCGACTGAACAAATGGATGTTGTTATACTCTGTGGTGCAGAAAACGGTGTCCATAACCACAATATTCAGAGTATAGAGACAAAGATTAGGGAGAATTGGGCAAAGACCAATATTCATGAGACAGGAGACAGGGGCTCAAAAGCCATCCTATTATCACACTTACAATATATTGCCTCAATGACCATCGTAATAATGCCGGGATCCAGTCAAGATCACATAGGTCGGAATCCTGGCAGTCGAAATACAGATGACGGGATCCTGACACTACTTGGAATGTCAGCATCTCGAATAGGGTCACAAGGCTTACGCAGGGATCCTGAACGATCGTGCGCCAGCCTCCAAGAGAGGTAAGACATGAGACTGGATGGGGGTCGGGGAGGTTAGGCTGCCTAGAGGGGGAGTATCAGGGTTAGGCACCCTTCCGGAGGCTATGGGATAGGCTGCGGAGGAGGGATGGTAGGGGGCCATTGGGATAAGGCAAGTATACTTACCTTCCCCGTCGGGATTTAGACTATCGGGATGCCAGCATCCCAACTGCATATTCTACCCAACCCAATAATAGCACATTAGACCGCCAAAATCTATTTATAAGAAATGGCAAAACTAAAAACATAAGGGGTCTTATTCTGAGATTCTGGGTAATAGAACAGACATAACTGTGGCAGAAGCCACGGCTGCGTCTGAACTAGTGATGAGCGGGTTAGGTTTCTCGGAAACCGAACCCCCCCCCCGAACTTAACCCTTTTTACACGGGTCCGAGCCATACTTGGATTCTCCCGTATGGCTCGGTTAACCCGAGCGCGCCCGAACGTCATCATCCCGCTGTCGGATTCTCGCGAGATTCGGATTCTATATAAGCAGCCGCGCGTCGCCGCCATTTTCACTCGTGCATTGGAAACGTTAGGGAGAGGACGTGGCTGGCGTCCTCTCCGTTTATTCATTGAGTTGATGCAACTATTTGTGCTTGCTTATATCATTGTGGGGACTGGGGAGCAGCTTTATATTAATATAGGAGGAGTACAGTGCAGCGTTTTGCTGATCAGTGACCACCAGTTTTATCCGTTCTCTGCCTGAAAAAATGCTCCTTATCTGTGCTCAGTGTGCTGCATATATCTGTGCTCACACTGCTTAATTGTGGGGACTGGGGAGCAGCTGTTTTATATAGCAGGAGTATAGTGCAGAGTTTTGCCGACAGTGACCACCAGTATACGTTGTCTGCCTGAAAAACACTCCATGTCTGTGCTCAGTGTGCTGCTTTATCATGGGGACTGGGGAGTCGGGACCACCAGTATAATATTATATAGGAGGAGTACAGTGCAGAGTATCCTGCCTGACACTGCAGTGCCACTCCTAGATGGGCCAGGTGTTTGTGTCGGCCACTTGTGTCGCTTAGCTTAGCCATCCAGCGACCTCGGTGCAAATTTTAGGACTAAAAATAATATTGTGAGGTGTGAGGTGTTCAGAATAGACTGGAAATTATGGTTATTGAGGTTAATAATACTATGGGATCAAAATTACCCCCAAATTCTATGATTTAAGCTGTTTTTTTAGGGTTTTTTGAAAAAAAACACCCGAATCCGACAAAAAAATTTCGGTGAGGTTTTGCCAAAACGCGTCCGAATCCAAAACACGGCCGCGGAACCAAATCCAAAACCCGAAAAATGTCCGGTGCACATCACTAGTCTGAACCAGACTCCTTCAATTTTCTACAAACAGAGCATCTCGAGAGTTTGCATTTCAGACCCTGTGTCCATATCTCAGCGACGCAAAATCATAACAACTCAGACACATAACAGCGCAGACCTACAACGTCGACCGTTTGCGATATTGACACTGCGTCCACATTTGAATCAGAACCAAGGTGCCAACCTTAAAGCATTTTCACCAACTTTCAAAAAGAACAGTTAAATTTCCTAAACCATTTATGCTGGTCAATTAATCAAATGATTTCAGAATAGCTGCATTTTTAACAACGTTACACCAACAGAGCAAAATGCCAAAGTGAAATGTTGACTTACGCATTTGCCCCCGTCTGACATTTTGGGTACTTTCTGTCTGCACATCTGATTGAGACCGAAGAGATCCAGCGTTGCTTGAGCTGGGTAAATATGTTGAAGATAGACCAGTATTGATACCAGCTGATGGGTTGGATGACTGAACCATCTCTGTGTTTCCATGAACTCCACTGGGGTTGTCACCCATTAACCTGGTAAGTTGAACAGTTGGAGTACGTTTGGCATTCACCGAAGGTAGAGCAGCTCTGGGTCTCACGTGGCTTCCAGGGGTGAGATCTGAAAGACACATTCCTAGGTCTGCTGGAGGACCTAGCGCAGAACTTGTAGCCACAGGTGGATCTCGAGGAGGGTCCAAATCAATGTCAACAAGATCGAATGAAACAGGTGAAGTCATTACAGCAATTGATACCCTGGCTGGGAGGTAGTCAAGGTTATTCATCATCTAGTACATAGGATAAATATAAAAGGCAGGACATGGGCAGATTTATCAAAGTGTGACTTGTTCAACCTCTCACTATGCTGGGCTGGAAGTGAAGGAGATGGGAAAGTGTAGATTACACCACAGATAAAAGATTTCTCCAATCACCCCCAAGAAAAGCCTGACCAGATGATACATTATTTGTATCAGAGTAAGTAAAGCTGTCCATCTTTCAGTAACATGTGCAGTGAGGTGTGTGTAGGGTAAGCAGACCCTCACCTTTCATACACCCCTATACTCCAGAGTATTGACTATAAAAATGATGACAATTGAAATAATTATTTAGAATGTGAGCTCTCACAAGCAGGGCCCTCACCCCCTCATGTGCTTATCCTCTTACTTAAACCTTCTTCACTAGCACCTAACCCTGCTGTTTTCTGCCACCCTGATACTTATGTTCATGTCGTCTGCCACTGTAGCCATGTTTATTTACCCTGTACGTCTCCTATATTGTCTTCAACTGTAAGTTACTATTTTCCTGTTTTGATTATTTTGTTTATGTACTGTGTAATTGGGCGCTGCGGAACCCTTGTGGCGCCATATCAATAAAGGATAATTAAAGATGATATTTATGACTTACTTGTATAATTTTTGTTATTCTAATAATTTTTATAGTAAAAACTCACATCCAAAGTGTGTGTGTGTGTGTGTGTGTGTGTGTGTGTGTGTGTGTGTGTGTGTGTGTGTGTGTGTGTGAGAGTAAATCTGGCTGCGATACTACCCAGTGCCGCCACCGTAGATCACCGGTCATGTGACATTTGTGTATTAGACAATGACAACTAACCTGGTGAACTTGGAGTGACAGGGGTGTTTCTCAGTTCCATGATCCTGTGAGAAATGGCGAAAGCAGTAGATATTACGCCCTACATCATGCAAGGTTGGAATTGGAAAATCCATATTCTCTTTACGAATCCATCAGAGGTACTGGAATTACAAAATGACTCACATGGTGTAAGCATGTGGCCTACAATACTCTTTACAGAAGATGTACTGTATGTACTATGATGATCCAGCCAAGGGTGGAAGAATACTAGTTATGTACAGAATGAGTGTTAGCTCCTGCTACAAGCGAAAGGGAGATCCCCCCTCCCCACCCATCAAAGAAAAGACACTACGGGTCAGGGTTTGGCTGCTCTTCCAAAACATAATCCCTTCTTACATTCCAGGAATGCCCCATACTGCAGGCAGTAGCAGTGCAAGCCTTAGTAAAACACCGCTGTACATCAATCACCCAAGTTAATAATGGCTCCTTGACCAGGTCAGCAACAGGTTTCCAGATATCCGTTGCAGAGCACAGATGGTTAAATCAAACTGACTGAGGAACTAAATAAAAGTCACCTGTGGCCAGGCATAGATATACTTTAAACCTGGACTGTTAGGACCGCGTTTGTGAACCTCTGCCACAGGCTCTCAAACTCTGTCCCGACTCCAAACAGGTCATGTTTTCCAGGTCTCCTCACAGAATCGCAGGAGAAATAATTAGTTCCACCCGTGGATCTCTTGAAATGAGTCTGTGAGTAATGACTACACCTGTGCACCTGCTAGGTGACCTGGGGAATGCAAGCTGTTCGGGGTCCTGTGGACAGAATTTGAGAACCACTGCATTACACAGTAATTAAAAGTCGCTTGTAAATTGCTACAATTGAAATAGTTCCATGTTTAATGACTGCAAAATATGAAACCCTTATCCAGAGAATGAGATAGTATTTACTATGAATTAGCTTTGGGGGCATTCTAGGAGGAACACAGCCTATCACAGAAGCCTCATCATTAATAAAAGTGCACATACAGTACAATCTCATCAGGTAAACAGCGGCGGACGCTACCGGCCAGGCCTGAATATATAGCAAACTCTTCCATAACTTCCAGCAAGCACCGGCCTGAACTTATAGGCTACGTTTCTAGAAGCACAATTATTAATATAATTATATAATATCAGGAGGCAAATGTTCAATATAACAGTTCTGAAAGCTTTGCGTAGCTTTAGAATTATATCAGCGTACAAAGCCCACCCGGACGCCTCTGCACAATTAGAGCGTGCGGCTTCTTGCACTAATTTCCACCTAAAGTCATTATTTGGCGTTAAAAGCATTTAACAAATTTACAAGTCAGGGCCAGGGTATTGCATCCGGGAAATGAGCGAGAGAAGTAATGGCATACCTCCCAACATGACCCTCTCCAGGAAGGACACAATGCTCTGCTCCTGGACTTTTCTCTTCATGTATGATTGCAATCACCTGTGGTGAAACACCTTTCTTATCCATTTACCTGTTCAACACAGGTGCCGGCAATCATACACTAAGAGAAAAGTCCAGAAGCAGAGTATGGTGTCCCTCCTGGAGAGGGTCATGTCGGGAGGTATGTTACGGGTCTTCAGCGAGCGTTTAAGAATTGGTCTGTATTTACTAAGCAAAGGATTTGTCAAAACCCAGATTTTGCTTGGCATATGTATTTAGAAGGGCGATAATAGTAAATACAGAATTAGGCTGGTTTTGCATTTCCTATTATTGGTTTTATGAATCGGTCAGGGTTAATCTGCAAAACTGGAGGCTATTGATAATCCACCATTTAGTAAATATACCCCATAAATCACAAAGTAACTCTGATTTATGCTGCAGAGACCCACACAGCAAACATTCAAACCTGAGGTCCAGCGGCCGAGTGCCTTCCCCATCACATGGGGGAGGTAAAAAGGGCAGATTGCAGTAACCACTCATATGCCGGAGGGTGGCCTATACACCTGAGGCCAATGCACAGTGCTGATTGCCCAGATCTAGGGCAGACAGGGACGGGTGTGGCTCATTAGGCTGACCTAAATTAGGTCGGCAGTCACCAGGTTGAACCCATATGGTCGACAGTATCACTTGATCGATATGTAAAAGTTAGACACCCGATAAGGGCCACAGGTATAAAAGGTCGACACAGGGGAAAGGCTGACATGAAAAAAAAATTTTTTTTCCATTTTTGGGTGTCATTTTGTATGTTGAACCATGAAAAAGCCAAATTAGTGGAAATGTGAACCCCCCAGGCTCGTTTAACTCGCAACGGTTCGGGCAAGGTGCCTCGCTCTGCTGGCGCTGCGCTCAGCACAGGACACTATTCCCAATCGTAGTCCATGAGCAGAGTAAAGTATGAAAAAGTTGAGGGGAAAAACTTGTGTTTGACCATTTGAACCTGCCGACTTTTTGTACCTGCCCACATAATACATGTCGACTATATGGGGTCGACTTATAGTCAATTGGCCTATTAACTGTCGATCTATCATCCGGATAATGACAGATAGACGGATGTGCCTTCCAGGTGAGGCGGTGGTGTGAAGGAGCCTGGGAAATAAACCTCACACACAATAGATTTATACAGGAGGTAATGCTGCTTTGTGTTCTGGGCCTGGAGATCTGCGCACAGGATTAGGGGCACATCTGCTTATTGGCCTTCATTCCGAGTTGATCGCTCGCTAGCTACTTTTAGCAGCCGTGCAAACGCATAGTCGCCACCCAGGGGGGAGTATTTTTGTATTGCAAGTGTGCGAACGGCTTTGCAGCCGAGCTCTGCAAAAACAGTTTGTGCAGTTTCTGAGAAGGTCTGGACTTACTTAGCCCTTGCGATCACTTCAGTCTTTTTGGTGCCGGAATTGACGTCAGACACCCGCCCTGCAAACGCCCGGACACTCCTGCGTTTTCCCTACCACTCCTAGAAAACGGTCAGTTGCCACCCACAAATGCCCTCTTCCTGTCAATCTCCTTGCGATCGCCCGTGGGAATGGATTCTTCGTTAAATCCATCGCTCAGCAACAATCCGCCGTGTACCCGTACAACGCGCATGCGCATTGCAGTGCGTACGCATGCGCAGTAGAGACCTGATCGGTGCAAAAAACGGCAGCGAGCGATCAACTCGGAATGACCCCCATTGTACGGTATGTGTAAGTGTATGTGTGTGGTTACAAGCAATGTACAGAATACGCATTTGGGCTGATGGGAATACACAGCGCCAACTATACAGTAAAATCTCATGAGTCATCTCTCTCACTATTAGAAAAGCACCAAATCCGTCCACCCAGGTCCGAGTCTAACAAAGGTTGGTCTCAGGTAACAGGATGCTAGGCAGCGCTGCTAATATTAGGGGGAGATGTATCAAGCTATGGAGAGAGGTAAGTGGAGAAATGGTGCAAAGAAACCAATCCGATTCTAACTGCCATTTATGTAGCACAGTCTTTAAAATTGACAGAAGCTGATTGGCTACACTGGGCAACTCCTCCACTTTATCTCTCTCCATGACTTGATACATCTCCCCTCCCATCATTTATTGGTGTCTCCAGCCGCCTCCCTCCTGCTCTCTCCCTAGCACTGTCCGTGTCACCAGCGCTCTCCTAAGTTGTCCCTTCTCGCCGGCAGTGACTCTGCTCGCCCATACGCTGGGTACAGGATCACTGAGTGCGGTTTCCCACGATTCACCACTGCCCGCTCCAGCGAGTGACCTTCCTCTTGCCCCAGCTAGCTGTCCTACCGCATCTGTGAGGTTATAGTAATGGTTGTCACTTATTCTGCGGTCAGCCATCCTGTATTTATTTATGCTCTGATAATTACCCCGTACAACGCTGCAGACACTTTGTGCCTGATTCTAGACGGCGTACGGAAAAGCAGCCACTGAGCCGCTTGACTTATAGTAAAAATTATTATCTATACCAATATTATAAGAACCTTATGTCTGTCTGTTTGCTCCAAGTCGGCACAAAACTACGATACCGGTTTACATGAAAATTGCATCAATGTGTAGTTGAAACTCCTAGAAATAACATGTTTCATCTCGTTCCGTCAAATTAAAGCTGAGCAATTACAAATACAAAATGTATTGGCATCATCAATGCAAGCGTGACATCATGTACGTGGCCGGTAAGGGGTGGGGAGAGTGGGCCCGCGTTCACCTGAATAGGATAGATAGGTTCAGTATGATTTACAGACGGACACAATACCAACAGCCATTGGCCTACAGTCAAAATACTGTCACGGTCAAAATGACGACATTTATTGTGCCGACATGTAAAAAATTTGGACATAGGGGTCTATTTACTAAGACTTGGATGGAGGTAAAGTACCAGCCAACCAGCTCCTGTCATTTTTCAAACACAGCCTGCAGCATGGCAGTTAGGAGACGACTGGAGCCCATGGCAACCAATCAGCATTGATGTAACATTTATAATATGCATACTATAAAAGGTAACAGAGCAGCTGATTGGTTGCCATGGGCAACTTCTCCACTGGCTCATTTCTCCACTTTTTATCACTGCTTAGTACATGTCCCCCTTTATCTCTATCCAAGGCTTAGTAAATAGACCCCATAGTCAGAATACCGACATTTGAAATGCTGATATGTTAAAATACCGACATGAGTTTTAGGTGTCAATGTTGACATAGGTCGACGTGGACACCGTGTAAGTGTACCGCTGCGCTCGCCATGCTTCGGGCACTATTATATTCCCCCTCCAGGTCCACTGGGATTGTAAAGTGTGAACAAGTCTGTTTTGGGGGCAAACATTCCTTAAAAACGCATGTCGGCATAATGAATGTCGGTATTTTGATTGTGTCTGTATTTTGACTGTCTGTCAATGGGTGTCGGAATTGTGTCCGTCAGTAAATCAACTGCTACCCGGATAGGCTACCCAGCAGTCTGTGCACAGGGCACACAGTGACGTTGGTGCGAGTGGCGGGTGAAAACGCTGCGGCCACCGGTCTGTACAGTGCTGTTGGTCATGTGACCACTCCCGCTATCGGGCCCCTATGCACAGCAATACAACTATATTGGGAGGGGTGTAATTCTCAGTATCTACCAGTATTGTGTATGTGTTGTCACACGTCTGATGTCCATTCCTTTGTGCCGTGTATAATTCTCAGTAACGATATGTAGGGACGGATTCAGTACATGTGGCTGTAGTTCTCAGTATCTATTGTTTTATCATGTATACTGACATCTGCACAGGACGCTTTGTATGTAATGACAATGAAGTCACACAGTATTTACATACAATAGATAAAACACAGACATGCTTGGTGATGATATAGGGTGCAGCATATGGTGTAGGTGTTATTGGTTCAGCCGTATATAATGCATACCATGACAAGTATCTCTTTATTGCAGAAAAGGAAGATGGCCGTTGCCGGTGTAGGGTTAGAAGGGTTCCAGCCGCACCAGGACGCTACTCTTGTCCAATTAGGCTCTGTATTTATTAATAAACAACTCCTGCCCTATGGCGCACCCAGGCGCAGTCTGTAGCTTTCACTCCTCTCCATCGTCGCCGGGCACTGATAAATGTTTATACGGCTATTCCAGTTCCAGTAATGTGGCGGAGTTATTCAGCCTGTACAATAACTGTATATTAGCTATAAGTACGATACAGTGGTGGTAGAAAGTTTGTGAACCTTTCAGAATTTTCTATATTTCTGCTGAAATATTGGCCTAAAACTAAAAGTAGATAAAGACCAAATCAAACAAATGAGACAAAAAAAGTACAAATCACAAATATGTGAGATCGGATCATTTCCCTCCAAAAAAGAAAAATGAGCATGTCTAATGTTTTTGGGGCGAGATGTACTAATCTTGCGGTGTACATTCTGCCACACATCGCCGATCATCACACCGATACCGATCGCATATGCAAAAGGTATTGCGAAGGACGGGATGCAGTCAATTTACCTACAATCAAAATCCCGACAAGGTCAGAATCCCGCCATGGTCAAAAAATGCCGACATTTAAAATACCAACAAGGTCAAAATACCGACATTTAAAATGTCGACAGGTCAAAAAGTCAACATGAGTTTTTCATTATTTTTTTCATTGAAACCGAGTTGTTCATACTTTACCATCCCAGTGGACCTGGAGGGGGAATACAACAGTGTGCTGAGCGCAGCGAGCCATGCAAGGGAACGCGGTACACTTATACGGTGTCCATGTCAACATACACACCAAAAAGAAACCTATGAAAAAACTAGAGATGTGCAGAAGGCATTTTTCGGGTTTTGTGTTTTAGTTTTGGATTCGGTTCCGCGGTCATGTTTTGGATTTGGCCGCATTTTGGCAATAGCACCCTTTCAAATTTTTGTCGGATTTGGATGCGTTTTGGATTCGGGTGTTTTTTTTTTTTTCAAAAAACCCTCAAAAACAGCTTAAATCATAGAATTTTGGGGTAATTTTGATCCTATAGTATTATTAACCTCAATAACCATAATTTCCACTCATTTCCAGTCTATTCTGAACACCTCACACCTCACAATATTATTTTTAGTCCTGAAATTTGCACCGAGGTCTCTGGATGACTAAGCTAAGCGACCCAAGTGGCCGACACAAACACCTGGCCCATCTAGTAGTGGCACTGCAGTGTCAGACAGGATGGCACTTAAAAAAAATAGTCCCCAAACAGCACATGATGCAAAGATAAATAATAAAAAAAAGACGTGCAAGATGGAATTGTCCTTGGGCCCTCCCACCCACCATTATGTTCTATAAACAGGACATGCACACTTTAACGAACCCATCATTTCAGCGACAGGGTCTGCCACACGACTGTGGCTGAAATGACTGGTTGGTTTGGGCCCCCACCAAAAAGAAGCAATCAATCTCTCCTTGCACAAACTGTCTCTACAGAGGCAAGATGTCCTCCTCATCATCATCATCCTCCGATTCCTCACCCCTTTCACTGTGTACATCCCCCTCCTCACAGAGTATTCATTCGTCCCCACTGGAATCCACCATCTCAGCTCCCTGTGTACTTTGTGGAGGCAATTGCTGCTGGTAAATGTCTCCATGGAGGAATTGATTATAATTAATTTGTATGAACATCATCTTCTCCACATTTTCTGGAAGTAACCTTGTACGCCGATTGCTGACAAGGTGAGCGGCGGCACTAAACACTCTTTCGGAGTACACACTGGAGGGAGGGCAACTTAGGTAGAATAAAGCCAGTTTGTGCAAGGGCCTCCAAATTGCCTCTTTTTCCTGCCAGTATAAGTACGGACTGTCTGACATGCCTACTTGGATGCGGTCACTCATATAATCCTCCACCATTCTTTCAATGGTGACAGAATCATATGCAGTGACAGTAGACGACATGTCAGTAATCGTTGGCAGGTCCTTCAGTCCGGACCAGATGTCAGCACTCGCTCCAGACTGCCCTGCATCACCGCCAGCGAGTGGTTTTGGAAATGTTATTCTTTTCCTGGCTGCTCCAGTGGCGTGAGAAAATGAAGGAGGAGCTATTGGCGGGTCACGTTCCACTTGACTTGAACATCTGCAGCAGGGACCCGTTCGCTCTGCTTCGTTAAAACGCAGCGAGTGAACGGGTCGGAATGACCCCCCCTTGTCTTGTGCTGCATCTTGCTGCTCAGTGTCAGTTCTCAGTATTATCATCATCAGTGCTCAGTATCACTGCTCATTGGGGGTGATTCCGAGTTGATTGTAGCTGTGCAAAATTTTACACAGCTACGATCATTTTTCCTGACATGCAGGGGGACGCCCAGCACGGGGCTAGTCCGCCCCGCATGTCAGTCCGGCCCTCCTTGCAGAAGTGCAAAGGCATCGCACAATGGCGATGTCCCTGCTGCGCATGACACTGAGCAGCAAGATGCAGCACTGGACTATTAGTAATGTACTGTTACTGTAGTACTAGGTGCTTCATCGCGCCCTACGGGCGCTCTTCACACCGTCGCAAGGGGCCACGCCGCCTTGACCCTTGCATGCCTTTGTGGGGTTCAATATTTGTATTATATGGAGTATTACCTGCATTCGTTTGTTAGTGGTTAAATATTGCACAATGAAAGGGCGTGCGATGGTGAAGGAGGCGCAGCCCCTTGCGACGGCGTGAACAGCACCTGCAGGGCATGATGTACAGAATGTAGCAGGTGCGGGGGGGATTGCGGATGGGGGAGGGTGTCTGTAGAATAGATGCTGCGGGTGGAGGGGGGGCGGAAGCGGGGGGGCCCGGATGGGGAAGGGTCGGGAGGTGCTGTGGGTGGGGGAGGGGCAGAGGAGTGGGGGCCGCAGATGAAGGAGGGGTCCGGAGGCACTGCAGGTGGGGGAGGGGCAGGGGTGCCACGGGTGGGAGAGGGGCAGGTGTGGGGATGTTGCGGATGGGTGAAGGGTTCCGGAGGTGCTGTGGGATGGGAAGGGGCGGGGGTGCCGGGGGTGGGGTAGGGGTCCGCAGGTGCCGTGGGTAGGGGAGGGGCAGTTACGGGTGGTGCGGCGGATGGGGATGGAGGTCCGGAGGTGCTGCAGGTGGTGGAGGGGCAAATACGGGGGTTCCATGGGTGGGGGAGGGGGGGACCGCGGATGGAGGAGGGTGTCTGCAGATGCTGCGGGTGGAGGGGGGCAGGTGTGGGGGGAGACATATATGGGGGTGGATGGTGGAGGGGGTCTGGAGGTGCTGTGGGTGGTGAAGGAGCGGAGTGGGAGCCGCGGGTGGTGTAAGGGGTCTGGAGGCACAGCGTGTGGGGGAGGGGTGGAGTGCCGCATGTGGTGGAGGGGAAGGTGCGGAGGTGTGGTGCATTGGGGAGGGGTCTGGAGGCGATGCGGGTACTGTACCTGCCAAAAAGGTGGTTGGAGGGTATGCAGTAACAGGGCCAGGACAGGGGTGACAGAGTCAGAACAGAAGTGACAGTGCCAGGACAGGGGTGACAGGGTCAGAACAAGGGTGACGGGGCCAGGACAGGGGTGACGGGGCCAGGACAGAAATGACGGACAGGATAGGGGTGACAGGACCAGGGTAGGGGCGACAGAACCAGGACAGGGGTGACAGGGCCAGTATAGGGTTGACAGGGCAAGCACAGGCGTGACAGGGCCAGGATAGGGGTAACAGGGCCAGCATAAGGATGACAGGGCTAGGATAAGGGTGAAAGGGTCAGGATAAGGGTGAAAGGGCCAGGATAAGGGTGACAGGGCAAGGCCAGGGGTGACAGGGACATGACAGAACACAGGGCACGGGAGAGATTGGTATTAGGGACAACACAGTGGTGACAGACAGATGTGTCTTACTGGAGTCACTGCTGCTGGCTGCTGCTGTTCCACGCCAACCTGTTGGGATCTGCTGCTGCTGGAGACTTGGCATGGCTGACTCTCTCAGGCTGGAGTCCTGCTTCCTCTGCCCGTCTGCATCCCTCCCCCCCTCCTCAGTCACACACCGCAGACCTCGCGCAGCTGCTGGGCAATGTGGTAAGGAGAGACTGGGAGTGACTGGTTAGCCCCCAGGAGACGCTGCGGCTGGAGGGAGGAGGGGGTCATAGCATGCACGCGGCGCGGACCTCGCGGCTGCTGGGCACTGTGGTAAGGGGAGACTGGGAGTGACTGGTTAGCTCCCAGGAGACGCTGCAGCTGGAGGGAGGAGGGGGGCAAGCAGCTCGGACTTCTGCAGCGCTACCCGCCGGCTAAAGTGTGTGAAGGAGCTGGGCGCAACTCACTGCGGGTGGCAGCGCTTCAGCTAGCGGTGGGGTTGCCGGGGCTGGAGATAACAGAGGCAGTACGGAACCTGCACAGCGGCAGGTGCCCCACAAAACTGTAGCTAAGAAGCGTGGAGTGTGCCAGAAAGTGACGCTCCTCCGCACCAGAGAGACCCTGCTGAGTATGCTGATGTGGGGGGTCAAGCACACAATGAGCCGGTGCCCGTCTGTCTGTACGGCATACCCCCTCACACACCCCATACCTCCCAACTGTCCCGATTTTTGAGGGACAGTCCCATTTTTTGGGGTCTGTCCCGCTGTCCCACCCACGCGTCGCAGTGTCCCGCGGTTGGGGGGGGGGGGGGCAGTTGTTGAATAGTGGAGACAGAGGGAGAGGGGGCATCAGGGGGTACGGATTAAGGAGGAGTTCCAGCAGCAGAGCCGAATTAAGGGGGGGAGGGGGGGGCAGGGGGTACGTACCGTTGGCCCCACAGTTTTAGGGGGCCCCACGGCTGGAGTAGCTCTGTCCCAGCTCAGAAGCTCCCCCGTCCTGCCAGTAACAGCAGCAGCATTGTGCTACAGTAAGCACACGCTGATGCGTATTGGCAGGTCTGTGGTGTTGCAGGGAGGCAGCAGTCTCTCTGCTTTCTTCTGCCTGTGCGAGTGTGTAGGGGGGAGCGACCACCTCCTCTGGATTTTGCCTTAGCTGAGGGGCCAAAATTCCATTAAAAAAAAGGGGGGATTTGCATAAGGGGGCGTGGCCTCACGGGCCTGATACGGCCACGCCCCCAACCCCACAGCAATGAGATAGGGCTCCCCTGTCTAAAGTGCCCTGGGCCCCCCGGACTCATAATCAGCCCCTGGGGGCATGCCAGCAGCTCACAGAGCGCTGGGCATGGCCCCCTCACTGATGAAAACGGGGACCCTCCCATGAAGCCACGCCCCATTTTCGTTGGCCACGCCCCCTTTTTGCTGCGCGTATGTGTCCCTCCTTCTGCCTGAAGAAAGCTGGGAGGTGTGCACCCCTGCCTGTGCCATGCCCACACCATCTGCTTCTGCTCCTAGTCTCCTATAGATTTGCCCAGATCTGTGACTCATTTGACTAACTCCGCCGTGTTGTGACTCCACCCAGCATTAGCAAATGAGTCACAAAGTCACAGATCTGGGCTATTATATAGGAGATAGGAGATATTATATAGGAGATACTGAGCACCACAATGCAGCACAAGACAATGAGCAGTGATACTGAGCACTCATGAGGATACTACTGAGAACTGACACACTGCTAGTATTACTGAGCAGCAATAAGTAAGCACTGATATTGAAATTTCCACTGAGAGAACGTAGCCACGTCCTCTCCGCTCTCTCTACAATGCACGAGTGAAAATGGCGGCAGCGTGCGGCTCTTTATATGGAATCCGAATCTCGCGAGAATCCGATAGCGGGATGATGATATTTTACCTCGTTCAGGTTTTCTGAGTCAAGCGGGAACAACCGAGCCTGCCTCGGACCCGTGTAAACCACGTGGAGTTCAGGGGGGTACGGTTCTCCCGAGAAGGAAGTACATCGCGAAGGTCAGCTCGTATCGGAAGAGCAGTCCTTCGGGGATTAGTATGAAATACCTACAGTCAAAATCCCGACAACAATTAACTGACGGTCAAATTCCCGACAAGGTCAAAATTCCGACATTTAAAATGTTGTCAGGTCAAAAAGTCGACACACGATTTTTCTAGAGATGAGCGGGTTCGGTTCTCGGAGAACCCTTGTTCGGTTCTTAGAGAACTCTTGTGGGTGACCCCAATTAACTTTGCGGTTAACAGCAGACTGCAAAGTTCCAATCATTGGTTATAATGGAGCTTGCGCTAAGCGACATTGTAACCAGTGCGCTCCTCCTGATTGACAGTGCAGGAGCGCACAGCCAATCAGGAGAGTGCCATGACGTGGCGCTCCCTGATTGGCTGGCAGGACCTTCACTGACAGAAGTCACGGGGGGTCACGCCAGTTGGGGAAAGGGGTTCCATGTGTAAACATGGAACCCCTTTAGTAGCGTGGACCGTGTTATTAATTTTTTTATTTTATACAAGTACGTGGATTACAAACTTAAAGAAGAGGACAGAACGACGCTGGATTGTTTGTAAGTATAATTTTTATTTACAGGCACCCCGTGGATTCTACTGGACAAGAGGACTGAGGTGCTCCGTGTCAACATAGGTAAGTATGTGTGTGTGTAAGTGTGCATGTATGTCAATTAAAGTTATACTATCATGGTGTGTGGTGTCTTTTTTGGGGTATTTTTGTTGTAGTAAAACTACAGGTACCAGCGGGCCTGTTATTTTCCCGCATGCTGGTACTTGTGGTTCCCCAAGTACCAGCTTGCGGGGGAGGCTTGCGGGGACTTGTAGTTCTTCTACAAAAAAACAATATTCTTTCATTTTACACAAAGACTATCAGCTTCTCATCCACCGCCCACGGATGGTGGGGGTGGGGGGGGACAGCCTCGGGCTTCACCCCTGGCACTTGGGTGGCTGGGGGGGGGGGGGGACCCCTTAATTATAGGTGTCCCCACTCCTCCAGGGTACCCTGGCCAGGGGTGACTAGTTGGAAAGGTAATGCCAGGGCCGCAGCGAACAGTATAAAAGTGTCCCCCGGCTGTGGCATTATCTCTCTGGCTAGTGGAGCCCGGTGCTGGTTTAAATAAATACGGGGGACCCCTACACCTTTTGTCCCCTGTATTTTTTTTAACCAGGACCGGACGCAGAGCCCGGTGCTGGTTGTTTAAATATGGGGAAACCCTACACAATTTTTTCCCTGAATTTTTACAACCAGGACTGGCTCAAAGAGCCCGAGGCTGGTTATACATAGGAGGGGGGACCTCACACAATTTTTTTTTTTAAATTTTCACCTAAACAGTCCCATTCCCACCGATAAGCATGCATGGATTTCACTAATCCGTGCATGACTATCCAAACACGCCAGGAAAAAGCAGGTCTAATTTTTTGCTGATTTTTTTTACGAATAGCAAAAAAATACAATCACAATTGACCATTCAGGGACAAACACCCAAATATGAATGAATAGTAAATTCCCGTGTTGTATGAACAAACAGCCGCATTTGACCGATGGTCTATTCATTCGTATTTCTGTCCTCTGCCATGAAAACCATTACGAATAGCCCAAACACTGCCGAGATTTTAACTTAGTAAATTCCCATGTTGACACTTAGAGAAAAAAAAAATTCTGACAAAATTGGGACTTTAGTAAATAAATGTTAGGGTCTCCTGCCCTGTGCTGCCACGTCGTCATGGCAACCGGGAGACAAGTGCTAGCGGAGTAACCTGAGCGCAGCTGATACTCCGGTTCGGGTCTTTTGCTGTGCAGTGGTTACAGGCAGGGGATCCGGTGCTGGTTTTTGTGCTCACAGTCTGTGAGGTCTGAGTGGAGCGTGGACAGCACCTGCTTTATAAACCCTCTTCTCAGGTTAAGCAGATGCTGCTGAATCTTTGTTGGTTAGTCAGTTCCTGAAAGTTAGCCAGTACTGTGTAGCTTTGTATTTGTTGTTGCTTACTGCAAACAGGCCTGGGGATTTGGTACTACACTCTGCCAATCCAGACCTAGCAGTAAGACTGGAGTCAGTCGTTTAGCCTGCTGAGGTTCTTTTGCTATTCTGTGAACCCAGCAGGTTTGTGGCTGTACTTTCAGACCTGCCTGCTTAATCCTCTCTCACTGTGCAGGGCGTCCATGTGTCAGTTTAGTGGCAGAAAGCTGAACCTGTGCCCTGCAAGTGAGAATTAGGATTGTGGAACCTCTCCTTGTGTCTATTATTCCATCTCTGACCAAGGAGTTTACTGCCACACCCGTTGGTAACCCTTTAAGGTTTTGCTGTTGACCTTAGCAACAGCATTTCGGGTTCTCTACGTATTAAAACACAACATCTTGCTTTTTCCATCTGAGCATTTCTAATACTAGGGAGACACCCAGTTTCTTAGCCTCTGGGCTTCTCTGTTCACTTTGTGTTGGTTTTGTTACCCTATCACCTTCTGTGTACGTAATGTCATATTTCCCAGTCTGTCTGTGAGTTCATTTGTTTTGCATCCCTCTCTGTTCAGACACCAGTACATTCCTGCAGGCACTGGTGTGCATAACATATTCAGCAGCCCAATACTCCTGTTGAAATTTTGTGGGAATATGGAGCATACCCCTCAAAATACGTTGCAACAGGTGGTCGATCAGGTGCAGGTCCTGACTCGACAATTTAATGATTTGTCCATTAAAATGCACACCTCCCAGGCCGCTGGCGGAGCTCCCGCAGCAGCAGCACCTTCAGGGGTTAAGGAGCCGAAAGTAAATCTTCCGGATCGTTTTTCTGGAGATCGCTCGCAGTTCTTTTGTTTCAAGGAGAGCTGCAAGCTATATTTTCAGCTTAGGCCTCAGTCTTCTGGGTCGGAGATTCAGCGGGTGGGCATAGTGATTTCCTTGCTACAAGGAGACCCACAGGTCTGGGCATATGGGTTGCAGCCTGACTGTCCGTCGCTTAAAAGTGTTGATGCTTTTTTTACGGCACTGGGCATGTTGTATGATGACCCTGACAAGACGGCCTCAGCCGAGGCTCAGATTTCGATCCTTAAGCAAAGGCGAAGGCCAGTTGAGGTTTACTGTACGGAGTTTCGGAGGTTGGCCCATGATACCCAGTGGAATGACCCAGCCATGAGACACCAGTACCGAAGAGGTCTTTCTAACCAGATAAAAGACCAACTGGTACAATATCCCTTGCCTGATAGCTTGGATCAGCTCATGCAGTTATCCATCCGGGTGGATAGACGGCTGAGAGAGCGTAGGCTTGAAAGGGAGACCAAGGTTTCCTTCTTTCCCAAGGGAACCTCAGACTCTGAGGAATTTTCCGAGGAGCCTATGCAGATTGGGGCTACCCGCCTCTCCTCGCGTGAGAAGACGCGGAGGAGACAGCAGGGGTTGTGTTTGTACTGTGGGAATAAGGGTCATGTGGTAGTATCATGCCCAGAAAAGCCGTAAAACTTCAGGGCCTGAGGGTGATGGGAAATATCCTGTCAGGCCAGAAGTCAGTATTTCCCAAGAAGACTTTTATCATTTCGGTGACCTTGAAGATCCTCGGTAAAACTGTCAAGACTAAGGCCTTTGTGGACAGTGGGGCCGACGGGGTTTTTATGGACCGCCAATTCGCCCTGAAACACTCTGTTCCCTTAGTACCCTTAGCATCGGAAATTGAGATTTGTGGGTTAAACGGGGAACCGTTATCCCAGGGTAAAATTACCTCTTGCACTAGCCAGATTTCTTTGTTTATTGGAGGCACACACTCTGAAAAATTGTCCTTTTATGTGACTGTCTGTACTTTTGCCCCATTGGTGTTGGGGTTACCCTGGTTAAGGGCCCACAATCCTCAATTTGACTGGGTCTCTGGGGAGATTCTTAGTTGGGGTACTGATTGTTTCAGGAGTTGCTTGAGCCTTCCAGTCAGGCTTTCGCAGCTAAGTTTGCCAGGATTACCAGGATGTTATGCAGATTTTGCGGACGTGTTCTCCAAAAAAGTTGCAGAGGTACTACCTCCCCATCGCCCCTATGACTGTGCCATTGATTTGTTGCCGAATGCTAAGCTTCCCAAGAGCAGGTTGTACTCCCTGTCACGTCCTGAGACTCAGGCTATGGCAGAGTACATTCAGGAGAACTTGGCTAAGGGATTTATCAGACCTTCACAGTCTCCAGTTGGGTCGGGGTTCTTCTTCGTGGGTAAAAAGGACGGTTCATTGCGACCCTGCATCGACTTCAGGGAATTGAACCGTATCACGATTAAAAACTCATACCCACTGCCTCTCATTTCGGTCTTGTTTGACCAGCTTCGTACTGCCACCATTTTTTCTAAGATTGACCTACGCGGTGCGTACAATCTAATCCGAATAAGAGAGGGGGATGAATGGAAGACTGCCTTTAATACCCACTCAGGGCATTATGAATATTTGGTGATGCCTTTTGGGCTCTGTAATGCCCCGGCAGTCTTCCAGGATTTCATGAACGATGTGCTCAGGGAATATTTGGATAGATTCTTAGTTGTATACTTAGATGACATCCTAATCTTCTCCCATTCCCTGGAGGAACATCGGAAGCATGTACGCTTAGTCCTCCAGAAACTCAGAGACCACTGGCTTGGGGCGAAGCTGGAGAAGTGCGAATTTGAAGTTCAGCAAATCGCATTTCTAGGATATATTATCTCCCCAGAAGGTTTCCAAATGGAGGGTTCCAAGGTACAGGCAGTCCTGGATTGGGTGCAGCCCACTAGTTTGAAGGCGCTTCAGCGTTTCCTGGGCTTTGCAAATTTTTATAGACGATTTATCGCTGGATTTTCGTCTATAGTGGCACCCTTGGTGGCACTCACTAAGAAAGGGGCGGATGTTGCTCACTGGTCACGTGAGGCCAAAGCGGCTTTTGCCCATCTCAAAAGGGCATTTGTCTCCGCCAAGGTGCTGCGACACCCAGATCCAGAGCGTCCTTTTGTGGTGGAGGTGGATGCCTCTGAGATGGGTATTGGGGCAGTGCTCTCTCAGATGGGAGTGTCTGATAATCGCCTTCATCCCTGTGCTTACTTTTCCCGTAAATTTTCGCCTGCCGAGATGAATTATGACGTGGGTAACCGGGAATTGTTGGCTATTAAGGATGCACTCGAGGAGTGGAGACACTGGCTTGAGGGGGCTAAGTTTGTGGTCTCAATTCTCACCGACCATAAGAATTTGGCATATTTAGAGTCAGCGAAGCGTCTCAATGCCAGGCAGGCACGATGGGCTTTGTTTTTTGCTCGCTTTAATTTTTTGATAACATATCGCCCTGGGTCAAAAATCATCAAGGCTGATGCGCTCTCGCAGAGTTTTGCTCCAATCCAGGAGACCACCGAGGAGCCGTTGCCCATTGTGTCCCCATCATGTATTAAAGTGGGCATTACCCAGGACCTCTTGTCATTAGTCCTTAGAGCACAGGAGCAGGCTCCTCCAGACCTTCCGGTAGGTCTTTTGTTTGTGCCTCCTAGGTTAAGACAGCGAGTGTTCCTGGAATTCCATGCCAAGAAGTCGGCAGGTCACCCGGGTATTGCCAGAACTCGGGAGTTGCTATCTAGGGCGGTGTGGTGGCCCTCGGTGGCTAAGGATGTGGATCAGTGGGTTCGGGCATGTGACATCTGTGCCCGAAATAAGACTCCTAGAGGAGTTCCTGTTGGCCCATTACATCCACTCTCTATTCCATCTAAGCCATGGACCCACATTTCAATGGATTTTGTGGTGGACTTGCCCAAATCCTCGGGGATGACAGCCATCTGGGTTGTCGTTGACAGGTTTTCGAAGATGGCGCACTTCGTTCCACTGGTTGGGCTGCCATCGGCCAGACGCCTGTCTGAATTATTTATGCTGCATGTTGTGCGTCTCCACGGGTTGCCACTTGATGTGGTCTCTGATCGCGGATCTCAGTTTGTGGCCAAATTCTGGAGGGCATTTTGTTCCGATCTCCAGATTTCTGTCAGCTTGTCGTCAGGCTACCATCCGCAGTCTAATGGGCAGACTGAAAGGGTGAACCAGTCTTTGGAGCAGTTCCTCAGGTGTTATGTCTCCAAGTGTCAGACTGACTGGGTTGCTCATCTGTCCATGGCGGAGTTTGCCTATAACAACGCGGCTCACTCTGCTACAGGGATCTCTCCCTTCCTTTGTGTGTATGGGCATCATCCTAAGGCCAATTCTTTTGACCCCCTGGACTCCACGCCTGGTGGTTCCTCTGTGGTTTCGGTCCTTAGAGGTATTTGGAGGAAAGTGAAGAAAGCCCTTGTGTCTGTGTCATTAGTGACCAAAAGGGTTTTTGATAAGCGGAAAAGACCCTGCAGCTTCAAACTAGGAGACTTCGTCTGGTTGTCTACCAAGAATTTGAAGTTGAGACAGCCATCTCATAAGTTAGGCCCCCGGTTCATCGGCCCATATAAGATCACCAGGGTTATCAATCCGGTGGTATTTCAGTTAGATCTGCCCCGTTCTTTGGGTATCAATAAAACATTTCATTGTTCCCTTTTAAAACGGGCGATTAGTAATCCTTCTTCCAGTGGAAGACCTTCCCCTCTTCTGATACGTGGCCAGAGGGAGTTTGTTGTTGAAAGGATTCTTGACTCCAAGATGGTTCGGGGTCGGCTGTCATTTTTGGTGCACTGGAAGGGGTATGGCCCGGAGGAGCGGTCGTGGGTGCGCAGCTGTGATCTTCATGCCCCCAGACTGATACGCTCTTTCTTCTCGCAGTTCCCTGATAAACCCGGTGGTAGGGGTTCTATGACCCCTCGTCAGAGGGGGGGTACTGTTAGGGTCTCCTGCCCTGTGCTGCCACGTCGTCATGGCAACCGGGAGACAAGTGCTAGCGGAGTAACCTGAGCGCAGCTGATACTCCGGTTCGGGTCTTTTGCTGTGCAGTGGTTACAGGCAGGGGATCCGGTGCTGGTTTTTGTGCTCACAGTCTGTGAGGTCTGAGTGGGGCGTGGACAGCACCTGCTTTATAAACCCGCTTCTCAGGTTAAGCAGATGCTGCTGAATCTTTGTTGGTTAGTCAGTTCCTGAAAGTTAGCCAGTACTGTGTAGCTTTGTATTTGTTGTTGCTTACTGCAAACAGGCCTGGGGATTTGGTACTACACTCTGCCAATCCAGACCTAGCAGTAAGACTGGAGTCAGTCGTTAAGCCTGCTGAGGTTCTTTTGCTATTCTGTGAACCCAGCAGGTTTGCGGCTGTACTTTCAGACCTGCCTGCTTAATCCTCTCTCACTGTGCAGGGCGTCCATGTGTCAGTTTAGTGGCAGAAAGCTGAACCTGTGCCCTGCAAGTGAGAATTAGGATTGTGGAGACTCTCCTTGTGTCTATTATTCCATCTCTGACCAAGGAGTTTACTGCCACACCCGTTGGTAACCCTTTAGGGTTTTGCTGTTGCCCTTAGCAACAGCATTTCGGGTTCTCTACATATTAAAACACAACATCTTGCTTTTTCCATCTGAGCATTTCTAATACTAGGGAGACACCCAGTTTCTTAGCCTCTGGGCTTCTCTGTTCACTTTGTGTTGGTTTTGTTACCCTATCACCTTCTGTGTACGTAATGTCATATTTCCCAGTCTGTCTGTGAGTTCATTTGTTTTGCATCCCTCTCTGTTCAGACACCAGTACATTCCTGCAGGCACTGGTGTGCATAACAATAAACCCCCCTTGTTCCAGTTAATGGTCACTGTCCTAAGGAGTGGTGACTTTTGTAAGGGATCTTTCAGGGGTCCTCATCTCTCTGCCTAGCACCATTGGAGCCTAGAAGCAGCCTTGGAGTGGTGACCAAAGGCACGGACGGTAAAGACAACAGCATCCGGGAAACAGATACAACCTTCCCACCGACTACTAGTGGCTTATTACATTTAGTGCTAAACAATTACAATAATGAACATTTTGTGATATATATTTAAACATTGCTAGTCCATATGAAAAGGCCCCAGATTACCATGGATAGTGCTTTATATGCGCACTAATATACTATGTAGAGAAAAGTGATTGGACACCTCCGCGTGCATGTGAAATGGTACGCTCCTGCAGCACACACGTGTTACTGAAGGTATAACACAGGTAGAGGGGCACTGATTACATCCTTTTCTAATGAAATGGCTTGCCGGAAGGAGCTAACCGAGACTGAAAAGGGGATCATCGTAGACTGCGCGATGTCATGTTTCCATGGCGATGCCGGACTTATATACCTGGACCGGCCAGCTCATAGTCCAGATCTTAACCCCACTGAGAACCTCTGGGATGAATGGGAGCGACGGGTGCGTTCTAGACCGGCTCAACCTTTTTCAGTGTCGCAGTTGGTGTCTGTACTTAAGGTGAAATGGTAGAACATACCGCTTGATGTTGTCCAGGAACTTGTGGACAGTTTGCCAAGAAGGGCGTCTACAGTCATCACAGCACGTGGTGGCCCTACATAGTACTGACGTCAGTAACATCTTGCTGATCTGTTTGCTGTCAGCGTCCAATCACTTTTGTCTATATAGTGTAGAAAGTCATATTTAGGTAAGTTATTTAAAAAGTGGATTAATAAAATTATTTTTACATGATTGTAGGTAAACAGAGTGTCAGGTCTGTAACTCTGTCTGTTCCCAAAGGGGGCACTAGTGGGTCAGTCGTGGTGCGGTGTAAAAAATGAGGAGGCTGTAGAAAGTTCCTGCGCATGTGCGCATTGATGTTTATTAACACACAGGAGTATAAACAGTGACTGGAACACAAAGGTAATGCTGATGATTAAAAGTCAATGAGAGTGACTAAACGATAATTAACTTGACAGTCGGCAGTAACAGAAATTAATATGCAGGTGGAAACAGATACAATTGATGACAGGAATATCAGGCAGTAAATAACTCCAGTAAATGGTTTTAAAAAGTCAATGATATTAAATAGCAATGATGATTGGTTTTGTAGTAGGTAAAACGGAAACAATATGCAGATTAAGCAGATGCAACTGAAGACAAGATTATAGGCAATACATAACTCCGCTGGATAGTTTGGAAACCAACAATGAGGATACACACAGTCTGTATAAGGCACACATCCACTAAGCCAAGCAAGGCCCAATCAGGAGACAGTCTATAACGCAGCAAATTGGTAGAAGTGCTGAATGCAATTGCAGTGCAGAGTTGCTGGTAATTACTACACAGGTGAGAATGATGAGCAACACTTGGAGAAAGTCTCTTATAGGCCCTACACACTGGCCGATTTGTTTGAAAGATATGAACGAGAACTCGTTCATATCTTTGAGTGTGGAGGCTCCAGCGATGAACGATGCGCGGCCCCGCGCTCGTTCATCGCTGGTCCTCCGTCGGCTGTACATGCAGGCCAATATGGACGATATCGTCCATATTTGCCTGCACTTCAATGAAGCCGCGTGACGGGGGGAGTGAAGAAACTTCACTCCCCCCCCGCCGCCAGGTCGATCGTCGGCCGTATCCGCCGTCGGGCAGCTCGGCGGCGGATCGGCCAGTGTGTAGGGCCCATTACTGCAAGTAGTGTGGAGGCTGACTGTGGCAGGAGTTCGTAGGAAAGCTGTAGTAAATGCTGGGACCTGTAGTTCCACAGGAATACTGGAACAGGGAGATTACTTGGAGATGCCAGAAGTAGAAGATCGCTGGAAACAGGAGATTGAAAACTGGAGACTGGAAACGGCTGGGACCTGTAGTTCCACAGGACTAATACACGGGAATCTCTGAAGACAGCAGATTGAAGCCAGGAGACGCTTGTTCACAGGATGTGACGCGTTGTTCAAGGCAATGATACTGAGCAGGAACTCTGAGTATATACCCCCTGGTCAGCAGGGATTGGAGAATCAAGTCATGTGAGCGCCCAATGCTCAGGAGTGGATAGCACTAAGTCAGCTGACTGCAGGTGTCATGGCACCCATACTCTGGAGATGGTGGGAGTACATCGGGGTACATGCTGTATGGCAAGCGGGGTACACACTGGAGAAAGTCTCTGCGCATTGCAGGAAATCATAGAATACGCTGCCAGGCTGAGGATGTGACCTCTGGAGGCCAGTACACCAGAGCACTGGTAAGTGACGTGATGCAAAATGCAGATTCCTAACACAGAGTTTTATTTGGTTGATCAAAAATGATGGAGCTCGTACATTTAAATAGGTAACAAAAAAGGCAGAAATTGGGGGATATATATTTTATATATTAATTCCACTTTTTAGAAAATGCGTTTACACACTGCTCAAAACAATAAAGGGAACACTTAAACTTAACACAATGTAACTCCAAGTCAATCACACTTCTGTGAAATCAAACTGTCCACTTAGGAAGCAACACTGACTGACAATCAATTTCACATGCTGTTGTCCAAATGGAATAGACAACAGGTGGAAATTATAGGCAATTAGCAAGACACCCCCAATAAAGGAGTTGTTCTGCAGGTGGTGACCACAGACCACTTCTCAGCTCCTATACTTTCTGGCTGATGTTTTGGTCACTTTTGAAAGCTGGCAGTACTTTCACTCTAGTGGTAGCATGAGACGGAGTCTACAGCCCACACAAGTGGCTCAGGTAGTGCAGCTCATCCAGGATGGCACATCAATGCGAGCTGTGGCAAGAAGGTTTGCTGTGTCTGTCAGCGTAGTGTCCAAAGCATGGAGACGCTACCAGGAGACAGGCCAGTACATCAGGAGACGTGGAGGAGGCTGTAGGAGGGCAACAACCCAGCAGCAGGACCGCTACTGCCGCCTTTGTGCAAGGAGGAACAGGAGGAGCACTGCCAGAGCCCTGCAAAATGACCTCCAGAAAGCCACAAATGTGCATGTGTCTACTCAAACGATCAGAAACAGACTCCATGAGGGTGGTATGAGGGCCCGACGTCCACAGGTGGGGGTTGTGCTTACAGCCCAACACCGTGCAGGACGTTTGGCATTTGCCAGAGAACACCAAGATTGGCAAATTCGCCACTGGCGCCCTGTGCTCTTCACAGATGAAAGCAGGTTCTCACTGAGCACATGTGACAGACGTGACAGACTCTGGTGACGCCAAGGAGAACGTTCTGCTGCCTGCAACATCCTCCAGTATGACCGGCTTGGCAGTGGGTCAGTAATTGTGTGGGGTGGCATTTCTTTGGGGGGCCGCACAGCCCTCCATGTGCTCGCCAGAGGTAGCCTGACTGCCATTAGGTACCGAGATGAGATCCTCAGACCCCTTGTGAGACCATATGCTGGTGCTGTTGGCCCTGGGTTCCTCCTAATGCAAGACAATGCTAGACCTCATGTGGCTGGAGTGTGTCAGCAGTTCCTGCAAGACGAAGGCACTGATGCTATGGACTGGCCCGCCCGTTCCCCATACCTGAATCCAATTGAACACATCTGGGACATCATGTCTCGCTCCATCCACCAACGCCACGTTGCACCACAGACTGTCCAGGAGTTGGCGGATGCTTTAGTCCAGGTCTGGGAGGAGATCCCTCAGGAGACCATCCGCCACCTCATCAGGAGCATGCCCAGGCATTGTAGGGAGGTCATACAGGCACGTGGAGGCCACACACACTACTGAGCCTCATTTTGACTTGTTTTAAGGAAATTACATCAAAGTTGGATCAGCCTGTAGTGTGTTTTTCCACTTTAGTTTTGAGTGTGACTCCAAATCCAGACCTCCATGGGTTAATAAATTTGATATCCATTGATCATTTTTGTGTGATTTTGTTGTCAGCACATTCAACTATGTAAAGAACAAAGTATTTAATAAGAATATTTCATTCATTCAGATCTAGGATGTGTTATTTTAGTGTTCCCTTTATTTTTTTAAACAGTGTACATATCTGAGGGTGTAGTGCAGGCGCCGCTCTGAGCCCGTATGGGGAGAGCAGCCTGATAACATGTTACTGTAACAGCGCTGGCCCTAGGGCCATATTATATACACAACTGCACATAATGTTACAAGATGCCTCATACTGGGGTGAAACAGCTTGCAGGCTGGTGACTCCTTCTGCATAGTGAGGTGACTGATGCTGGATTGTTAAAGTTGCATGGAGTAATTCCAGGTCATATGACGGCACAGCAGCACTTCTGAGGGTAATTGTCAGTTTGAACCTTGTTCTCCTTCCCATAGACAAAGTAGTCGTATCGATTGTCTTTCCAAATGTATACCACCTTGGTGAGCGGCAGCCACTCAGTGCCGTGTCTCTGAGGATATAGAGTAAATGTATTATTATATATGGGGTACTACAGTATGCCTCGTACTATCCTAATGTGATAAGTGGGAGAGATTTACTAGGACTTGGAGAGTGACAAAGTGGAGAGAGATGAAGTACCAGCCAATCAGCTCCTAACCTCCATGTTACAGGCTGTGTTTGAAAAATGACTGTTAGGAACTGATTGGCTGGTGCTTTACCTCTCTCCACTTTATCTCTCTCCACCACCACATGGCTGCAGCCTGTCAATGGTGCTGTGGATTAGAGGGCACAGAGCGATCTCGCAGAGATCTGCAGACACCCTGGATAGCTCCTGCACACGCGCAGATATAAAAACAAGAGAGGTGTATGCCGCCATCGGGATTGTGGCCATCTCCGAGTCCTGACATTTTTGCCTTAAAATAATTTCCCAACTTTTCACCTTCTCTGGAGGTGCGAGTAAACACGCGGATGTTCACCCCTTATAATGTGTCACTTTTATGTGAAGGTTCCCCTCAGTGTACTGCAGTGTAGGATCACCAATGTCAGCAATGTACGTACCTGTCTCAGTATCCGGGATGAAGGAGCACACTGTGCTTGATGCTGCTGCAAACCGTTCAGGGAAGCCTGATTAATTGCCGGAGATGGGAAGTTGTTCAGCGGCGCCAACTATAATGGAAAATAGCCCAAAGGTAAGAAGGTCACACTCCAGTACCACACTCAGGTATCCCTTCATAAGAGAGAGAGAGACACAGAGAGAGAGAGAGAGAGAGAGAGAGAGATACACACTGAGGAAGCCGCTGATGTCAGATCAAAGCGGAGAAACGCGTATGTGGATGACCGTGAGTTCATAGCCAGCCGGCTCAATTGTTGAATAGGAAAACTCTGTGGGCATAACTGCTTGTTGTATGCATAACTGCATGATGCTATACTAACATCTCGGCACCCGGACCCCAGTGCTAAGGGGATTAGGGAATGTGCTCCCAGAGCTGTATGCTTTAATAATTGCCTGCTATCAGAGACTGCCTTCTAACAAACACTCCTGCTTTAAAGGGATTACCAATCACAAGCTTACAATTGCTGCTCTGTCTATGCATTAACCAATTCTTGGGACATTTCTGCTATTCTACAAAACCTCATTTGTGCAGGGGTATAGCAATTGAATTACATCTACACTTTGCTGCATTTCTAATTAGTCCTGTGGACTTTTAAATACCTGCGTAACATTGCAGGGACGCCTGTTATGTTATATGAGTCACCTGTGAATGGATGCAAGAATTAGATTAATATCTCTATGTGTTTAAAAGCATAATATTTTGATATATGTGTTAATTTTATGCTAGGAGTTATTGAATACACTAACCAGTATTCTAATTGTTTTATCTATTAAAACCGTCCGGTAATTGGGGGAATTTTCTTTTTTATATTGTGATATTGAATAAATTTCTCATTTTGGATGATATGCGCAGTTCCATTCCCTTTTTTTATTTACTTAATTGGGGTCAGAGAAACCAGGCCCTAGGAACGTGCGGCTACCATCCAATACAATCATTGGCGCCCAATTGTGTGTTTTTTTTTTCTATAAGAGAGAGAGATGGAGAAGAGAAAAAGGGAGGGAAAGGGAGAGAGAGATGGAGAAGAGAGAGAGAGCTGGAGAAGTGTTATGCACACCAGTGCCTGCAGGAATGTACTGGTATCTGAACTGTTAGGCACACCAGTGCCTACAGGAATGTACTGGTGTTTGAACTGTTATGCACACCAGTGCCTGCAGGAATGTACTGGTGTCTGAACGGTGAGGGATGCAAAACAAATGAACTCACAGACAGACTGGGGAATATGACATTACGTACACAGAAGGTGATAGGGTAACAAAATAAACACAAAGTGAACAGAGAAGCCCAGAGGCTAAGAAACTGGGTGTCTCCCTAGTATAGTAATGCTCAGATGGAAAAAGCAAGATGTTGTGTTTTAATACGTAGAGAACCCGAAATGCTGTTGCTAAGGGCAACAGCAAAACCCTAAAGGGTTACCAACGGGTGTGGCAGTAAACTCCTTGGTCAGAGATGGAATGATAAACACAAGGAGAGTCTCCACAATCCTAATCCTCACTTGCAGTGCACAGGTTCAGCTTACTGCCACTAAACTGACACCTGAACACCTTGCACAGTGAGACAGGATTTAGGCAGGCAAGTCTGAGAATACAGCCGCAAACTTGCTAAGTTCACAGAGTAGCAAAAGAACCCCAGCAAGTTAAACGACTGACTCCAGTCTTACTGCTAGGTCTGGATTGGCAGAGTGTAGTACCAAATCCCCAGGCCTATTTGCAGTAAGCAACAACAAATACAAAGCTACACAGTACTGGCTAACTTTCAGGAACTGACTAACCAACAAAGATTCAGCAGCATCTGCTTAACCTGAGAAGAGGCCTTATATAGCAGGTGCTGTCCACGCCCCACTCAGACCTCACAGACTGTGAGCACAAAAACCAGCACCGGATCCCCTGCCGTGCACAGAGCCTGTAACCACTGCACAGCAAAAGACCCGAACCGGAGTATCCGCTGCGCTCAGGTTACTCCGCTAGCACTTGTCTCCCAGTTGCCATGACAACATGGCAGCACAGGGCAGGAGACCCTAACAAGAAGAGAAAGAGGGAGGGAGAGGGAGGGAGAGCTGGAGAAGAGAGAGAGAGCTGGAGTAGAGAAAGAGGGAGGGAGAGCTGGAGAAGAGAAAGAGGGAGGGAGAGCTGGAGAAGAGAGAGAGCTGGAGAAGAGAAAGAGGGAGGGAGAGAGAGCTGGAGAAGAGAAAGAGGGAGGGAGAGGGAGAGAGAGCTGGAGAAGAGAGAGAGAGAGAGATGGAGAGAGGAGGGTGAGGAAGAGCTGGAGAAGAGAGAGGGACAGGGAGAGCTGGAGGAGATGGGAAGGGAGAGCTAGAGAAGAGAGAGGGAAGGAGAGCTGAAGAAGAGGGGGAGGGAGAGCTGGAGAAGAGAGGGGCAGGGAGAGCTGGAGAAGAGAGGGGCAGAGAGAGCTAGAAAAGAGAGATGGGGTAGGGAGAGCTGGAGAAGAGAGGGGCAGGGAGAGCTGGAAGAGTGAGAGGGAGAGGGAGGGCTGAAGAGGAGGAGGGAGAGCTGGAGGAGAGAGAGAGGGCTGGAGAAGAGAGGGAGGTGGGTAAGGGACAGGAGGAGAGGCAAGGAGAAAGTGGTGTCTGGAGAGACTGTGTAGAAATCTGAACTATATGTACCTGGAATTTTCATTTATTGTCACATTTTTTACTTCTACAATTAAAGATATGACCAGCATCCATCTCTTTATAGAGAGCAGACACCAGTTACAAACTGCTAAGGTAGCTGGTCACTGTGGCACAGGGAGTAAGGTATATGGCAGTGCGAGAGCTTAAGGGGCTGATGGCTGATTGCGAGTCGGATGCAGCAGTGATATCGGACACAATGGAGCAATATATTTTGGCTGTGCTTGAGTCCCGATTTTGTACACTCAGAGTCTCAGATCTGGATGCACGGTAGTAGAAATGTGAGGGGTGTTCCTGGACAGTAACTGGGAGTGACTAAATAGATGCACTGGGATGTTAAGAGTGTTGGGGGCAAGTCGCGGGAGTGGTAATAGCAAACACTGAACCGCTCACTTAGGAGGCCATAGTCTGACAAAGACACTGCAGCTGCCAAGTATCACTGCGGACGATGGTGGTGCTTAAAGACGCGGAATTTCTACATCTATGGGCGCATCACTCCGAGTCCTTACACATTTCGGATGCACGGATGGACACCAAGGAAGACTTTGTAGTGCCACTTGCATAAATCCGTAGTAGAGATCTATACATTAAGCCCCTATGCCTAAGTAGTGATCTGTACATTCAGTCTCTAAGCATCAGTAGTGATCTGTACATTCAGTCTCTAAGCCTCAGTAGTGATCTGTACATTCATCCCCTATGCCTCAGTAGGGATCTGTACATTCAGCCCCTAAGCCTCAGTAGTGATCTGTACATTCATCCCCTAAGCCTCTGTAGTGATCTGTACACTAAGCCTATAAGCCTCTGTAGTGATCTGTACACTAAGCCTATAAGCCTCAGTAGTGATCTGTACATTCAGCCCCAAAGCCTCAGCAGTGATCTATACATTCAGCCCCTAAGCCTCAGCAGTGATCTACACATTCAGCCCCTAAGCCTCAGCAGTGATCTGTACATTCAGCCCCTAAGCCTCAGTAGTGATCTGTACATTCATCCCCTAAGCCTCAGTAGTGATCTGTACATTCAGCCCCTAAGCCTCAGCAGTGATCTATACATTCAGCCCCTAAGCCTCAGCAGTGATCTGTACATTCAGCCCCTAAGCCTCAGTAGTGATCTGTACATTCATCCCCTAAGCCTCAGTAGTGATCTGTACATTCAGCCCCTAAGCCTCAGTAGTGATCTATACATTCAGCTCCTAAGCCTCAGCAGTGATCTATACATTCAGCCCCTAAGCCTCAGCAGTGATCTATACATTCAGCCCCTAAGCCTCAGCAGTGATCTGTACATTCAGCCCCTAAGCCTCAGCAGTGATCTGTACATTCAGCCCCTAAGCCTCAGCAGTGATCTGTACATTCAGCCCCTAAGCCTCAGTAATGATCTGTACATTCAGCCTCTAAGCCTCAGTAATGATCTTTATATTCAGCTCCTAAGCCTCAGTAGTGATCTGTACATTCAGCCCCGAAGCCTCCTTTAGCCCCTAAGCCTTAGTAGTGATCTGTACATTCAGCCCCTAAGCCTCAGTAGTGATCTGTACATTCAGCCTCTAAGCCTCAGTAGTGATCTGTACATTCAGCCCCTAAGCCTCAGTAGTGATCTGTACATTCAGCCTCTAAGCCTCAGTAAGTGATCTGTACATTCAGCCTCTAAGCCTCAGTAAGTGATCTGTACATTCAGCCTCTAAGCCTCAGCAGTGATCTGTACATTCAGCCTCTAAGCCTCAGTAAGTGATCTGTACATTCAGCCCCTAAGCCTGAGTAGTGATCTGTACATTCAGCCCCTAAGCCTCAGTAGTGATCTATACATTCAGTTCCTAAGCCTCAGTAGTGATCTATACATTCAGCCCCTAAGCCTCAGTAGTGATCTATACATTCAGTTCCTAAGCCTCAGTAGTGATCTATACATTCAGCCCCTAAGCCTCAGTAGTGATCTGTACATTCAGCCTCTAAGCCTCAGTAGTGATCTATACATTCAGCCCCTAAGCCTCAGTAGTGATCTATACATTCAGCCCCTAAGCCTCAGTAGTGATCTGTACATTCAGCCCCTAAGCCTCAGTAGTGATCTGCACATTCAGCCCCTAAGCCTCAGTAGTGATCTGTACATTCAGCCCCTAAGCCTCAGTAGTGATCTGTACATTCAGCCCCTAAGCCTCAGTAGTGATCTGTACATTCAGCCTCTAAGCTTCAGTAGTGATCTGTACACTCAGCCTCTAAGCCTCAGTAGTGATCTGTACATTCAGCTCCTAATCCTCAGTAGTGATCTGTACATTCAGCCCCTAAGCCTCAGTAGTGATCTATACATTCAGCCCCTAAGCCTCAGTAGTGATCTATACATTCAGCCCCTAAGCCTCAGTAGTGATCTGTACATTCAGCCCCTAAGTCTCAGTAGTGATCTGCACATTCAGCCCCTAAGCCTCAGTAGTGATCTGTACATTCAGCCCCTAAGCCTCAGTAGTGATCTGCAAATTCAGCCCCTAAGCCTCAGTAGTGGTTTGTACATTCAGCCCCTAAGCCTCAGCAGTGATCTATACATTCAGCCCCTAAGCCTTAGTAGTGATCTATACATTCAGCCCCTAAGCCTCAGCAGTGATCTATACATTCAGCCCCTAAGCCTCAGTAGTGATTTGTACATTCAGCCCCTAAGCCTCAGTAGTGATTTGTACATTCAGCCCCTAAGCCTTAGTAGTGATCTATACATTCAGCCCCTAAGCCTCAGTAGTGATCTATACATACAGCTCCTAAGCCTCAGCAGTGATCTATACATTCATCCCCTAAGCCTCAGTAGTGATCTGTACATTCAGCTCCTAAGCCTCAGTAGTGATCTATACATTCAGCTCCTAAGCCTCAGCAGTGATCTGTACATTCAGCCCCTAAGCCTCAGTAGTGATCTGTACATTCAGCCCCTAAGCCTCAGTAGTGATCTGTACATTCAGCCCCTAAGCCTCAGTAGTGATCTATACATTCAGCCCCTAAGCCTCAGTAGTGATCTGTACATTCAGCCCCTAAGCCTCAGTAGTGATCTGTACATTCAGCACTAAGCCTCAGTAGTGATCTGTACATTCAGCCCCTAAGCCTCAGTAGTGATCTGTACATTCAGCCCCTAAGCCTCAGTAGTGATCTGTACATTCAGCACTAAGGGCTACATTTACTAAGCAGTGATAAGAGCGGAGAAGTGAGCCAGTGGAGAAATTTCCCCATCAACCAATCAGCAGCTCTGTATGATTTTATAGTATGCAAATTATAGATGTTACTTCAGTGCTGATTGGTTGCCATGGGCAACTTCTCCACTGGCTCACTTCTCCACTCTTATCACTGCTTAGTAAATGTATCCCTAAGCCTCAGTAGTGTTCTGTACACTCAGCCTCTAAGCCTCAGCAGTGATCTCTACATTCAACACCTAAGCCTCAGTAGTGATCTGTACATTCAGCCCCTAAGCCTCTGTAGTGATCTATACATTTATCTCCTAAGCCTCAGTAGTGATCTGTACATTCATCCCCTAAGCCTTAGTAGTGATCTATACATTCAGCCCCTAAGCCTCAGTAGTGATCTGTACATTCAGCCCCTAAGCCTCTGTAGTGATCTATACATTTATCTCCTAAGCCTCAGTAGTGATCTATACATTCAGCCCCTAAGCCTCAGTAGTGATCTATACATTCAGCCCCTAAGCCTCAGTAGTGATCTGTACATTCAGCCCCTAAGCCTCAGTAGTGATCTATACATTCAGCCTCTAAGCCTCAGTAGTGATCTATACATTCAGCCTCTAAGCCTCAGTAGTGATCTGTACATTCATCCCCTAAGCCTTAGTAGTGATCTGTACATTCATCCCCTAAGCCTTAGTAGTGATCTATACATTCAGCCCCTAAGCCTTAGTAGTGATCTATGCACTCAGCCCACTCACCAGCAACTGCTCATCGGTGAAGATTTTCTCCCCATTCACTTTCGTAAACAGCTCCGTAGAGAACTTGGAATTGTGATCAGCTACAAACTCATAAATGTTATTTTTCCTGGAAGAGAGAATAAATAATATCTGCAAATGAAATGTATCTGCGCGCTAAGGTTTATTTATCACTGTGCCCGTTTGTCCACATCATACATGTATAGTGTACCCCATCCTACATAACAGTTTTTGGAACCACCCCAGGACTACGTGCACCTACAGTACTTCTGCGAGATTGTGAGTCTGGCTGGACATGCTCCAAATTAAACGTCTTTATTTTTTTACCTAAAAGATTGTATATTTCAGACTCATTTATATCTAATACTAAGCATAGGACTGAGGGGACATCACAATTGTCCTTATTGGAGGGTGCAGTACTTTTCTGTGTTGGAATGTTTATATTACAGATGTACAGTATTCATGGTCTGGGAATTGTGCTTGTTCGGGGTGCACCCCATTACGCCCCTATATATGGGGTCATGCCCCATTTATCCTACAACAAGGAAGCAGTGATGTTGGGCTGCCCCATTGATCATCTTTGCAGGCATCAACTGAACACCTCATCCATTCTTACCATGTGACGGTCATCTCGATGTAGTTCAGGAGTTTTCCGCGCCCGGAACATCGCGCGCATGTCACATGTCCGCTGCCTTGACAAGTTGTGCAGCTGCGAATGGGAAGAGCACATGTGAGATTGTAGACATACAGGGTGAACTACAGATCACAGAAGTGCCATGCAATCTAGTGTTTGTTGACATTACTTAAAGGACAGTTCCCCCTAAAGATGAATAATCAGTTTGGTGCTGAGACTCGCTGGTGGGATTCCTGACGTCCTGTGCCCGGTTGGGGCTACTCCTGTGACAGAAGGCATGAGCGAAGGTGGCCAGTCCTGCGGCCACTTGCAGGATGCCAGAGAACCCACCTGAATGCCATACCACAGATAAGGGATCTTTAGGCACCAGAGTGATGAAGAATAGCCCTATCAATGAGTACATTCATTTAATGTGGGTGTGGTATGCAGGTTACTAATCTCCCAATCGTAGTCCACGTGGATCGTTAAGTACGAAAAAGTTCTAATAAAGAAAAAAAATGTGAAAAACTCATGTTGACCTTTTGAACTAAAACATGTCGACCTAGAGACCCTGTCGACCTAGAGACCCTGTCAACTTAGTTACTGTCAACCAATAGTGGTCGACCTAGTTACTGTCGACCTGGAGACCGGATCCCATTTAATGTACAGGTAGCACAATTATTACCCAATGCTTAAATGAATTTTGGGCCTAATTCAGACCTGATCGGTGCTGTGCGTTTTCGCACAGCAGCCGACCAGGTCTGAACTGCTCATGCGCCGGTGCCGCAGTGCGCCGGCGCATGGCAGACAGCCGACAGCTGTCTCAGCTTTGCGATCGCCTCTGCCTGATTGACAGGCAAAGGCGGTCGCTGGGCGGGAGGTGGCGGGCCATTTAGGGGGCGCGGTCCGGGCAACGCAGGCGTGCCTGGACTGTGTAGGGGGCGGCGGCTGCATGACGTCACACGCAGTCGCTGCGTCCAGCACAGCAACGGGTAACTACTCGTGAAGTACAAAAGCATCGCCGCTGTGTGATGCTTTTGTACTTCTGCGGTAAGGGAGGGCCTGACGTGCGGGGCGTTCTCCCCGTATGTCTGTGTGACTGATCGTAGCTGTTATAAATTTAGCACATCTACGATCAGGTCTGAATCAGGCCCTTTGTACAATGGGGGTCATTCCGAGTTGTTTGCTCGTTGATGATTTTCGCAGCGGAGCGATTAATGCGAAAACAGCGCGCATGCGCTAAGTATTTTAGCACAAAACTTAGTAGATTTACTCACGTCCGAATGAAGAATTTTCATCGTTGAAGTGATCGGCATGTGATTGACAGGAAGTGGGTGTTTCTGGGCGGAAACTGACTGTTTTCTGGGAGTGTGCGGAAAAACGCAGACGTGCCAGGATAAAACGCGGAAGTGTCTGGAGAAACGGGGGAGTGGCTGGCGGAACGCAGGGCGTGTTTGTGACGTCAAACCAGGAACGAAACGGACTGAACTGATCGCAGTGTAGGAGTAAGTCTCGAGCTACTCAGAAACTGCTAACAAATTTCTATTCGCAATTCTGCTAATCTTTCGTTCGCTATTCTGCTAAGCGAAGATACACTCCCAGTAGGCGGCGGCTTAGCGTGTGCAATGCTGCTAAAAGCAGCTAGCGAGCGAACAACTCGGAATGAGGGCCAATGTTCACTTTCTGATAATTATCAGTAATATATAATGTACAGTAATACATGTTTATACCACTGGCTTTAAAACACAAGCCAAAAATTCCGGGTGGCATTTTAATGCCCATTTGTGATGACTACATTTCCTTTAGAAAATACATGGTTCTCCTAGCACCCTCCCATAGGGATGTACTGTATATTATAACAAATCTACATTTGTTGTGTTATGGTCACTGTTTATAAATGTTCCGATATAAAAGTTTTGTTTTAGGGCTGATAGAATTCTGCTTTTTCTTTTGGGAGGGGGGTGTAGAGGCCAGCCCAGGGCGCACTAGCAGGACCTGGTTACTTACACAAAGCTTAGGGTGCATACACACGGTGAGATTCGGACTTATCCGATTCTCACCGTGCGACAGGGGGCCGGGTCGGCACTTAGCCAGTATCGCAAGCACATAATGAGTGTGCTTGCGATGCTGGCTATGTGCGATGTCAATCCTGACTATCTCTTCTATAGAGATAGCCAGGATTGACTTGCCTGCACAGCCTATTTTTTCTGCCGATGCCGACCGCGCGGGGCCGCGCATCGGCATCGGATCGGGATCGCAAGGTGACTGTCACCTTGCGATCTGCAGTATCTTTTCTTCAGATTCTGACTATATAGTCAGAATCGGAAGAAAATATCTTACCGTCTGTACACACCTTAAGATTAGTACTTGCAGCCTTTTCATATACAGTATAACATATTGGGGGGTATCCTATGGTAAATCACCGCAGCTAATTGATCCTACAGGGGCTAACCAATTAGACTTGACTGCCGCCACTTATCAGGGATTATGAGGAACATGAAGCAGAATCCCGGATGATCAGCCCTCAGAGACCCGGTTTTCAGCGATAACACATGGGTCTGGGAACTTATCCCAGATCTCATGTGTCATCGCCTGAAAACGGGTCATTTACTGCATAGTAAAAATGCGCTGTAATTGGATAGCCCGATAATATTATTGAGCTAAAAAGACAATGTTGCCGTGCAGTAAATTAGCACCGGCAATTGGATATCGCCCATTGGGGGTAATTCCAAGTTGATCGCAGCAGGAATTCTGTTAGCAGTTGGGCAAAACCATGTGCACTGCAGGTGGGGCAGATGTAACATGTGCAGAGAGAGATAGATTTGGGTGTGGTGTGTTCAATCTGCAATCTAATTTGCAGTGTAAAAATAAAGCAGCCAGTATTTACCCTGCACAGAAATAAAATAACCCACCCAAATCTAACTCTCTCTGCACATGTTATATCTGCCCCCCCCTGCAGTGCACATGGTTTTGCCCAACTGCAAAAAAAAATCCTGCTGCGATCAACTTGGAATTACCCCCATTGTGTATTAATCAGAAATTGTTAATTCAAATTTGAAAAAATTATTTTATATCCCAAATTTCCTATTCTTTTTCTTAATAGTCTTTGGGGGTCAATCAGATCTGATTGCTGGGCAGGATTATTTGCTGTCCGGCGATCAGACAGTCTCCGCCTACAGGGGGAGTGTATTTTTGCTGTGTAATTGTGCAATCCTGTATGCTAGCAGAGCTGCAAAAATCCAGTATGTGCAATCTCTGCGCAGCCCAGGACTTACTCCTCCAGGGCGATAGAATCCTGCTGATCAGGGGCGGAGCTGACGTCACACACCCTCCCTCAAAACGCTTGGGCACGCCTGCGTTTTCCGGACAAACCCTGTAAATGGTCAGTTGCCACCCACAAACGCCCTCTTCCCGGCAATCACCTTGTGAACGCCAGTGCGATCTGATTTTTTGCACCATCCCGTCGCTGACCAGCGATGCCCGTTGTAGCTGTCTGACGCGCCTGCGCATTGTGGTGCATATGCAGTTTGGACCTGATCGTCCGATGTGCAAAAACGCACAGTAGCGATCAGATCTGAATGACCTCCTTAGTTTGCACGCAGTGTTAAAATAAATGAAAGCGCATACATTATACATTATAAACGGATTGTTGGCGAGGATGATTGACAGATTGAGGCGACTAGGAAACAAACACTTATTGCGTCTATTTTACTGCTCAGTGCCCATATGACATTTCCGGGAAATGCTAGTCCCGGTCGGTGCCCACCTCCGTGTTCCACGTCCTCCGCACAAGTGGCAGCTATCATCCATACTACCTCCATGACACAGCCAGCAAGTCACCTGCATGTACCACAAGCAGAGAGATCCAGTGTTACATACAGCAGCAGAATGGAAACGGAGCGAGGAGTGCCTGGCGCAGCGGTGGAGACAGAAGGGAATACTGGGCGTAATACACTGACAGTTGCAGGGAGTCGTGAGATTTTGGCGATTTAAAATTAAAGCTGCAATTTTTTAACACCCCCCCCCCCCCCCCCCCAAAAAAAAAATCAGCCTGTTGCGGGTTTTAAAAAATTGCCGTCATCTCGCGGCTGTCTGCGGCTCCCGGGTATTGCATGTACACCGGCGCCTTTTTACTTCCTACTACATGTTCCCTTATGTCTCCTTTCCACCATCCAGGTGCATATTGGGGGTCATTCCGAGTTGATCGCTCGTTAATTTTTTATCGCAACGGAGCGATTAGTCGCTAATGCGCAATGTCCACAGTGTGACTGCGCCAAGTAAATTTGCTATGTAGTTAGGTATTTTACTCACGGCATTACAAGGTTTTTTCTTCGTTCTGGTGATCGTAATGTGATTGACAGGAAGTGGGTGTTTCTGGGCGGAAACTGGCCGTTTTATGGGAGTGTGAAAAAACGCTACCGTTTCTGGGAAAAACGTGGGAGTGTCTGAAGAAACGGAGGAGTGTCTGGGCGAACGCTGGGTGTGTTTGTGACGTCAAACCAGGAACGAAACTGACTGAACTGATCGCGGTGTAGGAGTAAGTCTGGAGCTACTCAGAAACTGCTAAGAAATTTCTATTCGCAATATTGCTAATCTTTCGTTCGCAATTTTGATAAGCTAAGATTCACTCCCAGTAGACGGCGGCCTAGCGTGTGCAAAGCTGCTAAAAGCAGCTAGCGAGCGAACAACTCGGAATGAGGGACATTGTACAGAAAGGCATATTATACACACACAAATACTCGTGCTAAGATAATAAATGGTGCATTAAAAATATCATCAGCGTCCCTCTTAAAAGTCATCTGGGAAGTGTGTTTTTGTCACTGACCCTAGATATACACATTGCATGTGAGCAGAACCCATTTGACCAGTGCTGAGAGACAACAATGCTAACCACTGTGACACTATACACACATTATAGCATAGTGAATATAGCCAGTATTTAAGGAATAATTCTTAGTTATGGAGCAAAGCAAAAAGAAGCTTTGCACTCGACTAACACATGTTGCAATGCAGGGGGTGGGGCGGGGCAAACAACATTTATTGTTTTGTATGTAGGATAAATACTGGCTGCTTCTGCATGTAGACCAAACATGTTGGGCAGCTTTAAGGGGGGTACTCACGGAGCGATAATCTAAGCAATCTGACTAGATTGCTTAGATTTTAAGCATGATCGCTCCGTGTGTACCCCTCACAGCGATAGCGATGCGCAGCCCCGCACATCGCTATCGCTGGTGCTAGATTGGCCTCCACCGCTGGGTGAAATGAGCGGCCCCCCGTCTCCCCCCGCACGCTCAGCACACATCTCTCCCACTTCGGCCCATGAATATGGGCCTTAAGTCTTGCACTGCAGCTTAGATTTGAGCTATGACAGGCCCCTCCCACATCTAACTCTCTCTGCATATATTACACCTTCCCCACCTGCAGCGCAGCACAGTGTTACCCAGGTGCACAGGTTACATCTGCCCCACCGGTAGCGCAGCATGGTGTTACCCAGGTGCACAGGTTACATCTGCCCCACCTGCAGCACAGCACAATGTTACCCAGGTGCACAGGTTACATCTGCCCCACCTGCAGTGCAGCACAGTGTTACCCAGATGCACAGGTTACATCTGCCCCACCTGCAGTGCAGCACAGTGTTACCCAGGTGCACAGGTTACATCTGCCCTCGGCAGCACAGCATGGTGTTACCCAGGTGCACAGATTATATCTGCCCCACCTGCAGTGCAGCACGGTGTTACCCAGGTGCACAGGTTACATCTGCCCCATCTGCAGCGCAGCACGGTGTTGCCCAGGTGCACAGGTTACATCTGCCTCACCTGCAGCACAGCATGGTGTTACCCAGGTGCACAGGTTATATCTGCCCCACCTGCAGTGCCGCACGGTGTTACCCAGGTGCACAGGTTACATCTGCCACGCCTGCAGTGCAGCATGGTGTTACCCAGGTGCACAGGTTACATCTGCCCCACCTGCAGCACAGCATGGTGTTACCCAGGTGCACAGGTTATATCTGCCCCACCTGCAGTGCAGCACGGTGTTACCCAGATGCACAGTTACTTAATCTTTTTTTATTTGCTCCAGTTTAGACTCAGCGGCATACTCTCTAGTTTAGGCTTAGGCAATCAGCGGCAGCTCAGCAAACAGCCTTTGTGGAAATGCAAATCCCAGCATGCCCTGACAGCCAGGCCTTACAATTCCATACCTGCTGTACAAGTTGTCAACCTCTGAACCAATCGGAGGAAAGTTTCTATATAAAACACAGACTCCTCGTCTATATAACCCTAAAATAATGTACATTCCATGACTTACCCGACGCGTTCCGTGGCATTTCGTACACACTGTCTTGCAGGTTCCCAAACACTGGGGGCAAGCCTTCAGCAAGGAAGAGAAACGTGGGGATTAGCATGTGATGGACAGAACAGCATTTGGGACACTAGTCCTTACCAAAAGCTATAAGAGGACAACACTGTCCTCACCCATCCTCTGTACTACAAGTGCATGCACCGACATGCAGAGCGCCCCCTGTCTGCGGGAAACCACATCCCCAATATGCACTATGTAGCTGTACGTGTTGGAATCACTGGCTCTGTGGTTAGCACGTGGTACTCTCTCCCCAGGTGTGGTGTATCAGAATAAGCAGCTTCTGTGGGTTACACACACTATGTGGCCTATTGCCCGTGGCTTGTGTATGGCACAATACGGTGATATAAAATCGTGATGGGGAATCCTTCCTAGAGAACCATTCATGGACCAATAGGATCCGTCTCCTGCGCTGCCTTCCCAGCAGAACGTGTTACGGAGTAGTCATTGACCTCTGGAGTAGCTGTATATACCCTACGTGCAAGGCATCTTAGTTTGTCTGTGACTGAGCCGGCTGTCAGAAGTATCTCAGTAAAAACGGTGGCACTATAGAGAAGGTATCTAGCGAGAAAGCCCGCAGCCTGTAAGTACATCCAGAACCCCAGACACCCGGGAGGAGTTTGCACTACATCAGCAGCTTCTAGTGTTACCTTCACGGAGGATGTCCGGGGAACAGGCATTTTCATTTCCTTGTCCTGGAACATGGATGAGACCTGGACGGGTATTTTCCAGGGATGGGGGGCTGGTCCATAGGCGGAGGAATCCACCGGCTGGCCTGTCCGCAACGACAAGAGGCACACTTATGGCCACATAGAGAGATGGATGCAAGCGCAGTTGTGCAATGGCAAACCGTGACTGGGGTAACATCTGCCTCGCCGCGTATATACGGGACTGAACGCATCTTTCACTTGCAGCTTCTGGCACTGGTGATTCAGTAGGAGTGACATGTCAATGTGTGGAGGTGACATTAGATCACCGTATAGAAATCTTCTACAGATCATTTACTTTCCCTCAAATTCCGTCTCCCTGATCTGCATCAGTTATGTGATGGGGCTTAAATCACGAGGATACACTGACTTAGAGGAGTGCTGGATGAAGACCATATAAATAGGAGGGGAGGGGGGGGGTATCTGCATCCTAAAACTAAGCTGTACCGTTTCTCCACTAGTATAAACTGCCTAGGGGTTTTGGGTTTCTTTTAATCAGAAATGTCATAAATCTCAAGATTTATTGCTGTGCATTCCCTATGGCGGCGCTTGGAGAGGATAATTTCCAAGCGCCATTGAGTTGGCTCTCCATAGGCATGTAACGGGACCCGAGTCGTCCATTTACACTGCCCCGTCACCCGTGTCCAAACCTGTTCGCTACCTGGGTTGGAGTGCCAGATTGAGCCAGCAATGACCTCAGGTGTAAACGGGTTATTATTACTCAGCCATGAGGCGTTTTAAGAAAGAGATGACCCACTTCAATGAACTTAGTCTTTCTGGCCGTCCTGGTAAATCAGAGGGCTAAAGTGGGGTCTTTTTACACCCTCCGTTTCCCAGACACCATTACTACAAAGTCTACGCGGTACCATCTGCTTTTAAACTACAAATCCCAGCATTCTCTTCTGCTAGACTGCAATAGTTCCAGATAATACAGAACCTCTAAATACACGTACAGACACAGAAGGGTCTGTGATACTATCACTTGGTACACACTGACCGGTATACGGCGTAGTCACCCATGCACACGCCCTGGACTCTGTGAAAGTCTCCAGCCGATACTAGAAAGTACAAGACAAAGCATTAGGCATCCCAGCTCACCAGTATATAGGAACAAGGGTGCAGGTGCACCATACACCATTAAAATGATAGCAACCATCATATTCAAGGTTCTTGGCATATATTGGCCAATATATAAGTCTGCCCACTAATCATCACAGTGTCGAAGTCAAAAATATTACATAGAGAGAACATCCAAACTTCACACATGATGAGTCGCTATGCTTGCGAATACGCGCAGCGAGCACAGCAATATGGTAACATAGGCACTCACACAGACATGCCACAAAGATATATTCAACACATATTTCATACAGCACATAAATGAAACATATCAAGCACAAGACATTACAGGGTTTTAAATTATATAATGGATTATAACGTCATGTATGTGTATTGTTGGAGCGGAGCAAGATGGACATGTCGTGCTTGGTATCAAAGTAATCAGATTAATGAGTGGATTCATTTGATGTGTCAAATTAATCAGATTAATTAGTGGATTCATTTGATACCTGTGATTAGGTTGTAGCACATTGCAATGAGCAGTTATGATTGAATGTATGAATATGAAGCCACAATTCAACTGAGAACAAAGGAGCATGTGTGGACAGGAAACCAGAGGCCAGCAACCTTGAACAAAAGCCCTCACCAATGACTCATCATGAATGAGAAAGTTCCCTCCCCTGGACCAATAACAGAAGACCTGTACACCCCCAACAGACACAATGTATAGCTGATCCCATGCACAAGAGCTTCCTGTTGTTTTGCTGGGTGCTGATGGAGATGGTGTTTTGCGGTTACTTTGCTACTGTGAGAATGGAGAGACATGGAGAGCGGAGTGTGCATAGAGGGACAGGGAAATGGTAATTGTATGCTGTGGCCGTAACTGTAATGAATTAGTTTGTAATAACTGCTTCCTGTGTAAATTGTAACCATGTAAATATATATATATATATATATATATATATATACTGTACATGTGATATATTGTATACATATCTTTTTAATATCAAATATATACATCAATGAGCTTTGGAACTCAGAAATGTGTGCGTGTATTATTTTCTCTTAAAGGATGTAGTGTTTGCAATGTACAGCGCACTTTTATCGTATATGGTAATAAGATGCGCCTGGCGTCCGCAGTATATATTAGAGCTGGCATTTTAAATATTTATTAGAAATTAATATGACTCTATCAACGGTGACCTCATCGGACAGGTCCCTAACATTATAGGGGTTTACTTCTGGGTTGCAGAGCACCCCCAAACCAGAGGTGAACCCCTTTAATGTTCGGAAACTGCCCGATGAGGTCACCGTGAAGAAGGTGGGCAGGCTCATATATTGACCAAAATACACCAAGAACCTCGGGTATGATGGTTGTTATAATTTTAATGGTGTATGGTGCACCTGCACCCTTGTTCCTACATTGTATCAGTCCCAGCAAGGGACTGGTACTACAATGTAGGAACAAGGGTCCCAGCAAGGTAGCACATCTCATTGTAAGAAGCTAGGGTGTGCAGCCCAGGCCCCCGCATCACAGCAAACCAATTGCATCGTTGTGTAGTAATCAGTCCATTATACACACACTGGTGACAGAGAGATTGTAACCCTGCGGTGAATAACCAATATTATTGTACATCCAACCAGAACCACCTCTAGGGTCTGGAACGTGAATGACAATACTAGATATGAGCTAGACAGATAGTCAAGTAGATATGAGAAGATGGACACAGACGGGAGGACCCCGGGGAGAGGAGACTACACACCCGGTATGTATTAAACGGTTGGAGTTCCTGAAAGTTCATCTCTTGCGCTGCAGTTGAGCGATAACAACATTTGCTGTTGGCGTAATCCAGCAGAGCTTCTCTGGCAACATCTTCGGAGATGAAGGGGACCCTGCAAAGAGGAGGCCACAAGCCAATCAACAGGACGCAACCTGCGATTCACTCACCCCAAACACCCGGTGCAGGAGCACATACAGCAGGACAATTATGGGTAATGCGTGGAATCCTGGGCATCACAAATCACACGGAATGTAGGTATTAAATGTTGCACGAATGGAACGCACCCAGCAAGAACCTCATCTTTCAGCAGTGATAACATTTGTTATGAGTACTCAGTAGGTTACATTGCCAGATTGGAAATAATTAATAGCCCACGATCTCTCGTATTCTTCTCAGAGAAATTTGCTAATTCAGATGATATAATCTTGAAGCAGCAAGTTTCAGTTTAACCACACACAGGATGACCAAACTGTACAGGGTCTGATGGATCAAGCTATGTGTAATCCTGTCCCGCATGCTGTGATGTAATCTGCAGGAAAATGAATGCTGAGCAATTCCAATAATGCCGTCCAGTACCAGGAACGCAATATGGGGGTCATTTATACCTGATCGCACGCTAGGTTTTTTCGCTGCGCTGCGATCAGGTCAGAACTGCGCATGCGTTTGCACCGCAATGCGCAGGTGCGTCGTATGGGTGCAAAGCGGATCATTGTTGTGCGATGGATTTAACGAAGAATCCATTCGCACAGCCGATCACAAGGAGAGTGACAGGAAGAGGGCGTTTGTGGGTGGTAACTGACCGTTTTCTGGGAGTGTTTGGAAAAACGTGGGCATGTCCAAGCGTCTGCAGGGCGGGTGTCTGACGTCAATTCCGGGCCCGGACAGGCTGATGTGACCGCAGCGGCTGAATAAATTCTGGGCACCCCAGAGACTGCACAAAACTTTTTTGTACCGCTCGGCTGCACATGAGATCACACACTTGCACAGCTAAAATACACTCCTCTATAGGCGGCGACTATCTGATCACAGCGCTGCAAAAAATAGCTAGCGTGCGATCAGGTCTGAATGACCCACTATGATCTTTGGGCTATCAAAATTCCCCTGACCCAATCAGTCCCCCCCCCCCCTCCCCTCCCGCGACTCCCACCCATGTTTGTGAGCTGCTACTGGGAAAAGAAGACGGCAGGTAATCTTACGTCCAGTTGGCGTTTGTCGGTGTCGGCACAGCCCCAGGGATCGGTCCCACGTCTGGCGGAGGTAGAAATTTACCACCTGCGACTGGAAAGGAAATGTCAGCATCAGATGACTGGATACACATCCTGCACCACCATTGTCACACTGGGGGTTATGTTTATTTTCCTACGCAGTTTTGACCTTTGACCCAAATTTGCTGTCTGTCTGTCTCCAAAATGGTGGCAGCACTCATCAACTTCTGACAGAACATCAGACAGGTTTGCAGCTATTCGCAATCACTGGTAAATCAAACCGTACAATTACCCCAGCACAAAGCACATCTCCTATATATTCTCCCAGATCTGTCACTCTATGACTGTATGGCTGACGCTGGGCGGAGTCACAGGAATGGGCGGAGATAGCATCTGCAGGGAGGGGAACAGCGCAGAGACAGCGGGTAGAGTTGCAGGCAGGATCACACCTATTCCCAAGGCCAAGGGACACAAACTCATCTACCCCTATACCTGCTGCAGACAGACATGCAGGTGCCAGGCTGGCCACCAAGGATGCAACTCTCAAAAATGCCCGCTGTGGGTGCGCAGGACCTCCCTCCGTCTTCAGAGAAACCTCTCTGCAAGACTGCCTCCTCACCGCTGCGGCCACTTTCATGTCTGCCTTCTGTCTTGTGCATGCGCATATCACACAGGCTTCCGTCATCCACTCACAGGCCTGTGGTACAGGAGGAGGGAAGCTGGGTGATATGCGCATATGTAATACCCTGGAACTGCAAGCACAAGGCAACTGTGGCACTACAGGTGCCAGCATGACTGTGTAATAAAAGTAAAAGGGTTGCTGGAGCTGCATAAGAACTGAGCCAGCAGCCTACAGCTTGCAGCACAGAGGGGGTTAACAGCCCATCTCACAGCAAGACAGATCAGCCTGCAAAAAGCAAAGACAGGACTCCCAAATTTGCAGCTCAGCGCGGGAAATCCCAGATGGAATGTCTCCCCAGGAATAAAAGGTTACAAAAGGCTGTCATGCAGCAGCAGCATGGTCTTTGCAGCCCAGAAGCCTGGAGTGTTAGTTAACAGGAGCATGTGTGTTAGCTGAGAGAAGCGTGGTGTGTGAGCTGGAAAGATGTAGCCCCAGTGAGGGCTCCCCACATGTTTAGGTGGGGAGAGATGCCAGACGCAGCAAGGCATCTGACAGAAGGAGAGACCGCAGTGTGACAGCAGCAGTACTCAGAATCCAGTGAAAGGGTGATGCCAGGAGAAGAGTGTGTTACAGGTGTGAGTCTCAAGAGAGGATGTATCTGGGTGTGTGGTCGGAAGCCACGAGGCATGATTAGAAGCCCCCCATGGACAAGAGTCCTCGCTATGACAGAGAGAGAGACAGTAACCTGGTATGTGTAGCCCTACTGGTCACAGAATGCCCTGGTACGTAATGCTGTTCGCCATATTCATGCCGCTGCAATTAAGTGATGCGCTGGAGGAGGTGCCCTGATGTATAATCGAATGTAACCATTATGCTTTGTGCTGGAGGAGTGTTAAGAAGTTATCCCTGCTATATCCCTGCTTTATGTTAAATAAAACTTTATGCTGTTTTATGAGATGGCCTGGCGCCCAATTCTTTATGCGCTGCACCGACACCTGTAGTCCACTCCCACAATGCAACTGTAATTAAACACCTGATTATTCAGGGGACCCTCTGGTATCTGTGCATGAACCCATGACTAGCCGGGGCAGAGTAAGTGTGATGCACTATATACAGTGACTGAGGTTTTGCATACCTAGTACCAGTGGGGTTTTACACATGCGCCAGCTACAGCGCACACATCACACTGGCCACGGCGTCGAGTAGCCGCAACAAGCCAGACACAGGGGCTCGGAGCAAGGAGTTGCACCGGTCAGGAGGAGGCGACGAACGGTCTCAGCACAACAGGTTAGTGCGTCCTGCACAAGGGACGCCAGACTCACTCACTTGTGTGTAAAAGAATCACTCGCCTAATAACCTGTAAGCACACTATTAGCCTCCTGCGCCTACTAACCCATCTACAGCACCAAACCCACCCCTCCACCACCCTCAACACTGACCCACACATCACTAACCCACCTAAACAACCCACCCACACGCACCTACCCCACCCATAGCACACGCACCTCACACCGCAGCAATACTCTCACACTTGCCCCTCCACCAAACACACACCCCCAACACTTCTGCCAGCCCTACCACAACACAAACATTCACCCTCCCTACCCAAACCCCTGAGCACCCAAAGCCCCATCCCCATTCCCAACAAACATACACCTGTCACGATCCGGGTATCTGGACGCCATTATTTACCTTTCAGGTGTCTCCTAAGGCTGTCCCAGCGTCCTAGGCCCGGTTCCCAGCTGTGATGCAAGCATTCATACGTCATGTCTCATCTCTGCTGATCCGTGGATATTGTTCCTCAATGCCCGGGCGACTGGCATGGCGTCACCTGCCGGCGGGGCCTCGGGCATCATCTTCATATGCATACAGGGTATGTGGCACTCCTCACCTACTGCAGCCGCGGCCGTCCATGCTGAAGGTTGAGATGCAAGTCGGCGTTCTCTATGTTCACCGCCGCCCTTACAGAGGAATCTCCATGTGGTGAATACAAACAGCTATCCCTCCACTGGCCGGTATGGGCGCAGCCATCTTAGTTCCAGTCACATGATCCTGATCACCAATCCATAGCTCTGCTGAAGCCTGCACCAGGAAATCGTCAGTGCTTTGGTTGTCAAACCTTGTTTACAGTCTCTCTCTCCTGTGGTTATTTTGTTCCAGGTTTCCAGCTCCTGTATCCAGTTACCACTAAGAGACCCGCACCAGTTTACCACCTTGCGGTGCAGCCTGACTCTGCAGTCCTCCGTGACTACTCCAGCTTCCAGCTACAGATCCATCTGCTTCCAGCGGTCCGCTTCCAGCAGTGATCAGCATTTCTTAAAGTGCCGGTGCTTCTCCAGCGGATACCTACATACCATTGGTACCAGCAAACCACCGGTACCTGCATATCTACCAGTACCCTGTGGCTCTTGCCAAGCTTATAGTGATCCAGGAACTTATTCATTTTAACTAGTGCATATCTTTATTCATTTACCACTGCTGTGAATACATGGAGTTCTGTCATGGTCACGCCTTTGGGCAATCTTCCTACACCGTACTTACATGTCTAGGGGTCTGATTAAACCTCCCAAGTTTAGTTTCACCGCAGCCCCTACAACTGAGGCTTCCTCCCGTCAGCTCAGGCCCTCAGTTGTGACAACACCCACCCACAAAGCCTCCTAACCCCTTACTCCTCCCGCAACACCAACTCAACCAACACTTCAACACCCACAGCTCCACCAGGATCCGTATACACTGCCCGCTATAACACCCCACTCGCCCATTCAACAACCGCAGCACTGCACAAGCCCTTACACCAACCAAGGTAACACCATACCACCACCAACCCCCACACACTCCACCACTCCCTGCACCAAGGGCTACCTCCCACATCTGCCCACCCCACTCCCCCGCCCCTCCCTTGCACACATCACCTACCAGTACCCTCCCCCATCCACCCAACCTCTCCATGTGACCCTTTTATGGCACCTCCAGCATCTCTCCCCCATCCCCCAGGTCACTGCACCTGCAAATTCCCCAAACACAACACCACACAACCCCTCCCACATACCCCACCCCTCAGGCTGCAGCATATACAAACACCCTCCCCAATCCGTGGTCTAACCGCACCACACCGATCATATCAGAAAGCCCTTCCTCTCCACCGACCCCTCGCACCCCTCACTCCACCAACCACAGTACCTTCTCCACAGGCTCACCCCACACCCCCTTAACATAGAATGTACAAACTCCATCCGTACTCCACACCCCCCTGCAAGTCCCCCACCAGCAGCACCTCTGCACCACCTCCACCATCCGCTGAACACCCTCTAAACCCACCCCTCCACCACCTGCACCTACCTCACACACATCACCTCCCATCCTGCTGCCGCATCCCACCCACATCCCACCCACAGGCAACCCAACAACACCCACATCATGTACATACCCCATTTGTACACCACCTTCAGAAATCCATTACCCATCCACAGCCCCCCGTTTGCACTCATCCATCCACGACACGCACCACCCTACACACCATCCCTACCCGCTAACAGTAACTACCTAAATCAGAGGTCAACTGCGGCACCACAATACATCTCCACCTCATTGCACTCACTCCCTTTCAAAACCACAACACATGTGGGAATGTGTCCTGTTTTACAGGACACATTCCAGCTGCAGCGGCCAGGGCGCCTGTGTCCCCTGCGGGACAATGTCTCTGACAGCGCGGGGACAGCTTGTCTGTCCCCAGCGCCTGTCTGTGTGTGGCGGCGGCGGGTGTCCGGTGCAGGGATTACCCTTTTCCCTGCACCGGACCAGAGACTGCGGGGGCATTTGAATGTTGGCGCCCTCCGGGAGCCAATCGCGGCTCCCGGAGCGGCAGCCAATCGGAGAGGGGCGGCAGCCAATCGTCAGACGCCGGGCGGGAGCCAGAAGACAAGACGGCGCGCAGGAGCGCGTTGAGAAGAGACGCCGGGCGGGAGCCGAAGAGGGCGGGCGCGCAGAAGAGCGCGAAGAAGGAGGAAGAGCCGGACGGAAAGGACAGACGGCGTGGACGAAGACGGCCGCGGGGAGAAGAGCTCCGGTGGCCACTGAAGAGGCCTGAAGACTCCAGCCCTGGGAAAGATGTCCAGCGGCGGCTGGACGCGGCGAGGCGACGGCGGCGCCGCTGGTCAGGACGGGCCAGCGGCCGAAGAGGGCCCCGAAGATACCTGGGTTAGGTAAGGCCTCAGTGAGGCTATCCTTCCCCCTCCCCTCTTCCTCCCTCGACCACCAGGGACGGGCATTAGGCCCGAGGGCACAAGTCAGGCAATAGGCCTGTGGGACAGATAGGAGTTTGGGGCCACTGTTGTATTAGGTGGTTTGGGCATTAGGCCCAAGCCACCCCACCCCTGCGGCACCAGTTAGGCGGGCATTAGGCCCGAGGGGCACATCAGGCAGTAGGCCTGTGGGACATTAGAGGGCATTAGGCCCTAGTGTAATTTGGCCATTAGGGAATATCAAGGTGACCCTGGGCACAAGGCCCAGGTCACCCAACGGCAACAAGTTAGGTGGGCGCTAGGCCCGTGGGCGACGTCAGGCCTCCGGCCTGTGTGCAGTTAGGGGGCGCTAGGCCCAGCTAATCAGTGTTTCCCCGAGGTGAGTACAGGTGGCCCTGGGCGCTAGGCCCAGGCCACCCTGAGGTAATTAGGTGGGTGAGCTGTGCGGCCCCCACTACGGGGTGTTCTGAGTCGGGTAGATAAAGGGACAACACCGTGTTAAGTTGTATTCCGATGTGTGTGGTTACCGTGCAGGGCAAATTGCTGTTATGAGGTTTGTGCTAGTTATGTTGCACCACACCCACAGAGCTAGTTTGAGGGCTCTGTCGTTGTAGATAGTATAGGGTGTGACACTAGGGTAGAGTTAGGCCCTGCACGGCTGTTTCTCTTTGCCTCCTTACAGGGACCTGTAAGTGGAGAAGATCGGAGTGCAAGACTTGTGCCGGTGAGTAGCATCCGTGTACGTTTGTCCCTTGTTTGTCCCCGAGCGCCGGAGTCGGGATTGCTCACGGACGTGAGAATCCTTTTCATCACACTACGTGCGAAAGCACGAGTGTGTGAAAACTGGGTGGCTGAGGCTTTGTGCCGGTGATGACCATTCACCCAACCGGTGAAGGTCGCGGCCACCCCTGGGGTATCCCCTGTTCCAGTGGAAGAAGGGTCGATACCCCCTTTAATGTAAACCATTCTCTCCTCAGCTCGGTCGTCGGTCAGCTCCGAGAGGGAATCGCCGTGTCCGGATCCGAGTGAAGATTTCCAGGTCCGTTGAGGGTTCCGGTACCTGAAGGTGAGAGAGAGCGGCGCCTGGTGAGTACCGAGTCTACACCTGCACGGCAGCAGGCACCACACGCACCGCAGCCCCCGCACCTCTCACACTTGGCGTAGTCGGCAGGATTAAAGAGACCGGATCACGGACACGATGTGGAACGCCACCAAGAAGACCTCCCTGCGGACGGCTCCGGAGAAGACTCACCCCCGGATGTGTGCGGACCAGAGCGACTGGGTGACGGTGTCTGGGGCAGACATCCTGAAGATGGTGCAGCGGTCGGTCCAGCGTGGAAAAGAAGAGCGCCGGGAGAAGGGGCGCAAGAAAGCCGCTGTGACGCCCTGCAAGAAATGTCGGCAAACAGGTCACTTTGCCAGCGAGTGTACTTGGCAAGAGACGTCCCCAAAGAAAGTGGTCCAGGAAGCGGGCCGAAGACGTCAGAAGGGCCAAGCGAAGAAGGAGTCCTGGTGTTTGCTCTGCGGAAACTACGGGCATGAGCACAACAGTTGTCCTTGGGACGAAGAGTTGAGCCAAGACGAGGTTGATTCCCGGTGTGAAAGCTGTGGGGATCCCCGACATCGGCTCCTGGAATGTCCATGGACGGAAGACAGGACGGACTACGAGGCCACGGTGAAGCAGATGACTGAGTCTCGTCAGCAGCTTTGGGACCGGGTGGCTGGAGAGCCTGTGTGTGCGCTCTGCGAGTCGAGAGGACATGCGCTTCCCGATTGTCCGTGGAATGAAGACCGGATGATTGCGGATGGTCGCGCCCAGAGATGGGAGGAGGAAACCAGGGAAATGGAGCGGAAGGCCTTGCTTGAAGTTAGTTCGCAGGTGCCCATTTCCTCTGAGCCGGAACCAACGGGTGAAGATTCCCCAGTGAAGGAGGTGGACCAGGAACCCGTCTTGGAGAAGGTGGCAGTGGCCCTCCCTTGTTGGAAGTGTCGGCGACCAGGACATGCGGCCAGTGAGTGCCCCTGGGAAGATGCCGCGGACCTACTCTGTCCCAAGAAAGTGACCCCAGTAAGGCAGAATCCTTTCCCGCATGAGGCGGAGGTGGACGACTGGGAGGTGAAGAGACCACGCTGCGAAGAAAAGCGTGAAGACCCAGTGACTGAGACGTCCGGAATCTCCCCGCGATGGAACCGTCCACGACCAGGACGTGCGGAACAGGAGTGTCCTGGGTACCAAGAGATGCCAGCGGAAGCGCAGGAGTACGCTGAGGAAGAAAAGGATCCAGCGGAAGCGAAGGAGTACGCTGAGGAAACAGAGGTGCCAGCGGAAAGGACCAAGTACGCTGAGGAGGAAAATAATACCCCAGTCCAGATATCGGAGGAAGACTCGGACTACGGTGAGCTGTCCGCCGACGAATCCCTCCCAGAACAGATGGAGGACGACTCTGGCATCGGAAGCGCCGACGAGAGTGACTGGCAGGATCGGGTAGAGTCATGCTCCCAGTTGAATGCCCTCCGTGAAGAGGAGGAGATAGTCCTGGAGCAAGAGTACCTGCCGGGAGTGCCGAAATGGACCGACGTACGGGGACAGGACTGTGATGCCGTGGGAGGACCCATTCCAGAGGAAGACACAGGACCTTTGGAGATGCCCCACGAGGAAATTCGACATGTGGTGGCTGTTGCCCGGGAGGAAACGGATGCCCCGGAGGATTCCGCTGTTGGGTGGTGGTCGATACCACACCCGGAAGACAGGGACGAAGCCACAGACGATATCGGAGGCCAAGAGTGGGTGACTGTTGTCCCCGTGGAGGAAGATTCCCCTTGGTGGCCAACGTCAAGCGACCGTGAGGAGATGCCGCTCCCCCAGAGGATCCGCCGATGGAGGTCAGGACGCAAGAGGAACCCGGAGCTGGAGGAGGGAGGATGTGGGGTCACAGCTGGTCCAGGCTGGGCCCCCGAATACACCCTCGCCGGAAGGATCTTGGAATTCCCTGACCCGCGGACGATGGACGTCGTGGAGATCTTTGTAGGGACTACAAAGGAAAAAGGGGGGGGAAATGTGGGAATGTGTTCTGTTTTACAGGACACATTCCAGCTGCAGCGGCCAGGGCGCCTGTGTCCCCTGCGGGACAATGTCTCTGACAGCGCGGGGACAGCTTGTCTGTCCCCAGCGCCTGTCTGTGTGTGGCGGCGGCGGGTGTCCGGTGCAGGGATTACCCTTTTCCCTGCACCGGACCAGAGACTGCGGGGGCATTTGAATGTTGGCGCCCTCCGGGAGCCAATCGCGGCTCCCGGAGCGGCAGCCAATCGGAGAGGGGCGCGGCGAGCCAATCTGCGCTCGCCGCGTCATAGGCCCCGCCCCCGGCGTCTGACGTCAGAGGCCGGGCGGGAGCCAGAAGACAAGACGGCGCGCAGGAGCGCGTTGAGAAGAGACGCCAAGCGGGAGCCGAAGAGGGCGGGCGCGCAGAAGAGCGCGAAGAAGGAGGAAGAGCCGGACGGAAAGGACAGACGGCGTGGACGAAGACGGCCGCGGGGAGAAGAGCTCCGGTGGCCATTGAAGAGGCCTGAAGACTCCAGCCCTGGGAAAGAAGATGTCCAGTGGCGGCTGGACGCGGCGAGGCGACGGCGGCGCCGCTGGTCAGGACGGGCCAGCGGCCGAAGAGGGCCCCGAAGATACCTGGGTTAGGTAAGGCCTCAGTGAGGCTATCCTTCCCCCTCCCCTCTTCCTCCCTCGACCACCAGGGACGGGCATTAGGCCCGAGGGCACAAGTCAGGCAATAGGCCTATGGGACAGATAGGAGTTTGGGGCCACTGTTGTATTAGGTGGTTTGGGCATTAGGCCCAAGCCACCCCACCCCTGCGGCACCAGTTAGGCGGGCATAAGGCCCGAGGGGCACATCAGGCAGTAGGCCTGTGGGACATTAGAGGGCATTAGGCCCTAGTGTAATTTGGCCATTAGGGAATATCAAGGTGACCCTGGGCACAAGGCCCAGGTCACCCAACGGCAACAAGTTAGGCGGGCGCTAGGCCCGTGGGCGACGTCAGGCCTCCGGCCTGTGTGCAGTTAGGGGGCGCTAGGCCCAGCTAATCAGTGTTTCCCCGAGGTGAGTACAGGTGGCCCTGGGCGCTAGGCCCAGGCCACCCTGAGGTAATTAGGTGGGTGAGCTGTGCGGCCCCCACTACGGGGTGTTCTGAGTCGGGTAGATAAAGGGACAACACCGTGTTAAGTTGTATTCCGATGTGTGTGGTTACCGTGCAGGGCAAATTGCTGTTATGAGGTTTGTGCTAGTTATGTTGCACCACACCCACAGAGCTAGTTTGAGGGCTCTGCCGTTGTAGATAGTATAGGGTGTGACACTAGGGTAGAGTTAGGCCCTGCACGGCTGTTTCTCTTTGCCTCCTTACAGGGACCTGTAAGTGGAGAAGATCGGAGTGCAAGACTTGTGCCGGTGAGTAGCATCCGTGTACGTTTGTCCCTTGTTTGTCCCCGAGCGCCGGAGTCGGGATTGCTCACGGACGTGAGAATCCTTTTCATCACACTACGTGCGAAAGCGCGAGTGTGTGAAAACTGGGTGGCTGAGGCTTTGTGCCGGTGATGACCATTCACCCAACCGGTGAAGGTCGCGGCCACCCCTGGGGTATCCCCTGTTCCAGTGGAAGAAGGGTCGATACCCCCTTTAATGTAAACCATTCTCTCCTCAGCTCGGTCGTCGGTCAGCTCCGAGAGGGAATCGCCGTGTCCGGATCCGAGTGAAGATTTCCAGGTCCGTTGAGGGTTCCGGTACCTGAAGGTGAGAGAGAGCGGCGCCTGGTGAGTACCGAGTCTACACCTGCACGGCAGCAGGCACCACACGCACCGCAGCCCCCGCACCTCTCACACACACACACTAAAATGCTGACAATAACCACCATACAAGCCCCTCCACTAACCAAGGGAACGCTATACCTAACCCCCCCCCCCCCCCCCCCCACAAAAATAAAAAAAACACCCTCTGCATCTAGGCTAAACTCACACATTCCCCTAGCCCCACTCCACCACCACTACCTTGCACACATCACCTACCAGTACCCTCGCCTATCCACCCAACCACTCCATGTGGCCCTCCCCCACCCATGGCACCTCCGGACACTCTCCCCCATCCCCCTGTTCACCACACTTGCAAATCACCCAAACACAATACCTTCAGACCCCTACCACACCCCCCACCCCTCAAATCGCACCATATTCACACACCCTCCCCAATCCACGGTCCAACCCGCACCAGAACATACAACAACCGCTCATATCAGGTTCCCCCCCCCCCTCCACCAACCACAGTACCTCCGGCAACCTCCACATCCACCACCCCACCCCCAAAACCTACAATGTACAAACTCTTTCCATAGACCACACGCACCTCCACCACCACCAGCACCTCTCAACCACCTCCAACCCGCTACGCAACACAAGCCCATCCACCAACGAAGGGAACACCATACCCCCCCACTGCAAACAACACCACTCCGTGCATCTAGGCCAACCTCCCACATCCACACACCCCACTCCCCTGCCCCTCCCTTGCACACATCACCTACCAATACTTTCCCTCATGCACCCAAACACTCCATATGGCCCTCCCCCACTAATGGCACCGCCGGCCACTCTCCCCCATTTCCCTGTTCACCGTGTGAGAGGTGCGGCTGCGGCGCGTGTGGTGCCTGCTGCCGTGCAGGTGTAGACTCGGTACTCACCAGGCGCCGCTCTCTCTCACCTTCAGGTACCGGAACACTCGACGGACCTGGAAATCTTCAATCGGATCCGGACACGGCGATTCCCTCTCGGAGCTGACCGACGACCGAGCTGAGGAGAGAATGGTTTACCTTAAAGGGGGTATCGACCCTTCTTCCACTGGAACAGGGGATACCCCAGGGGTGACCTCGACCTTCACCGGTTGGGTGAAAGGTCATCACTGGCACAAAGCCTCAGCCACCCAGCTTTCACACACTCGCGCTCTCGCACGTAGTGTGATGAAAGGGATTCTCACGTCCGTGAGCAATCCTGACTTCGGCGCTCGGGGACAGACAAGGGACAAACGTACACGGATGCTACTCACCGTCACAAGTCTTGCACTCCGATCTTCTCCACTTACAGGTCCCTGTAAGGAGGCAAAGAGAAACAGCCGTGCAGGGCCTAACTCTAACCTAGTGTCACACCCTATACTAACTACAACGGCAGAGCCCTCAAACTAGCTCTGTGGGTGTGGTGCAACAAAACTATGCACAAACTTAAACAGACACTTTGCCCTGCACGGTAACAACATACATCACAATATCGGAATACAAGATCACACGGTGTTGTCCCTTTAAATCCCTACCTGCCGCTGGAAGGGGGTGGGCGCCGCACGGCCTACCCACCTAAATACCTCAGGGTGGCCTGGGCCTAGCGCCCAGGGCCACCTGTACTCACCTCGGGGAAACACTGATTCACTGGGCCTAGCGCCCCCTAACTGCACACAGGCCGGAGGCCTGACTTCGCCCACGGGCCTAGCGCCCGCCTAACTTGCTGCCCGTGGGGTGACCTGGGCCTTGTGCCCAGGGTCACCTTATATGTACCTACTGCCAAAATACACTAGGGCCTAGCGCCCTCTAATGCCGCACAGGCCTATTGCCTGATATGCCCCCGGGCCTAGTGCCCGCCTAACTGGTGCCACCGAGAGAGGGCGGCTTGGGCCTAATGCCCAAACCACCTAATCAAAGAATGGCTTCCAATCTCCTACCTGTGCCACAGGCCTAGTGCCTGACTTGTGCCCTCGGGCCTAATGCCCGTCCCTGGTGGTCGAGGGAGGAAGAGGGGAGGGGGACGGATAGCCTCACTGAGGCCTCACCTAATCCGGGGTCTCCGGCACCGTCTTCTGCCGCTGACCCGTCCTGGCCAGCGGCGCCTCCGACTCTTCTCTGCGTCCAGCCGCCGCTGGACATCTTCTTCAAGGGGCCCGGCGTCTTCTGGCCTCTTCCGCGGCCTCAGGACCTCTTCACCGCTCTTCGGCGCGGCGCGGCGTCTTCTCCAGGCGGTGTCTTCTTTCTTCTTCGCGCTCTTCCGCGCGCGCGCGGTGACCTCGGCTCCCGCCCGGCGTCTGACGTCAGACGCCGGGGGCGGGGCCTATGATGCGGCGAGCGCCGATTGGCTCGCCGCGTCCCTCTCTGATTGGCTGCCGCTCCGGGAGCCGCGATTGGCTCCCGGAGGGTGCCAACATTCGAATGCCTCTGGTCCGGTGCAGGGAAAAGGGTAATCCCTGCACCGGACACCCGCCGCCACGCACCCAGCGCTGGGGACAGACAAGCTGCCCCAGCGCTGTCCCCAGCTAGGGACAACACCACAGATGTGCCCACAGGGCACATCTCTACATTTCCCCCCCCCTTTTTCCTTTGTAGTCCCTACAAAGGTCTCCACGACGTCCATTATCCGCGGGTCAGGGAATTCCGAGGTCCCTCCAGCGAGGTGGTGTTCGAGAGCCCAGCCTGGACCGGCCGTGACCCCACACCCTTCCTCCTCCAGCTCCGGGTCCCTCTTACGTCCTGACCTCCATCGGCGGATCCTCTGGGGGAGTGGCATCTCCTCACGGTCGCTCGACGTTGGCCACCATGGGGAATCTTCTTCCACGGGGACAACAGTCACCCACTCCTGACCTTCGATATCGTCTGTGGCTTCGTCCCTGTCTTCCGGGTGTGGTATCGACCACCACCCAACAGCGGAATCCTCCGGGGCATCCGTTTCCTCCCGGGCAACAGCCACCACATGTCGCATTTCCTCGTGGGGCATCTCCAAAGGTCCTGTGTCTTCCTCTGGAACGGGTCCTCCCACGGCATCGCGATCCTCTCCCCGTACGTCCGTCCATTTCGGCACTCCCGGCAGGTATTCTTGCTCCAGGACTATCTCCTCCTCTTCACGGAGGGCATTCAACTGGGAGCATGACTCCACCCGATCCTGCCAGTCACTCTCGTCGGCGCTTCCGATGCCAGAGTCGTCCTCCATCTGTCCTGGGAGAGATTCGTCGGCGGACAGCTCACCGTAGTCCGAGTCCTCCTCCGATATCTGTACTGGGGTATCGTTTTCCTCCTCAGCGTACTTAGTCTCTTCCGCTGGTACCTCTGCTTCCTCAGCGTACTCCTTCGCTTCCGCTGGCATCGTTACTTCCTCAGCATACTCCTTCGCTTCCGCTGGCACCTCTGCTTCCTCAGCGTACTCCTTCGCTTCCGCTGGCATCGTGACTTCCTCAGCGTACTCCTTCGCTTCCGCTGGCGTCTTTTGGTACCCAGGACACTCCTGTTCCGCACGTCCTGGACGTGGCCGGTTCCATCGCGGGGAGATCCCGGACGTCTCAGTCACTGGGTCTTCACGCTTTTCTTCGCAGCGTGGTCTCTTCTCCTCCCAGTCGTCCACCTCCGCCTGCTGCGGGAAAGGATCCTTCGTTACTGGGGTCACTTTCTTGGGACAGAGTAGGTCCGCGGCATCTTCCCAGGGGCACTCACTGGCCGCATGTCCTGGTCGCCGACACTTCCAACAAGGGAGGGCCACTGCCACCTTCTCCAAGACGGGTCCCTTGTCCACCTCATTCACTGGGGAATCTTCACCCGTTTGTTCCGGCTCAGAGGAAATGGGCACCTGCGACCTAACTTCCAGCAGGGTCTCCCGCTCCATTTCCCTGGTTTCCTCCTCCCATCTCTGGGCGCGACCATCCGCAATCATCCGGTCTTCATTCCACGGACAATCGGGAAGCGCATGTCCTCTCGCCTCGCAGAGCGCACACACAGGCTCTGCAGCCACCCGGTCCCAAAGCTGCTGACGAGACTCCGTCATCTGCTTCACCGTGGCCTCGTAGTCCGTCCTGTCTTCCGTCCATGGACATTCCAGGAGCCGATGTCGGGGATCTCCACAGTTTTCACACCAGGAATCAACCTCGTCTTGGCTCAACTCTTCGTCCCAGGGACAACTGTTGTGCTCATGCCCGTAGTTTCCGCAGAGCAAACACCAGGACTCCTACTTCGCTTGGCCCTTCTGACGTCTTCGGTCCGCTTCCTGGACCACCTTCTTTGGGGACGTCTCTCGCCAAGTACACTCGCTGGTAAAGTGCCCTGTTTGCCGACATTTCTTGCAGGGCGTCACAGCGGCCTTCTTGCGCCCCTTCTCCCGGCGCTCTTCTTTTCCACGCTGGATCGACCGCTGCACCATCTTCAGGATGTCTGCCCCAGACACCGTCACCCAGTCGCTCTGGTCCGCACACATCCGGGGGTGAGTCTTCTCCGGAGCCGTCCGCAGGGAGGTCTTCTTGGTGGCGTTCCACATTGTGTCCGTGATCCGGTCTCTTTGATCCTGCCGACTACGCCAAGTGTGAGAGGTGCGGCTGCGGTGCGTGTGGTGCCTGCTGCCGTGCAGGTGTAGACTCGGTACTCACCAGGCGCCGCTCTCTCTCACCTTCAGGTACCGGAACCCTCGACGGACCTGGAAATCTTCAATCGGATCCGGACACGGCGATTCCCTCTCGGAGCTGACCGACGACCGAGCTGAGGAGAGAATGGTTTACCTTAAAGGGGGTATCGACCCTTCTTCCACTGGAACAGGGGATACCCCAGGGGTGACCGCGACCTTCACCGGTTGGGTGAAAGGTCATCACTGGCACAAAGCCTCAGCCACCCAGCTTTCACACACTCGCGCTCTCGCACGTAGTGTGATGAAAGGGATTCTCACGTCCGTGAGCAATCCTGACTCCGGCGCTCGGGGACAGACAAGGGACAAACGTACACGGATGCTACTCACCGTCACAAGTCTTGCACTCCGATCTTCTCCACTTACAGGTCCCTGTAAGGAGGCAAAGAGAAACAGCCGTGCAGGGCCTAACTCTAACCTAGTGTCACACCCTATACTAACTACAACGGCAGAGCCCTCAAACTAGCTCTGTGGGTGTGGTGCAACAAAACTATGCACAAACTTAAACAGACACTTTGCCCTGCACGGTAACAACATACATCACAATATCGGAATACAAGATCACACGGTGTTGTCCCTTTAAATCCCTACCTGCCGCTGGAAGGGGGTGGGCGCCGCACGGCCTACCCACCTAAATACCTCAGGGTGGCCTGGGCCTAGCGCCCAGGGCCACCTGTACTCACCTCGGGGAAACACTGATTCACTGGGCCTAGCGCCCCCTAACTGCACACAGGCCGGAGGCCTGACTTCGCCCACGGGCCTAGCGCCCGCCTAACTTGCTGCCCGTGGGGTGACCTGGGCCTTGTGCCCAGGGTCACCTTATATGTACCTACTGCCAAAATACACTAGGGCCTAGCGCCCTCTAATGCCGCACAGGCCTATTGCCTGATATGCCCCCGGGCCTAGTGCCCGCCTAACTGGTGCCACCGAGAGAGGGCGGCTTGGGCCTAATGCCCAAACCACCTAATCAAAGAATGGCTTCCAATCTCCTACCTGTGCCACAGGCCTAGTGCCTGACTTGTGCCCTCGGGCCTAATGCCCGTCCCTGGTGGTCGAGGGAGGAAGAGGGGAGGGGGACGGATAGCCTCACTGAGGCCTCACCTAATCCGGGGTCTCCGGCACCGTCTTCTGCCGCTGACCCGTCCTGGCCAGCAGCGCCTCCGACTCTTCTCTGCGTCCAGCCGCCGCTGGACATCTTCTTCAAGGGGCCCGGCGTCTTCTGGCCTCTTCCGCGGCCTCAGGACCTCTTCACCGCTCTTCGGCGCGGCCCGGCTTCTTCTCCCGGCGGTGTCTTCTTTCTTCTTCGCGCTCTTCCGCGCGCGCGGTGACCTCGGCTCCCACCCGGCGTCTGACGTCAGACGCCGGGGGCGGGGCCTATGACGCGGCGAGCGCCGATTGGCTTGCCGCGTCCCTCTCTGATTGGCTGCCGCTCCGGGAGCCGCGATTGGCTCCCGGAGGGTGCCAACATTCGAATGCCTCTGGTCCGGTGCAGGGAAAAGGATAATCCCTGCACCGGACACCCGCCGCCACGCACCCAGCGCTGGGGACAGACAAGCTGCCCCAGCGCTGGCCCCAGCTAGGGACAACACCACAGATGTGCCCACAGGGCACATCTCTACAACCGCACCTGCAAATGCCCAAAACACAACACCACCCAACCCCTCCCACATCCCCCTCCCCTCAAGCCACAGCATATACAAACACCCTCCCCCATGCATGGTCTAACCTGCACCACACCATCCACCACCACTATCACATCAGGAACCCTCTTCCCCCTCCAAGGATACCTCGCACCCGCCACTTCACCACCCACAGTACCTCTAGCACCCTCCGCATTCCACCCACATCCCATAACGTAGAATGTACAAACTTCATCCCGACACCACACGCATCTGCATCTCCCCCACCAGCAGCACCTCAGCACCACCTCCACGATCCCCTGAACACTCTCTGAACCCACCCCTCCACCACCCGCACCTAACTCACACACATCACCACCCACACTGCTTCCGCATCCCACCCACATGCCGATTTCCGCAACTGAGCAATTAAGGCAAAAATGCACATGCGCATGGTACGTAGTGCGCATGTGCTAAGTATTTTAGTACAAAACTTAGTAGATTTACTCACGTCCGAACGAAGGATTTTCATCGCTGAAGTGATCGGAGTGTGATAGACAGGATGTGGGTGTTTCTGGGCGGAAACTAACCGTTTTCTGGGAGTGTGCAGGAAAACGCGGGAGTGTCTGCAGAAACGGGGGAGTGGCTGGCCGAATGCAGGGCGTGTTTGTGACGTCAAACCAGGAACTAAACGGGCTGAGCTGATCGCAGTGTAGGAGTAAGTCTGGAGCTACTCAGAAACTGCTAAGAATTTTCTATTCGCAATTCTGATAATCTTTCATTCGCTATTCTGCTAAGCTAAGATACACTCCCAGAGGGCGGCGGCTTAGCGTGTGCAATGCTGCTAAAATCAGCTCGTGAGCGAACAACTCGGAATGAGGGCCTTTATACAGAAAAGCACATTATACACACACAAATACTCGTGCTAAGATAATAAATACATTAAAAACAGCACCAGTGTCCCCTCATTGTCATCTTGGAAGTGTGTTTTACACTGACCCTATATAATAATATCTCCTCTATATTAGCCCAGATCTGTGACTTTGTGCTTCATTTGCTAACGCTGCGCGGAGTCACAATGCTGGGCGGAGTTTGTCAAATGAGTCACAGATCTGGGCAAATCTAGTATGGACATGGCACAGGCAGGGGTGCATACCTCCCAGCTTTCTTCTGGCAGAAGGAGGGACACACGCCCGGCAAAAAGGGGGTGTGGCCAACGAAAAGGGGCGTGATCGGGAGCCATTCCCCCGTTTTCGTCAGTGAGGGGGCATGCCCAGCGCTCTGTGAGCTGCTGGCATGCCCCAGGGGCGGATTATGAGTACGGGGGGCCCAGGGCACTTGAGAAAGGGGTCCCTAGCATGTGCAATGCTGCTAAAATCTGCTAGCAAGCGAACAACTCGGAATGACCCCCCATATACATCCCCCACCACTCAAATGGCATCATATACACACACCCTCCCCCATCCACGGTCCAACACGCACCACACCATACACCACCTCTCTCACATCAGGATCCCCCTTCCCCCTCCACGGACCCCTCGCATCCCCCACTCCACGACCCACAGTACCTCCGTCAACCTCCACATTCCCCCCACTACCCCAAAATGTAGAATGTACAAACTCCATCCCCAGACCACACGCATCTGCATCTCCCCCACCAGTAGTACCTTAGCACCACCTCCACCATCTGCTGAACACCCCTTGGACCCACCCCTACACCACCCGCACCTACCTCACACATCGCCAACGAACCCCCTCCCCCATTCGCATCCCAACCACATCATGTACATACCCCATTTGCAACAGCACCTCTGGAAATCCAACCCACATCCACAGCCCACCTTTGCACTGACCCATCCACCACACACACCATCCTACACACCATCCCTACCTGCTACCAGTAAATACCTAAATCATACATGACCTGGGGAACGGAATAACACCTCCACCTCACTGCACCCACCCCCTTTCAAAAAAAAACCCACACACACTGACATCCTGTCAATAAGCAACGCACAAGCCCCTCCACCAACCAAACTAACACCATACCTGACACCCACCCCCTCACAAAACCCCACAACTCCACCACTCCCTGCACCTAACCCAAACTCCCACATACGCCTACCCCACTCTACCACCCCTACCTTGCACACATCACCTACCAATACCCTCCACCACCTACCCAACTACTTCATGTGGCCCTCCCCCACTCATGGCACCTCCGGCCACCCTCTCCCATCACCCTGTTCACCGCGCCCCAAACATGCCCAAGCACAACACCTCCCAACCACTCGCACATCCCCCACCCCTCAGGCCGCTGCATATACACACACCCTTCACCATCCACAGTCTAACCCACAACAGACCATACACCACCCCTATCACATCATGAACCACATTCACCCTCCACGGACCCCTCGCACCCGCCACTCCACCACCCTCAACTACCTCACACAAATCACCTCCAAACCCCCTCCCCCATCCGCATCCCACCCACACCCAACCCTCCAACACCCACATCATGTACATACCCCATGTGCAACACCACCTCTGTAAATCCCTTCCCCATCCACAGCCCCCGTTTGCACTCATCCATCCACCACACGCACCACCCTCCTACACACCATCCCTACCCGCTACCAGTAACTACCTAAATCAGAGGTGAACTAAGGAACCATAATACACCTCCCCCTCACTGCACCCAGCCCCTTTCAAAACCCTTGCACACACACTAACATGCTGAGAATAATCACCCTACAAGACCCTCCACCAACCAAGGGAACACCATAACTAACACCCCCCCCTTAAACCACATTTAGAAACACCACTCTCTGCACCTAGGCTAACCTCAGACATTCCCCTACCCCACTCCACCACCCCTACCTTGCACACATTACCTACCAATACCCTCCCCCATCCAGCCAACCAATCCCCCACCCATGGCACCTCCGGTCACCCTCCCCCATACCCACTAATCACCCAAGAACAACACCTCCAGACATCTCCCACACCCCCCACCCCTCAAACCACACCATATACATCCCCCACCCCTCAAACCGCACCATATACAGACACTGTCCCCCATCCACGGTGTAACCCGCACCAGGCCACACACCACCCCTCTCACATCAGGATCCCCCTCCACGGACCCCTCACTCCACCTACCACAGTACCTCCAGCAACCTCCACATTTACCCACCACCTCCCCCAAAACCTACAATGTACAACTCCATCCGTAGACCACACGCGCCTGCACCTCCCCCACCATCAACACTTCTGCACCACCTCCAACACGTAGCGGCGCACAAGTTTCTCCACCAACCAAGAAAACGCCATATCCCCCCTTCCCCCAAAAACCCCCCTACTCCCGGCACCTAGGCCAACCTCCCACATCCACCCACTCCACTCCCCCACCCCTAACTTGCACACATCACCTACCAATAACCTCCCTCATCCACCCAACTACTTCATATGGCCCTCCCCCACTCATGGCTCCTCCGGCCCCCATTCCCCTGTTCACCGCACCTACAAATTCCACAAACACAACACCACCCGACCCCTCCCACATCCCTCACCATTCATGCCGCAGCATATACAAACGCCCTCCCCCATCTGTGGTCTAACCTACACCACACCATTCACCAACCCTATCACATCAGGAACCCCCTTCCCCTTCCACCGACCCCTCGCACTCCTCACTTCACCAATCACAGTACCTCCCGTAACCTCCACATGCCCATCCCACCCCCCCGCCCCTACACATAGAATGTACACACTCCATCCGTACACCACACCCACCTCAACCTCCCCCACCAGCAGCACCTCTCCACCTCCTCCGCCAGCCACTGAACACCCTCTGAACCCATCCCTCCACCACCCACACTTACCTCACACACATCACCCCCCACCCCGCTCCTGCATCCCACTCACAGCCAACCCAACAACACCCACATCATGTACATCCCCCATTTGCAATAGCACCTCTGGAAATCCCTCCCCCATTCACAGCCCCCAATTGCTATCACACGTACATCACATGCACCACCCTACACACCGTACCTACCCGCTACCAGTAACTACCTAAATCAACGTTGACCCGCTGAACGGAAAAAAAAACCCCACCTCACTGCACCCACCCCCTTTCAAAAGCACAGCACACACACTCAAATCCTAAGATTAAGCCCCGCGCAAGCCCCTCCACCCATCAAGGGAACACCATACACCACCACCACCCCACCCCCAACACAAAACCCACCACTCCCTGCACCTACACCAACCTCCCACATCCACCTACCCCACTCCCCCGCACCTACCTACCACACATCACCTACCAATCCCCAACACCATCCACCCAACCAATCCATGTTGCCCTCCCCCACCCATGACACTCCCGGTCACCCTCCTCAATCCCCCTATGCACCACATCTGCAAATAGCCAAAGCACAACACCTCCCAACCCCTCCCACATGCCCCGCCCCTCAGGTCCCAGCATATAGAGACACCTCCCCCCATCCATGCTCTAACCCGCACCACACCATCCACCACCCCTATAAAATCAGGAACCCCCTCCACGGACCCCTCGCACCCACCACTCCATCGCCCATAGTACCTCCCGCACCCTCCCAGAAGCTAAGATTCACTCCCAGTAGGCGGCGGCTTAGCGTGTGCAAAGCTGCTAAAAGCAGCTTGCGTGCGAACAACTCGGAATGAGGGCCCATGTGTGTATAAGCGGCTGGCCTACCTGTGGGTATTGTGTGTCTAAGTGGCTCTGCTACCTGGGCCCATTGTGGGTAATTCAGACCTCATCGTAGCAGGAATTTTGTCGGCACATGGGCAAACTCATGTGCACTGCAGGTGGGGCAGATGTAACATGTGCAGAGAGAGTTCGATTTGGGTGGGGTGTGTTCAAACAAAAATCTAAATTGTAGTGTTCAAATAAAGCAGCCAGTATTTATCCTGCACAGAAACAATATAACCCACCCAAATCTAACTCTCTCTGCACATTCCGAGTTGTTCGCTCGTTGCCTATTTTCGCTATAATGCGATTTGTTGCTAATTGCACATGGTACGCAGCGCGCATGCACTTAGTTATTTAACACAAAACTTAGTAGATTTACACAAGCTCGAGAGAGACGTTTTTTCATCACTCGAGTGATCGTAGTGTGATTGACAGGAAATGGGTGTTTCTGGGCGGAAACTTGCCGTTTTCTGGGAGTGTGCTGAAAAACGCAGGCGTTCCACGTACAAACGCAGGAGTGGCTGGAGAAACGGCGGAGTGGCTGGCCGAACGCAGGGCGTGTTTGCGACGTCAAACCAGGAACTAAACGGACTGAGCTGATCGCAGTCTAGGAGTAGGTCTGGAGCATACTTACCTACCTTTGAAAAAGCATTTCAGGGAGATTGTGAAAGTAACCCCTATCAGCGCGGGCGCGTACTGCTACATCTGAGAGGCGTGTCATGAAAATAACTTACATCCACATGTAAATGAGCCCAAAAGTTAGTAAAATCTATTTGTTGAAGAAAATACTGATATTTTGCAGGATTTTTTTTGTATATTGTGTTTACAAGAGGTTCCATATACTGTAAGTGGCCACAAGAAACATTTACAATGCATGTAGCCTTAGGGATCATTGGGGCAGATGTATTAACCTGGAGAAGGCATAAGGAAGTGATAAACCAGTGATATGTGCTAGGTGAAAAAGGCACCAGCCAATCAGATCCTAACTGTTAATTTACATATTGGAGCTGATTGTCTGGTGCTTTTATCACCTTGCACATATCACTGGTTTATCACTTCCTTATGCCTTCTCCAGGTTATTACATCTGCCCCATTGTGCCCTATAACCAATACAGGGAAATGGCGCTGATGATCCCATTTGAATGTATGTATCTCTGATTTCTCTGTTTTTCAGGGAGATTGAGGGACTATTCAGGGAGTGAGGGAGATTGCTACTATTTCAGGGAGTCTCCTGCAGAGTGAGGGAGGGTAGGCAACTATGGTCTGGAGCTACTCAGAAACTGCAAATAATTATTTAGTAGCAGTTCTGCTAATCTTTCATTCGCTATTCTGCTAAGCTAAAATACACTCCCAGAGGGCGGCGGCCTAGCGTGTGCAATGCTGCTAAAAGCAGCTAGCGAGTGATCGTAGTGTGATTGACAGGAAGTGGGTGTTTCTGTGCGGAAACTTGCCGTTTTCAGGGAGTGTGCAGAAAAACGCAGGCGTTCCACGTAAAAATGCAGGAGTGTCTGGAGAAACGGGGGAGTGGCTGGCCAGGAAGGGAGACTACAGGGCGTGTTTGTGACGTCAAACCAGGAACTTTACGGACTGAGGTGATCACAATCTACAGTAGGAGTAGGTCTGGAGCTACTCAGAAACTGCAGGGAAATATTTAGTAGCAGTTCTGCTAATCTTTCGTTCGCTATTCTGCTAAGCTAAGATACACTCCCAGAGGGCGGCGGCCTAGCGTGTGCATTGCTGCTAAAAGCAGCTAGCGAACGAACAACTCGGAATGACCCCCATGGTTTTGCCCATTTGCTAAAAAAGTTGCTTCTGCGAACAGCTCTGAATTAGGCCCATTGTGTCTATAAGCCCCTCTGATCGCTGGGCCCACAGGCCTTTGCCCTCTTTTCTACAACGATTTGCTGCTAATCATTAATTACTTCATCCCTTACTGCACCCAACTTTGCTGTCTTTTCGACACTACATTGCTGCTATTCAGGTGTAAATTTATCATGTATACACTAGCACTATATACTACAGTCATCATGCCCTCCCGGCACGTTTCATCCCACTGCCCATTTCCCATGACACACCCCTTTCCCATTACTCTATTTACACACTATCCAAAATCTTATTCAAGGAAATCCTGTCATAATTTTATTACACACAACCTACACTCTTGCTACCGTTTATTTCCTCTACTACAATTACTCTGTATGCTCTTAATCCCACCCTGCCTATCCCTATTCTTACCACCTACGTCTCTCTAATTTTTTGAACCCACACGCTATGTTTTTCATGTCTCTGTCCTGCCCGGTCTGTTTTGTGCAATTACATATCCCCGTGCGGATAATTGTCGCCTTCTTACCACACACTTTTTCTACACATTTTCAACAATACCTAAATACCTTGGTGTATCTTTTCTCTACCGCACACCGTTTCAGTATTAACTCTCTACTGTCCTGTTTCTCTCTGCTGTTTACCAGCCTCCCTTTACGTAGCCTCACCCTACCAGCCACAATCTCCCTATTTTATCACTACCACTTGAAAGCCCCCTATCCTTTCACTACCACCCCACCTTTCAATACATTCTTGGATTTTACCACTTCCTACCTCTACAACCACTTTCTACCAACTGCTTTTCACCATTTTCTCTGTAAGACCCCCCCCCCCCCCCCCTTCCCATCTGTCTGTCCGCTGCTCCCTCACTACGTATTTCTCTATCATCCATTACACCCTGTGTCTCCCAATTTGCGTACTACCAACCGGTGTATCCGTATACTCAGGGCCGGTTCTTAGCTTTGTGGCGCCCCGGGGGCAAAATATAGGGGCGAGGCTTCAAATGGGGGCGTGGTCACTACGCTGAAAGAAAAAATGTAATAAAAAAAAAGTATACTTACCATCCCCGTTCCTGATCCAGACCGCTACATACCCCCTCCGCCGGCGGCGCCGCTCTTCTCCTCTCCTCTCTTCTCTTCGATCTATGGGAGAGACGTTATTATGTCTCTCCCATAGACCAGCATAGACACTAGAGGTTAATTATGACCCCTAGTGTCTGTGCCACTATGCTGTGCGGTGCGCGATGACGTCATCGCGCATCGCACAGCAAAGGTCCTCTACATGAAGGGAAACTAGACCGTAGCGTCTAGTTTCCCTTCATGGAGAGGACCTTTGCTGTGCGGTGCGCGATGACGTCATCGCGCACCGCACAACTAAGGTCCTCTGACGTCTGGTTCCCTTCAAAGCGGGGGGGGCACAGCAGGGCACTGCGGGGGGCACAGTGGTGGATCTTGCCCTGGTGCGGCACCCTCAGATGGCGCTGGCGCCCTCCGGAAGGCGGCGCCTCGGGCAAAAGTACCGCTTGCCCGTGGCAAGAACCGCCACTGCGTATACTCTACCTAACGCTCTAAAACCCCTTAACACCTTCCATCTACCTATCTTCTCCCTAACACCCTCCATCTCCTTATGCTCTCTTTACAACCATATGGCTCTCTACCACCAACTTACCTCACTGCCTATCTATGGTGGTCATTCTGAGTTGTTCGCTCGCTGCCGTTTTTAGCAGAATTGCGATCAGGCTAAAAACCGGCAGTTCTGCGCATGCTTATGGGCCGCAGGGCGCACGCGCTAAGTACTTTCACACAAAACGAAGCAATTTTAACAAGTCCGAGTGGGGCTTTTCAGTCGCTCTGCTGATCGGTGAGTGATTGACAGGAAGTGGTTGTTTCTGAGTGGTAACTGAGCGTTTTCCGGGAGTGTGCTAAAAAAACGCAGGCGTGCCAGACGAAAACGCAGGAGTGGCTGGGGAAACGGAGGAATGGCTGGCCGAACGCAGGACGTGTTTGTGACGTCAAACCAGGAACCAAACAGTCTGCAGTGATCGCAATCTAGGAGTAGGTCTGGAGCTACTCAGAAACTGCAGGGAAATATTTAATAGCAGAACTGCTAACCTTTCATTAGCAATTCTGCTAAGCTAAGATACACTCCCAGCGGATGGCGGCCTAGCGTTTGCATTGCTGCTAAAAGCAGCTAGCGAGCGATCAACTCGGAATGAGGGCCTATATTCTACCCTTAGGGCCTCATTCAAACTTGATCGCAGCAGGAATTTTGTTAGCAAATAGCCAAAACCATGGGGGTAATTCCAAGTTGATCGCAGCAAGATTTTTGATAGCAATTGGGCAAAACCATGTGCACTGCAGGGGAGGCAGATATAACCTGTGCAGAGAGAGTTAGATTTGGGTGAGGTGTGTTCAATCTGCAATCTAATTTGCAGTGTAAAAATAAAGCAGCCAGTATTTACCCTGCACAGAAACAAAATAACTCACCCAAATCTAACTCTCTCTGCACGTTATACCTGCCCCCCCCTGCAGTGCACATGGTTTTGCCTAATTGCTATCAAAAATCCTGCTGCGATCAACTTGGAATCACCCCCCATGTGCACTGCAGGTGGGGCAGATATAACGTGCAGAGAGAGTTAGAATTGGGTGGGTTATTTTGTTTCTGTGCAGGGTAAATACTGTCTGCTTTATTTTTACACTGCAATTTAGATTTCAGTTGGAACACACCACACCCAAATCTAATCACTCTCTGCACATGTCACATCTGCCCCCCCCCCCCCCTGCGATCACCTCTGATTTACCCACGTAATGCCTTCTTCTACACCTTAGCAATATGTTGAGCAGCTTTAGGTTACTCCTTTTTGTTGTATGCGCTCCGAAATCAGATCACATACATATCTGTTCAACACTAACAGTTTCCAATCCTAAAAACCACAGTAAAATGGATTTAGATGAAGATCCCATATTAAGAAGACTTCGAAAAAACGAGGATCGCCAGGCAGGATGGAAAGCTAGGCAAAGCCAGGAATCCCTAGGCAGACTTCGAGCAGTGAAGGCACATTCTGGCCAACTGAGACGCAAACTTGAAACTGTGGAACAAGCTACACAACGTTGCAATGCAAATGCTAAATCTCAGTGAGCCAGAGTCCAACGCCAAACAGTGGAGGGATCTACAACGAGCTGCGCATGCAGACTGTTAACGCCGTACACGCGTGAAACAAACATCAAAACTTGAGACGGACCGTCCCACTACAGAGGTCCAACATCACCAACGGATACTCCAACAAGAAACAGTGCAACAATCCACAATGCAACACAATGCCCAAACTAACTTTCACCAACGTAGCTTTGCTTCACAAACCTCACAACTAACTAAAGAAAGCTTTTGCCAGATGATGACCAACATTGCAGCATTCCCCAGCAAAAGACTCCCATCATCCATAATCTGCTCACTAATTTACAAGAGCATGAAGTCAACGCACACACTTGTGGTCCTTTTAACATAATGTGCCAATTCTGTGGATCAAGAAATTTTATTGATGAGCGTCCATCCGATACTAAATTTACAAGCTGTTGCCAAAATGGAAAAGTCAAGTTGCCAAAGCGCCAAGACATCAATGCAGTGGAGTTAGACGATCAAATTTCTACGCAAGTTACTCTCGGACACAACTGACCCCCCAACTGCATTCATTTCCGTGACAACATACGATCTTACAATAGTGTAGTTTCCTTTTGCTTCTATGGGAGCTAAAAATAAAACCTTGCCGGGAAGAGGGCCATACGTTTTCAAAGTTCATGGACAGACATATCAACAATAATGCATATCCTTTGTACTGACGTCGGCCTAAAGAACAAGTACAAGTTAGAGGTGTACTTATGTCCAACCAAAATGTTGTCCCATACAATCCCTACTTGACACTAAAGTACAACGCTCACATAAACGTGAAGTCACTTACAGCTATAAAGTACATCTACAAGTACATTTTTAAGGGCTTTGGTTGAGCCAATGTTGCCATAACACCAAATGAAGAGCCACAGCAACGCTACAATGAAATAACACATTTTATTGACTGTCGCTATGTAAGTCCACCAGAAGCAATTTGGAGATTACGAGAACCAGTAATGCACGATCGGTCGCACGCCGTCATAAGACTTCCAGTACATCTGCCGAACCAGCAAAGCATCATCTTTGAACAAGGAAATGAGAGAGAAGCTCCCCTTGCAGCACAAACTGGAAAAACAAAACTAGAATCCTGGTTTGACCTTAACACCAAGGATCAACATGCAGAACAATGGCTGTACACTGAAATTCCTCATTATTACGTTTATACGCATGGCAATTGGCAAAAAAGAAAGCGCGGAGGTAACAAAATTGTAGCAAGAATGTATACTGTCAGTGTCAAGAATGAGGAACGCTGCTACCTAAGAATTTTACTTCTACATGTTCTCGGTGCATCCAGTTTCCAGTCATTGCAAACAGTAAATGGTGTCCTGCGTGAAACCTTTAAAGCAGCAGCTTTTGCTCAAGGACTTCTCGCATCCGATGACGAATGGCATCACTGTTTAACTGATGGAGCCACTTACCTTATGGGTAAACAGTTACAGGAAATGTTCTCATACATCTACTGCTTTTGTCAGCCTGCTCACCCACTTAGATTGTGGGAAGATCACCTCATTTTATTTCACTCTCGACTGTATGCAACACAATCCTGAAAACATTGCAAAAAAAACAAAGCTCTACATGACATTGACACAATCCTAAAACAACATGGATTGTCGTGTGCACTGCTTGGTTTGCATAGTCCAACAGGAAATCCACCCCCACAAGAGCAATATAATGTCATTGAAGAGACACGTGAGGCTACTAAACGCATTTCAATACTTAACAAGCGCCAGTTAGATGCTTTCAACACGATTGTCATGGAAGCGGATAATGAACATGTTACCAGACAATGTTTTTATCTTGACGGACCCGGGGGATCGGGTAAAACATTCCTGTACACCACATCCATAGCATACAACCCTGGTGAAGCAAAAATCGTCTTGCCATTTGCAACAACCGGAATTGCCGCTACATTGCTAAAAGGAGGACGCACTGTTCACAGCAGATTTAAGCTTTCTGTCCCACTGCTTGATACATCTGTTTCTTCCATGAGACTAACGTCACCGGAAGCTGCAGTATTACGTCAAGCCAGGGCCGGATTAACAATGGGGCGGATGGAGCTGCAGCTCCAGGCCCCCCATTGAAAATAGGCCCACAGGGTCTCTTCAATGCAGCCAGCCAGTGCTGACAGGAGAAAATACTTTTCTCCTGTCATCACACTGATCACTCAGCAACAGGAAAATGCCTTCATCCCGGCCAAAGCTCCCCCTATCACCTCCGAACCTCCCGCGCCCCGCAGCTGTGCACAGCCAGTCCCCTCCCCTGGGTTGCCTAACAAACTTGCCTGAAGCCCTGCACTGAAAGCAAGGCAGATCAGATTCAGACCCCGCGACGTGATAAGCTCCGCCCACAACGGCAATAAGCTCCGCCTCCTGGGTAGCCTGCAGCCGTGTTTTCTCACATTGCCTGAAGCTCTGTCCCCATGCTATCTAAACACTCTGCCCCTCGGCTGCTCCACTCCTTTTACATTGAGGCTGGAGCCACCCCTGCCTTCCCCTGGGAAGCCAGAAGCCCCGCCCAATGCCTGATTAGCTCCGCCCCCTGGAAGTTAGCAATGTGTCCCCTTGAGTATATCAGAACTACAACTTAGTGCTGCTCCTTCAGCTGTTGTCAGTCCTGGTCCTTCTACTTCTCTGTTGCTGCATACAGTTGTGTGGACTTGGAGAAGTATTCTGCAGCTGTTATCTGTCACTGGCTACAGAGCGAGGTACCTAATTACAATATTTAGTACTGGGCACTATAGAGGCATGGTTAGAGGCAGAGGCATAACAAGGGCAGGGCGAGCAGGGCCCGTGACAGACTCAGCAGAGGGAGGGCAGCACCGCCGGCCAGAGCAGTGTATATATGGCGGAGTGGAATGCTGCAGGCTGTTTGTTTACATAATGTATTACTGTGTGTACTCCGCCACCCAGTGCTCACGAGCATCCGGGGTTGCCTGTGGGGTATGGATAGATGCCACTGAACTAATGGGAGTAGGGCTTTTCATAAGGAGGCAGGATGTAGCCCCCTCCCGGCCAGTAGAAGCCAGGTGGGGCTGAATTCAAGTAGCGGAACTTCGGAGACAGCGTATTGGGTGGGCACTCAGACACCAGGGAAGTTGCATACTAGTGTCTGCATAGTGGACGTGGGCTGGTGCCAGATTGGGGTTTAATGGGTAGTGGCTTGACATACGCTCCATACTTGCACAGTACAGTGGTGCAGGAAGGTAGCGCAGTACGGTCGTGCAGGAAGGTAGTGCAGTGCCAGCGGCCGGGCTCCCGGCGACCAGCATACCGGCGCCGGAAGCCCGACCGCCGGCATACCGACAGCGTGGCAAGCGCAAATGAGCCCCTTGCGGGCTCGCTGCGCTCGCCACGCTGCGGGCACGGTGGCTATCTATTCTCCCTCCAGGGGGCTCGTGGACCCCCACGAGGGAGAAAAAGTGTCAGTATGCCAGCTGTCGGGATTCCGGCGCCGGTATACTGTGTGCCGGGATCCCAACAGTCGGCAACCTGAAGACCACCCGCGCAGTACGGTGGTGCAGGAAGGTAGCGCAGTACGGTGGTGCAGGAAGGTAGCGCAGTACGGTGGTGCAGGAAGGTAGCGCAGTACGGTGGTGCAGGAAGGTAGCGCAGTACTTTGGTGCAGGAAGGTAGAGCAGCACGGTGGTGCAGGAAGGTAGCGCAGTACTTTGGTGCAGGAAGGTAGCGCAGTACAGTGGTGCAGGAAGGTAGCGCAGTACGGTGGTGCAGGAAGGTAGCGCAGTACGGTAGTGCAGGAAGGTAGCGCAGTACGGTGGTGCAGGAAGGTAGCGCAGTACGGTGGTGCAGGAAGGTAGCGCAGTACGGTAGTGCAGGAAGGTAGCGCAGTACGGTGGTGCAGGAAGGTAGCGCAGTACGGTGGTGCAGGAAGGTAGCGCAGTACGGTGGTGCAGGAAGGTAGCGCAGTACGGTGGTGCAGGAAGGTAGCGCAGTATGTTGGTGCAGGAAGGTAGCGCAGTACGGTGGTGCAGGAAGGTAGAGCAGCACGGTGGTGCAGGAAGGTAGCGCAGTACGGTAGTGCAGGAAGGTAGCGCAGTACGGTGGTGCAGGAAGGTAGCGCAGTACGGTGGTGCAGGAAGGTAGCGCAGTACGGTGGTGCAGGAAGGTAGCGCAGTACGGTGGTGCAGGAAGGTAGCGCAGTATGTTGGTGCAGGAAGGTAGCGCAGTACGGTGGTGCAGGAAGGTAGAGCAGCACGGTGGTGCAGGAAGGTAGCGCAGTGTGGTGGTGTGGGATGGTAGCGCAGTAATGTGATGTGGGAAGGTAGTGCAGTAATGTGGTGTGGAAAGGTAGTGCAGTGTGGTGGTGTGGGAAGGTAGCGCAGTAATGTGGTGTGGGAAGATAACGCAGTGTGGTGGTGTGGGAAGGTAGCGCAGTGTGGTGGTGTGGGAAGGTAGCGCAGTGTGGTGGTGTGGGAAGGTAGCGCAGTGTGGTGGTGTGGGAAGGTAATGCAGTGTGGTGGTGTGGGAAGGTAGCGCAGTGTGGTGGTGTGGGAAGGTAGCGCAGTGTGGTGGTGTGGGAAGGTAGCGCAGTGTGGTGGTGTGGGAAGGTAGCGCAGTGTGGTGGTGTGGGAAGGTAGCGCAGTGTGGTGGTGTGGGAAGGTAGCGCAAAGTGGTGGTGTGGGAAGGTAGCGCAGTAATGTGATGTGGGAAGATAACGCAGTGTGGTGGTGTGGGAAGGTAGTGCAGTGTGGTGGTGTGGGAAGGTAATGCAGTGTGGTGGTGTGGGAAGGTAATGCAGTGTGGTGGTGTGGGAAGGTAGCGCAGTGTGGTGGTGTGGGAAGGTAGCGCAGTGTGGTGGTGTGGGAAGGTAGTGCAGTAATGTGGTGTGGGAAGGTAGAGCAGTACGGTGGTGTGGGAAGGTAGCGCAGGTTTGGTGGTAAGGTAGAGTAGTACGGTGGTGTAGGAAGATAGCGCAGTACGGTGGGATGGTAAGGTTGCGCAGTAATCTGGAGTGGGGAGGTAGTGCAATACGGTGGTGTGGGAAGATTCTTAAATAGTGCAGCAAATTCCGTTGCGCTTTACAATTGTAGCGCAGTACGGTGGTTTAGGAAGGTAGGGCAGTATGGTGGTGTGGGAAAGTAGTGCAGTAATCTGGTGAGGGAAGGTAGCACAGTAATGGTGGGAATGTAGCGCAGTAATGTGGTGTGGGAAGGTAGTGCAGTGTGGTGGTGTAGGAAGGTAATGCAGTGTGGTGGTGTGGGAAGGTAATGCAGTGTGGTGGTGTGGGAAGGTAATGCAGTGTGGTGGTGTGGGAAGGTAGCGCAGTGTGGTGGTGTGGGAAGGTAGCGCAGTGTGGTGGTGTGGGAAGGTAATGCAGTGTGGTGGTGTGGGAAGGTAATGCAGTGTGGTGGTGTGGGAAGGTAGCGCAGTGTGGTGGTGTGGGAAGGTAGCGCAGTGTGGTGGTGTGGGAAGGTAGTGCAGTAATGTGGTGTGGGAAGGTAGAGCAGTACGGTGGTGTGGGAAGGTAGCGCAGGTTTGGTGGTAAGGTAGAGTAGTACGGTGGTGTAGGAAGATAGCGCAGTACGGTGGGATGGTAAGGTTGCGCAGTAATCTGGAGTGGGGAGGTAGTGCAATACGGTGGTGTGGGAAGATTCTTAAATAGTGCAGCAAATTCCGTTGCGCTTTACAATTGTAGCGCAGTACGGTGGTTTAGGAAGGTAGCGCAGTATGGTGGTGTGGGAAAGTAGTGCAGTAATCTGGTGAGGGAAGGTAGCACGGTAATGGTGGGAATGTAGCGCAGTAATGTGGTGTGGGAAAGTAGTGCAGTAACTGCTGAGGGAAGGTAGCACAGTAATGGTGGGAATGTAGCGCAGTAATGTGGTGTGGGAAAGTAGTGCAGTAATCTGGTGAGGGAAGGTAGCACAGTAATGGTGGGAATGTAGCGCAGTAATGTGGTGTGGGAAAGTAGTGCAGTAACTGCTGAGGGAAGGTAGCATAGTAATGGTGGGAAGGTAGCGCAGTAATGTGGTGTGGGAAAGTAGTGCAGTAATCTGGTGAGGGAAGGTAGCACAGTAATGGTGGGAATGTAGCGCAGTAATGTGGTGTGGGAAAGTAGTGCGGTAACTGCTGAGGGAAGGTAGCACAGTAATGGTGGGAAGGTAGCGCAGTAATGTGGTGTGGGAAAGTAGTGCAGTAACTGCTGAGGGAAGGTAGCACAGTAATGGTGGGAAGGTAGCGCAGTAATGTGGTGTGGGAAAGTAGTGCAGTAATCTGGTGAGGGAAGGTAGCACAGTAATGGTGGGAAGGATGCGCAGTAATGTGGTGTGGGAAAGTGGTGCAGTAATCTGGTGAGGGAAGGTAGCGCAGTAATGTGGTGTGGGAAAGTAGTGCAGTAACTGCTGAGGGAAGGTAGCACAGTAATGGTGGGAAGGTAGCGCAGTAATGTGGTGTGGGAAAGTAGTGCAGTAATCTGGTGAGGGAAGGTAGCACAGTAATGGTGGGAAGGTTGCGCAGTAATGTGGTGTGGGAAAGTAGTGCAGTAATCTGGTGAGGGAAGGTAGCACAGTAATGGTGGGAAGGTTGCGCAGTAATGTGGTGTGGGAAAGTAGTGCAGTAATCTGGTGAGGGAAGGTAGCACAGTAATGGTGGGAAGGTTGCGCAGTAATGTGGTGTGGGAAAGTAGTGCAGTAATCTGGTGAGGGAAGGTAGCACAGTAATGGTGGGAAGGTTGCGCAGTAATGTGGTGTGGGAAAGTAGTGCAGTAATCTGGTGAGGGAAGGTAGCACAGTAATGGTGGGAAGGTTGCGCAGTAATGTGGTGTTAGAAGGTAAAGGAGAGGTCTCCCAATTCCAACCCATCATAGTGAAATAGGGGGTCATTCCGAGTTGATCGCTAGCAGATTTCGGTCGCAGCACAGCGATCAGGCAAAAAATCGGCACATCTGCGCATGCGTATGCGGCGCAATGCGCACGCGCGTCGCACTATTACAACGAACGATGTAGTATCACACAAGGACTAGCGAAGCTTTTCAGTCGCACTGCTGGCCGCAGAGTGATTGACAGGAAGGGGGCGTTTCTGGGTGTCAACTGACCGTTTTCAGGGAGTGTGCGGAAAAACGCAGGCGTGCCAGGAAAAACGCAGGTGTGGCTGGGGAAACGGAGGCGTGGCTGGGCGAACGCAGGGCGTGTTTGTGACGTCAAAACAGGAACTGAATAGTCTGAAGTGATCGCAAGCGCTGAGTAGGTCTGGAGCTACTCTGAAACTGCACAAAATTATTTTGTAGCCGCTCTGCGATCCTTTCGTTCGCACTTCTGCTAAGCTAAGATACACTCCCAGTGGGCGGCGGCTTAGCATTTGCACGGCTGCTAAAAGCAGCTAGCGAGCGAACAACTCGGAATGACCCCTATAGTGTGGGGATGTAGTGCAGTGCGGGGATGTAGTGTAGGGAAGTAGCACAGTAATGTAATGTGGGGAGGTATTGCAGTGATACAGTATATCATCACACTCCCATATCCACGTGGGAAAACTTCTCTACGGCGCTGATCACACTACCTGCGACAGCACATAATAGGCCCTTTCTAAATCTCAGCTCCAGGCCTATGTAGACCTTAATCTGGCACTGCGTCAAGCCACCCTCATCATCATTGATGAAATTACAATACTTCCAAAACATGGACTTCGCTGTATCGACAAACTCCTGCATAAGATCATGACCATAGACACACCATTTGGAAACCAGGTCATTGTCTTGGGGGGTGATTGCAGACAGACACTTCCTGTTGTTGCAAGAGGAACGCAAACAGATATTACTGAATGCTGCATCAAGGCAAGTGAACTGTGGAAACATTTCACGCATCTCACTCTTACTACCAACATGCGCAGTGAAGGACAAGTCCAACACAATAAATGGCTTTTACAAGTTGGAATGGGACAAGTGCCACTAATACCGGACATCTCCGACAATAACACCGTTGAAATTCCACAACATATGATGACCACGGACGATCTTATTGAAACTGTATTTGCTAATGTCCAACAAATGTCAGTCGATGACCTATCAAAACGGGTCATTGTTGCACCCACAAACGCACACACACTTGATATGAACAGAAAAATTCTCGCATTAATGGCTGGAAATGCAACAATTTATTACAGCGCAGACTCTGTTGTAAGCAAAGATCCCAACGACACTTTAACCTACCCCCTTGAATTTCTTCACAACCAAACACCATCAGGAATGCCTCCACATGTCCTGCTCCTAAAAAAGGTGTCATTATTATGCTTTTACGCAACCTGAACCCAAAGAAGGGATTGTGTAACGGCACACGATCAATTGCAGAAGACCTGGCACGTCACTTCAAGAGCAGAATTATATCAGACTGTAACCGAGGCGACGTTGTTTTTATTGCATTTTATTGCATTGATTTAGCTCCAGCTGATACCACATTTCCATTTATCCTACACCGTAGACAGTTTCCCGTCATTCCAGCTTACGCAATCACCATAAACAAATCTCAAGGACAAACTTTTGATCACGTTGGCATTCATCTACAAACATCGGTGTTCTCACATGGCCAACTTTACGTTGCTTTATCAAGATCTCGACAACAAAATCAAGTCAAAGTACACATTACACCAAACGAACTACAGTACAAGGACAGCTGCTTGGTGACGAATGACACTTTATATTTGATCCACTTGTTGGAAAACAACATTTTTGGTAAACCATGTCATTTCATAATTTACATCACCAACGGTTTTTGGTATGCATTTCATTTACACCTTCATTCTGTAGATTGTGGCCTGCAGGCACTGTTCACACACTCACAAGACCCTACACCCCATTCACCATAACACAGCCTTTCGGCATGCAATATTTAACCAATCACAATAGTAGAACTGCAGGAAAAACTCCATATAATACAACAGTTGTAATATAATACACATAATACAACTATTAAACCACCACAAAGTCAACCATGGGTTCAGGGGGCGTAGCCCCTTACGACGGTGTGAAGAGCGCCTGTAGGGTGCGATGAATCACTTAGTGTATTATATATACTGGTATATTTTACAGTATATATGAAACCTTTTTTTCTTATGAGTTTTGTTTTTAAATAGCAGCAGAACAAGAAGTGTGCGTCAGGCTCCTATGTTAAGTAACTCTTATTGCTTCGGCTGTCTACGTCTTTTTTTTTTTTTTTTTTTAAGATTAGTTTCCATGACTGATCATTCATTTTAAGAATCATATTTATTTCTATACCTTACATCTTGTGTCTGCCCCTCTATCTAACCTCGTATGTTCCTCATTATATCAGATGCAGAATTATCCTGTACGCCATGCGATTTCTTATGTTACTTGTATCCTTGTTCAGTTGCACCCACAGGTATTCAGCTCACTGTCATATCTATGTCGCATCTCAGCTGCTGCGGAATCAATGACGCCATAAAAATAACCGATGATACAGTGCCGATTTCAAAATTTGGCATTATGAAGATTAGTAGAGGTGCCCCAGCCAGCTTGCATTCGTGGGCCCCATATGCCTTAAGTACTATAGGGTTGATGTATCAAGAAATTAATGGAGATGTGGATCAGTAGAGAAGTTGCCTACAGCAACCAAACAGCGTGTACCTATCATTTTATAGGATATACTTGATAAATGTGGAGCTGCTATGGGCACTGGTCCATGTCTTCCCTGCTTAATACACCAACCACACTTTAAATCAGTGAAACTTCCTTTTTAATACAGTATAATTCTGTCTTTCAGTACTGTTATCAGTCAGGCGGTTTATGGTGTTACAACTTGTTTTTGGAAACGTGACAATTTACTTACCCCCTTCATAGGTGCCCATCCCTTCATACCCTGGAATATCTGTCCATTCAGGGAGTGGAGCTGTTGGACCATCCGTGCCCATAGCCGGACTAGTGGCAGCAGCTGGAGGGTAATATGGCGGACTCATCGACGGATTCATGGCCGCTGAAGCCATCTTTCCTTCGGGTTCGTTCATGTATCCAGGGATGAGATGTTTCCGCTCAATATCTCATTGAGAAACAGGAGAGGTGAGGACCCAACAGAGACACAAAGCCAGTCTTTAGTAGGAATTACACATAGGGGTAGATTTACAAGAATATGGTTGATCAGTGGCTTTGAAAGATGAATTTAAAGAAATAAATACTAAACCGGACTGGTGTAACATTGTTCTCTGTTGCGGTTTTAAACCCAACCATCAAAGTTTCCAGTTATCGTTGGCTGTGACAAACTGCAAGTGTGTAAATCTGCCCCATAGGGTCCATTAACAACACAAAACTACGACATCTTGGCCAAAATAAGTGTGCTGAGAAAGTTGTCCGTATTTGTACAGAATCCTAAGGTTTGATAAGTCTTATTGAGATGAGCAAAGAAAATGAGATTGCACTACAAAGGTAGAGATTAACGTAAAGAGATGAACTATAGGAGAGGGTATATATTTAAGGTGGGTGTGGGTCATTGCTTTGTAGAAGTCATATGACCAATTTCAGTCTGCAGAAGCATTTCTGAGCTGGAGGAGATCCGCTTTCATCCTATACTTCTCATTTTAAAGACATGTTGCTCCCCCTAGTTGCATTTTGGCAAAGAAGCGCATTTCGCCGCACAACTTCAAACACACAAGTGCACCACCTGTGATAATGACAGCCCTACTCTCCCCTCACTCCTATGATTTATTTAAGTCATAAGCCAGGCTGAAGAGAGCAGTATTTCTGGATAAAAACATAAAAAATAGAATGAAAAAGGGGAGATTCTAAAGTTGTAACAGGACGGACGTGACAGTTGCACTATTTCACAGTCCATACATTTCCATAAGTGTCACTCCTTGCCGGTCATCTAAAGAGAGCGCACAGTTAACCTGCACTTTAACACCAGTCAGACCATTGTCAGATGTCGGGAGCATCCACGTGCTTCATCAGTGAGGACCACAGATGTCAGAGCCAGTGAGAGCTACTCAGACAGATCTGCTCACATAAGAACACCTGTAAGTACTTACCTAGTGACCAGCTTGTACACCCAGCGATAGAGAGAGAGAGAATCTGAGCAGAAAAGGAAGGAGCCGATCTATGTGTATCTACAGCTGCCTCATATAGTGCAGTAACATCTACCTTCTTACTGAGTCATAGTATCATAAAACAGAGAATGGTCAATGATTACACAGAGCAATTCTTACCTAAAGGATCACAGTGTTTCCTACTAGGCACTCCAGGGGAGTTTAGGGTCAGACTGCAGGGGAGGGAGGGTTAGGTTTAGGCAGCGGGAGGGGGGACTTAGGTTTAGGCACCTCGTGGGGTGGATAGGGTCAGGCACCAAGGGGTGAGGTTAGGCTGCGGGAACAGATGGGTAGGGGAGGAGGGAGAACACCCCAAACTCATCCCTGTCGGGATTTCCACCTTCAGTATGACGGCGTCAGTATTACGACTGCTGGGATCCCAAGCGTTGGCATTACATACTGAATCCGTTTGCAGATGTGGTGTCAGGAACATAGGGCGGCTGGATACACACACCTGGGGTCATCAGGTAATTGGGCTGATATGGCTGTCCCATGGCTCCATAAGCAGCTGGATGTCCTCCACTAGAGAAGAACAAAAAATATTAGAGGAATTTAAATTTTATGTCTCAGAACATTGAGTCTAATTTATGTTTGTTAGTACAGCACAAAAGACAAAAAGTAACTTTAACTGTGTGGTCTGGAACAAACCATGCTAGTGGAGCAAATACATTTATATTGTTTCTGTGCAGGGTAAATACTGGCTGCTTTTGCATGTAGCCCACACGTGTTATTCAGCATTATTTTTACACTGCAATTTAGATTTTAGTATAAACCCCCCAAACCTCCCCACAAATCAAAGAATGGCCAAACACGTAAAGATTTATTGTCAGATCTGGCTGGTTGGAACGAAAATCTGGTAATGTATGGGAGCAAATGACAATTGACCATTTGCTCCCAAACACTTAAAACCAGACAAAAATGGTCAAACTGGTTAAATCCATTTGATTTAACCAATTTGTCTGAACGACTGTTTTTGGCAGTTTACCGGCATTTCAGAGCAAATGGTTAATTGTCATTTGCTGCTATTCATTACCAGATTTTTGTTCCAACCAGACAGGACAAGGGGCCTAATTCAGACCTGATCGCTCACTAGGGTTTTTTTGAACTGCTGCGAACAGATAGTCACCGCCAGTGCCAGATTAAGGTTCACATGGGCCTGGAGCTGAAATCTCTGAAGGGCCTATTGTGTGCCGCCACAGTGGATGTGACTAGTGATATGGGGGACATGACCGGTTCGGTGGGGGTGTGGCCTGCATTATGGGCTATGGCTAGCGCCTTCCTTCAATCACCTCAATTGCCCTCCCCACTGTGTTTAAAGCCACAGTGTAATTTGAAAGTCTACAAATGAAAAAAAGGAAACACCTCTTTTTAATGTGACAAAAAAAAAGAAAAATGGCACTTAGGGGAGTATTCAATTGATGTCGGATCCTTTCTGACGGAAAGGATCCGGCATTTCAGTATTCAATTAGCAGCCAAATCCGTCAAGATTTGGCCGTTCCGGACAATGCCAATCCGTCTTTTTTTAAAGTCAGATTCACATTGTCGGAAACGGGCTAAAACATGTCGGATTTGGCCACGAATCCGTCAAAACACGTGGATTCACGTGCTTTCCGACAAGTCGGATTTTCTGACTTGTCGGATAAACAGGAGTTTGATTGAATAGGTTGAATCTGGATTAGACCTTACACTCCCGTTTATCTGACAAGTCAAGAAATCCGACTTGAATTGAATATGGCCCACAGTCTGATGATTTCAGTAGAACTCCATATATGTTTACTTATAAATAACATTTTACAATTATGTAAATGCTAACGGTAATAACAAATACAATTAAAATTGGTCATAAAAAAGGAATGAATATATATTTTAATAAAATAAAAATATCAGCTGTCTTAAACAATGACTATATGGTTTTCAGGTCTTCAAGAAAAGATAGTGCTATTTCTCAGCAGGAACAAGCAAAACATAGGGGGTCATTCAGCTTCAGCTGCAGTCTTGTTATTTTACCAAAACTGCAACTGGCTGTGATCACATTCTGGGGGACGTCCAGCAAAGGGCAGGGCTGCCAAGCACGCAAATACTCGGTAGCGATGCGATCGCAATTCAATTGCGATCGCATCGCTGAATTGTGGATGCACCCTGCCTCTGCTGGCTAACAAAGGCAGGCACACCGCCGCCATTTTTTAAAATTGGAGCGGCTGCGTGTGACGTCTCACAGCCACCCCAATAACGATCCGGGCATGCTTAGGTTTTCATGGAATACCCCCCCAATGCCAAGACGCCACCCACCACCCGCTGCTGTCAATCATGCAGCAGTCACATCCTTCTGTGATGCGACTGCAATATGACAGCCCGCACACGCCCATTGCAGCCAATGCAAGTGCGCATTACAGCACTGGTTGGGAGAATGCGAATGCAACGCATCTCCGACCTGTGCTGAATTAGGCCCATAATCAGGAAATGGGTTCCTGAACCTGTCCTGGGCCAAAATGTACTTTCCATAAGATACGTTTTATGTGAAAGTCTCTCTGAGCGCCATCTTTTCTATCTATCTATCTATCTATCTATCTATCTATCTATCTATCTATCTATCTATCTATCTATCTACTCTATCTATCTATCTATCTATCTATCTATCTATCTATCTATCTATCTATCTATCTGTCTGTTTGTCTATCTATCCGTTTTTGTTTTTTTAAAAGCTCCTCCCCCAAATAGTACTGGCTGCACTGCAGTAGAAAGAAGGGTATATATGTGTCGGCACTATTCAATTTGTGTTAAATTGAATTGACCCCATAGATTATTTCTGATCAGTATACAATTTCATTCGTATTTAACCACTACTCAGAAAATGATTTACTACATCATGGTCATAACATAATTAACCACTTTACAATCACTATCTCCCCAATCCCTAACATTAATTAACTCCATATCAATTAATTCCATTCATGTTCATTAACCCTTTAATGAACTCCCTCAGTCTCACCTAAAGAACTTCTTCACCCTTATAACAAAACCAAAAAATATTATTACTCCCTTAGTTGTATTGCCTTTCATTTCCATATCTCCTCCTCCCGACCTGTCACTTGTATTTCTCCTCCTCCTGGCCTGTCACTTCTCCACCTCATCCTCCTGACCCGTAGCTTCTCCATCTCCTCCTGACCTGTAGCTTCTCCATCTCCTCCTGACCTGTAGCTTCTCCATCTCCTCCTGACCTGTCACTTCTCCACCTCATCCTCCTGACCCGTAGATTCTCCATCTCCTCCTGACCTGTAGCTTCTCCATCTCCTCCTGACCTGTAGCTTCTCCATCTCCTCCTGACCTGTAGCTTCTCCATCTCCTCCTGACCTGTCGCTTCTCCACCTCATCCTCCTGACCCGTAGCTTCTCCATCTCCTCCTGACCCGTAGCTTCTCCATCTCCTCCTGACCTGTAGCTTCTCCATCTCCTCCTGACCTGTAGCTTCTCCATCTCCTCCTGACCTGTAGCTTCTCCATCTCCTCCTGACCTGTAGCTTCTCCATCTCCTCCTGACCTGTCGCTTCTCCATCTCCTCCTGACCTGTCGCTTCTCCATCTCCTCCTGACCTGTCGCTTCTCCATCTCATCCTGACCTGTCGCTTCTCCATCTCCTCCTGACCTGTCGCTTCTCCATCTCATCCTGACCTGTCGCTTCTCCATCTCATCCTGACCTGTCGCTTCTCCATCTCATCCTGACCTGTAGCTTCTCCATCTCCTCCTGACCTGTCGCTTCTCCATCTCATCCTGACCTGTCGCTTCTCCATCTCATCCTGACCTGTCGCTTCTCCATCTCATCCTGACCTGTCGCTTCTCCATCTCATCCTGACCTGTCGCTTGCATATCTTCTCCTCCCGACCTGACGCTTGCATATCTCCTCCTCCCGACCTGTCACTTGTATTTCTCCTCCTCCTGACCTGTAGCTTCTCCACCTCATCCTCCTGACCTGTAGCTTCTCCATCTCCTCCTGACCTGTAGCTTCTCCATCTCCTCCTGACCTGTAGCTTCTCCATCTCATCCTGACCTGTCACTTGTATTTCTCCTCCTCCTGACCTGTAGCTTCTCCACCTCATCTTCCTGACCTGTAGCTTCTCCATCTCCTCCTGACCTGTAGCTTCTCCATCTCCTCCTGACCTGTAGCTTCTCCATCTCCTCCTGACCTGTCGCTTCTCCATCTCCTCCTGACCTGTAGCTTCTCCATCTCCTCCTGACCTGTCGCTTCTCCATCTCATCCTGACCTGTCGCTTCTCCATCTCATCCTGACCTGTCGCTTCTCCATCTCATCCTGACCTGTTGCTTCTCCATCTCATCCTGACCTGTAGCTTCTCCATCTCATCCTGACCTGTCGCTTGCATATCTTCTCCTCCCGACCTGACGCTTGCATATCTCCTCCTCCCGACCTGTCACTTGTATTTCTCCTCCTCCTGACCTGTAGCTTCTCCACCTCATCCTCCTGACCTGTAGCTTCTCCATCTCATCCTGACCTGTAGCTTCTCCATCTCCTCCTGACCTGTAGCTTCTCCATCTCCTCCTGACCTGTAGCTTCTCCATCTCATCCTGACCTGTAGCTTCTCCATCTCCTCCTGACCTGTAGCTTCTCCATCTCCTCCTGACCTGTAGCTTCTCCATCTCATCCTGACCTGTCGCTTGCATATCTCCTCCTCCCGACCTGTCACTTGTATTTCTCCTCCTCCTGACCTGTAGCTTCTCCACCTCATCTTCCTGACCTGTAGCTTCTCCATCTCCTCCTGACCTGTAGCTTCTCCATCTCCTCCTGACCTGTAGCTTCTCCATCTCCTCCTGACCTGTAGCTTCTCCATCTCCTCCTGACCTGTAGCTTCTCCATCTCCTCCTGACCTGTAGCTTCTCCATCTCATCCTGACCTGTAGCTTCTCCATCTCATCCTGACCTGTGGCTTCTCCATCTCATCCTGACCTGTCGCTTGCATATCTCCTCCTCCCGACCTGACGCTTGTATAATTCCTCCTCCCGACCTGTCTATTCCCCATCTCCTCCTCCCGACCTGTTGCTTCTCCATCTCATCCTCCTGACCTGTCACTTCTCCATCTCATCCTCCTGACCTGTCACTTCTCCATCTCCTCCTCCCGACCTGTCGCTTCTCCATCTCCTCCTCCTGACCGGTCGCTTGCATATCACCTCCTCCTGACCGGTCGCTTGCATATCACCTCCTCCCGACCTGTCGCTTCTCCATCTCATCCTCCTGACCTGTCGCTTCTCCATCTCCTCCAGACCTGTCGTTTACATATCCCCTCCTCCCGACCTGTCGCTTCTCCATCTCCTCCAGACCTGTCGCTTACATATCTCCTCCTCCCGACCTGACGCTTGTATATCTCCTCCTCTCGACCTGTCTATTCCCTACCTCCTCCCAACCTGTCTATTCCCCACCTCCTCCTCCTGACCTGTCTATTCCCCACCTCCTCCTCCTGACCTGTCTATTCCCCACCTCCTCCTCCTGACCTGTCTATTCCCCACCTCCTCCTCCGACCTGTCTATTCCCCACCTCCTCCTCCTGACCTGTCTATTCCCCACCTCCTCCTCCGACCTGTCACTCCTGACCTGTCGCTTCCTCATTTCTATTGCACAAACCCATAAATACTGCGCATGTACAGAGAATTTAAATTTGTTTTGTATTTAATGTATCTGACCCCTCTGTCCACTTACATTTGTCTGGAGCTATTGCAGCCATTGTATGTTAAGTGCCACTGATTGCATTTGCTAAAAATACCTGTCTTTTCTTTACTATATAAATGTACAGTATCCTAGTAACCCTAGTACAATTTGCTACCACAAAACCCAGCAATTCCCCCCCCCCCCCCCGTCTCCTTTTACCATTAATTTTACTGTTACTTCTGTTCCGCTCCTCTGCTATCTGCAGCGTTACCGTTCTGCCCGCTAAGCTGTCTGCAGAGCTGTCTCCTCCTGACTCCTCCTCTCCACAGCACAGATATCATGAGGCTAGAGGAAGCTCGGCCAGGCATCGAAAGCCGGTGTGGAGGAGGACTCTGATGGCGCAGTGGGACAGAGGCGCCGGTAATAGCATCAAGAGTGCCGGCGGCCCCACAATTGTATTGGCACAGGCTGCACGGCTCTACTGTGGCATGACGGTGTGAAAGGGGAGCGGCGGCCAAAGAGGCAGGCAGGGCCCCATACCAGCCCTGGTAGTTACGCCGCTGCCCCTAGCTGCACCCTGGGGTGGTATCTAGGTGATGTCATGTCGCTATTTGTAATGCCGGGGACCGACTCCCGGGGCAAGCAGAGGGTGATGGCCAGCAGGGTTTCCATGGGGCTCTGGGAGGAAGGGCGCTGTCAGATTTTGATAGGAAAATGTTTATTCCTATCATCACTGGCAATCTTCTGTGGGCCTATTTTCATGGGGAGGCCTGGAGCTGCAGCTCCACCCGCCCCATTGTTAATCCGGCCCTGGTCGCCGCCCATAGGGGAGTGTATTTTTGCTTTGCAAGTGTGCGATCGCATGTGTAGCAGAGCTGTACGAAAATAGGATTTTAATTACCTAGCGGTAAATCCTTTTCTCGTAGTCCGTAGAGGATGCTGGGGTCCATATTAGTACCATGGGTATAAACAGGTCCACCAGGATCCATTGACACTTTAAGAGTTTAACAGTGTAGGCTGGCTCCTCCCTCTATGCCCCTCCTACCAGACTCAGTCTAGAAACTGTTTCCGAGGAGATGACATACTTCGAGAGAAGTAAATACACAGATAGTGGCAAGATTCATACCAGCTCACACAACAAGGCAAATCCGTCCAACAGGCCGGAGAACTCAGCAACAGCTGAAATAGTACTGAAAACAGGAACGAACACAGACCTTACCTAGGAACCAGGTAGTACTGAACCAAATAACCACTGCAGGATAAAAAAGCGCTGGGCCGGTGCCCAGCATCCTCTACGGACTACGAGAAAAGGATTTACCGGTAGGTAATTAAAATCCTATTTTCTCTTACGTCCTAGAGGATGCTGGGGTCCATATTAGTACCATGGGGATGTACCAAAGCTCCCAGAATGGGAGGGAGAGCATGCAGGCTCCTGCAGAACTGCTTGACCAAACTTGAGGTCATCAGAGGCCATCGTATCGAACTTGTAAAACTTAGCAAACGTGTTTGAACCAGACCAAGTAGCTGCTCGGCAAAGCTGTAAGGCCGAGACACCCCGGGCAGCTGGCTTCAAGACATCCCGGACCATTGTTTGAATCACCAACGCTTTCTCCACCGGTAGAAACACCCTCTGCACCTCCGTGTCGAGGATCATCCCCAGGAAAGACAGCCTCCTTGTCGGCTCCAGATGAGACTTCAGGATCCAAAATGAAGTCTCTGCGAGCGGTTATCTCAGGACTGACGGAGGGGGAGTTCCTGGTGTCACTGGACATCAAGGATGCGTACCTCCACATTCCCATTTGGTCGCCGCATCAGGCATATCTCAGGCTTGCACTGTTAGATGATCACTATTAGTTTCAGGCACTGCCATTCGGTCTCTCCACAGCACCGAGGGTCTTCACCAAGGTGATGGCAGAGATGATGGTTCTCCTCCGCAAGCAGGGGGTGAACATAATTCCGTATCTGGACGACCTGCTGATCAAGGCATCGTCCAGGGAGAAGTTGCTAAGATCCATTGTTCTCACAACGCATCTGCTCAAGGAGCACGGTTGGATCCTGAACCTCCAGATATCATTGGCCAACGATATACCAACAACCTTTTATGACATATTATATTTTATTATACTGTAATGATCGTTTAGTGCATCTGCACCCCCTTTGTCTGTGCATACTACAACAGTGCAATCTTGATTACATGGGATGGGATCTTCCTGAGAAGATATATCCTCTGCAGCATATGAGACAGAGTCTCTAGACATGGTTGCTTGCACACCCCACATACACACAGGGTACAGGGCAGACAGAGTTTCCCCCCCAAGAACGGCAGAGAGACACAGAGATTGGAGCCAACCCACAAACAGCGCTATACAGGTATAGGGAGACCCTTAACCAGCGCTGACTGTGTCCCTTAATAGGTGACACAATCTATACACAGCCTCCCCTCCCTTCTACAACCCCCTGGTACCGTACAGATAGCTGGAGTTGCTCTGGAGGGACTGCTCTTCACATGCAGCATGTCTGCAGGCAGGAAAATGGCGCTGAACGCTGCTGGGTCCGCTCTGGGAAGCTCCGCCCACTTAATGGCGCTGTCTTCCCGCTCTTACAAGATTATACTGGCCTGAGGATTTTCTGCCGGATCAGGGCGCCCCTCACAGCGCCACACCATGTACCATTGAGCCCCCACGAGCACAGTCAGTACTGCGCTCCCTACCCTGTAGCTGCCATCTTCACATCGGCTCCCCGCTTGCCAGGGAGCCGATGACTCACTCGCCACACTTTAGCTCTGCAAGGGGGTGGCGGCATGCTGCCGGGGTGAGCGTTCCCCTGCGGCGGGGAGCGATCTATCTTCCCTGGAGCTCAGTGTCCAGTCAGCGGAGACAGTGGCTCAGACCCCGCAGGGCGGACACTGCTCCCCCCCTCAGTCCCACACTGCAGGCAGGCTGTTGCCAGCAGCCTCCCTGTAAAATAACAAACTCTAAAAAAACTTTTACTAAAGAAGCTCTGTAGTGCTCCCCTAGCTGCGACCGACTCCTCCGGGCACATTTTCTAAACTGAGTCTGGTAGGAGGGGCATAGAGGGAGGAGCCAGCCCACACTGTTAAACTCTTAAAGTGCCAATGGCTCCTGGTGGACCCGTCTATACCCATGGTACTAATATGGACCCCAGCATCCTCTAGGACGTAAGAGCCCGAGGAGACGGACAACTTCGAGAGAAGGATATTACACAGACAGTGGCGAGATTCACTCCAGCTCACACATACAAGGCAAACCAAGCTAACCAGCTTGAAAAATCAGCAACAGCTGAACAATGGTGGTCATTCCGAGTTGATCGCTCGCTGCCGTTTTCCGCAGCACAGAGATCAGGCTAATATTCTGCAGTTCTGAGCATGCGTATGGGCCACAGGGCACACGCGCCAAGTACTTTCACACAAAACTATGCAGTTTTACACAAGGTCGAGCGACGCTTTTCAGTCGCTCTGCTGATCGGTGAGTGATTGACATGAATGGGGCATTTCTAGGAGGTAACTGACCGTTTAACGGGAGTGTGCTAAAAAACGCAGGCGTGTCAACAGATAACGCAGGCTTGCCTGGAGAAACGGGGAGTGGCTGGCCGAACGCAGGGCGTGTTTGTGACGTCAAAACAGGAACTAAACTGTCTGCAATGATCGCAAGATAGGAGTAGGTCTGGAGCTACTCAGAACCTGCATGAAAATATTTAATAGCAGAACTGCTAACCTTTCGGTCACACTTCTGCTAAGCTAAGATACACTCCCAAATGGCGGCGGCCTAGCGTTTGCACTGCTGCTAAAAGCAGCTAGAGAGCGAACAACTCGGAATGAGGGCCTATATTACTTAACCAAGTAACAAAACAGTATTTAACCAAGAAAGAATCAGTACTGAACTAAGTAACCACTGCAGGATCACGAAGCGCTGGGCAGGCGCCCAGCATCCTCTACGGACTACGAGAAAAGGATTTACCGGTAGGTAATTAAAATCCTATTTTCTCTTACGTCCTAGAGGATGCTGGGGTCCACATTAGTACCATGGGGATGTACCAAAGCTCCCAGAACGGGAGGGAGAGCGCGGAGGCTCCTGCAGAACTGATTGACCAAACTTCAGGTCCTCAGAGGCCAAAATATCGAACTTGTAGAACTTTGCAAACGTGTTCGACCCCGACCAAGTAGTCGCTCGGCAAAGTTGTAAAGCCGAGACACCCCGGGCAGCCGCCCAGGAAGAACCCACCTTACGAGTAGAGTGGGCCTTAACAGATGTAGGACACGGGAATCCTGCCGTAGAATATGCATGCTGGATAGTGAACCTGAACCAGCGAGAAAACGTCTGCTTAGAAGCAGTACACCCAAGTTTCTTGGGATCATATAGGACAAACAGAGAGTCTGATTTACTGTGACGAGCAGTCCTCTTCACATAGATTTTCAGAGCCCTTACAACATCCAAGGACTTTGATGAAAATGAGGAGTCAGTAGCAACTGGCACCACAATAGGTTAGTTGATATGAAATGCCGACACAACCTTCGGAAGGAACTGCTGACGTGTCCGGAGCTCAGCTCTATCTTCATGGAAGATCAAGTAGGGGCTCTTACAAGACAAAGCCCCCAACTCCGACACACATCTAGCAGAAGCAAAGGCCAACAAAGTGACAGCCTTCCACGTGAGAAACTTGACCTCAACCTCCCGTAGAGGTTCGAACCAATCCGATTGGAGGAACTGTAACACCACGTTAAGATCCCAGGGCGCCGTAGGCAGCACAAAGGGAGGCTGGATGTGCAGAACCCCTTTCAGAAAAGTCTGAACCTCAGGGAGGGAAGCCAACTGTTTCTGGAAGAAAATGGATAGGGACGAAATCTGGACCTTTACGGATCCTAACCTCAGGTCCATATCCACTCCTGCTTGCAGGAAGAGGAGAAACCATCCCAGTTGAAACTCCACCGTAGGAAACTTCTTGGACTCACACCAAGATACATATTTTTTCCAAATACGATGGTAATGTTTAGACATTACTCCTTTCCTAGCCTGTATCAGGGTAGGAATAACCTTGTTCGGAATGCCCTGCCGAGCTAATATCTGGCATTCAACCTCCATGCCGTCAAACGTAGCCGTGGTAAGTCTTGATAAGCAAACGGCCCCTGCTGTAGCAGGTCCTCCCGAAGAGGAAGAGGCCTCAGCTCTTCTAGCAGTAGATCCAGAAGTTCTGCATACCAAGCCCTTCTTGGCCACTCCAGAGCAATGAGGATTGCCTGAACTCTTGTTCTCCTTATGAGTTTTAGAACTCTTGGAATGAGTGGAAGTGGAGGAAACATGTGCACCGACTGGAACACCCACGGAGTCACTAGGGCGTTCACTGCCACGGCTTGCGGGTCCCTCGACCTGGAACAGTACCGCCAAAGCTTCTTGTTGAGACGAGAGACCATCATGTCTATTTGAGGTACACCCCAAAGATCTGTTACCTCCGTGAACACCTCCGGATGGAGTCCCCACTCTCCTGGATGGAGATCGTGTCTGCTGAGTAAGTCCGCTTCCCAGTTGTCTACTCCCGGAATGAAGATTGCTGACAGCGCCAACGCGTGTTTTTCTGCCCAGAGGATGATTTTTGTTACCTCTGACATTGCAGCTCTGCTTCGTTCCGCCCTGTCGGTTGATGTAAGCCACCGTCGTTACATTGTCCGAATGCACTTGAATGGCTCGATCTTGCAGAAGATGGGCCGATTGGAGAAGACTGTTGTAGACAGCTCTTAGTTCCAGAATGTTTATTGGAAGGCTGAATTCCAGGCTTGACCACCATCCTTGGAAGGTTTCCCCCTGAGTGACTGCGCCCCGGAGACTTGCATCCGTGGTTAGAAGGATCCAGTCCTGAATCCCGACCTGCAGCCCTCCAGAAGGTGAGGTAGTTGCAGCCACCAGAGGAGTGAAATCCTGGCCTTCGGCGACAGACGTATTCTCTGGTGCATGTGTAGATGAGATCCCGACCACTTGTCCAGGAGATCCAGTTGGAAGGACCGAGCATGAAACCTTCCATACTGTAGAGCCTCGTAAGAGGCCACCATCTTCCCCAGAAGGCGAATGCACTGATGAACTGAAATCCGGGCTGACTTCAGGACATCCCGGACCATTGTTTGTATCACCAACGCTTTCTCCTCCAGGAGAAACACCCTCTGCACTTCCGTGTCGAGGATCATTCCCAGAAAAGACAACCTCCTGGTCGGCTCCAAATGTGATTTTGGAAGGTTCAGGATCCAACCGTGTTCCCTGAGCAGACGAGTCGTGAGAACAATGGACTGCAACAATGTTTCCCTGGATGATGCCTTTAACAGCAGATCGTCCAGATATGGGATTATGTTCACCCCCTGTCTGCGGAGGAGAACCATTATCTCTGCCATCACCTTGGTGAACACCCTCGGTGCTGTGGAGAGGCCGAATGGCAGTGCCTGAAATTGATAGTGACTGTCTAACAGTGCAAATCTGAGATAAGACTGGTGCGGCAGTCAAATCGGAATGTGGAGGTACGCATCCTTGATATCCAGGGATACCAGAAACTCTCCCTCCTCCAGACCTGAAATCACTGCTCTCAGAGACTCCATTTTGAATTTGAACACCCTCAGGTAAGGGTTCAATGATTTAAAGTTCAAAATTGGTCTGACCGAACCATCCGGTTTCGGTACCACGAAAAGGTTTGAATAATAACCCTTGTTCTGCATATGAGGTGGAACTGGGACAATGACCTGTGACTTTTCCAATTTTAGGATGGCTTCCTGTAGGATAGCCCTGTCTGTCAGCAAAGCTGGCAAGCCTGATTTGAAGAATCGGTGAGGCAGGAGTTCTTGAAACTCCTGCCTGTACCCCTGGGACACAATATCCTGTACCCAGGGATCCAGGCCGGACGACACCCAGTTGTGTCTGAAATGTCTGAGTCTCGCACCCACCAGCCCGTCCTCCAGGCTTTGTGGTCCACCGTCATGCAGAGGATTTTGAGGAACCAGAAGCAGGTCTCTGGTCCTGGGAGCCTGCGGGTGCAGGCTTTTTGGATTTTGCATGACCACCTCTAAAGAAAGTGGTAGGAGGCTTGGACTTTTTTGCCTTAGCGGTCGAAAGGACTGCGGCACAGCTGAAGAAAATGGTTTCTTCGTAGAAGGTGTAGCAGAGGGAAGGAAAGGTGACTTACCCGCGGTTGCCGTGGAAATCCATTCCCCAAATAGAGCCTGACCTGTGTAGGGTAGGTTCTCCACAATTCTCCTGGATTCCGCGTCTACAGACCATTGGTGTAGCCAGAGTCCCCTGCGAGCTGAGACAGACATGGAAGATATCCTTGCAGTCAGCGTACCCAGGTCCTTCATGGATTCCACCATGAACCCCGCAGAATCCTGTATGTTACGTAAAAACAATTCAATGTCACTTCTATCCATTGTATCCAAATCCTCTAGTAATGTGCCTGACCACTTTACTATGGCTTTAGAAATCCATGCACAGGCAATAGTGGGCATTAATGCCACTCCTGAAGCAGTGTAAATGGATTTGGGCGTAGTGTCAATCTTACGATCAGCCGGTTCTTTTAACGCGGTAGATCCCGGGACAGGTAAAATAACCTTTTTAGACAGTCTGATGCGTCAACAATGGGTGGGTTTTCCCATTTTTTCCGATCTTCCTCAGGGAAGGGAAAAGCAACCAGAACCCTTTTTGGGATCTGGAATTTTTTCTCTGGGTTTTCCCAGGATTTTTCAAATATAGCGTTTAATTCTTTAGATGCAGGGAAGATTAGCGAGGCTTTCTTATTGTCAGTGAAGTAAGCCTCCTCAACCTGCTCAGGTGTTGTGTCATTAATGTTTAATACATCTCTAATGGCCTCAATCATGAGCTGCACCCGTTAGCAACGGATGCCGCCCCCCTCAGCACATCCACATCACCGTCTGCCGTATCAGAATCGGTATCCGTGTCATGTTGCATAATTTGGGCAAGTGCACATTTCTGTGGGAACATGCTAGGGGATTTTGCAGTAAATAGGAACAGAGCCTGACCAAACTGCCATAGATTTCTTCAACACCTGAGTTTCAGTCTCAGTCTTAGCTACCCTAGTAGAGATCTGAGAGATCATTCCTTTGATAGAAGTTAACCTCTCAGGTTCAACAATAGGGATCTGAGACAAAGCATTACAATCCTGTGTACATGGAATAGATCCTTCCTGAGGGGAAACCTCTTCTGCAGCATATGACTCTAATCCATGCTCTCATTATCTCCCGCATTAATTATTGCAATAGTCTCCTAACTGGTCTTCCCAAAACGAGACTCTCACCACTACAATCCTTTCTGAATGCAGTGGCGAGGCTAATCTTCCTCGCTAGACGTTCATCGTCTGCAGATCCACTCTCAGTCCCTCCATTGGTTACCTGTATTCTACCGTATTCAATATAAAATACTTTTACTCACACACAAGGCCATTAACCAAACTACACCAACGTACATCACTTCGCTTATCTCAAAATATCTCCCAACCCAACCTCTTCGCTCTTCACAAGACCTGCGTCTCTCATCCACACTCATTACTCGCTCCCACTCACGATTGCAGGACTTTCATCGGGCTGCACACACTCTGTGGAATGCCCTACCACGCACAATAAGACTCTCCTCTAGTCTCCAAACCTTCCAGCGTTCCCTGAAAACTCACCTCTTTAGGCAAGCCTATAAAATTCCAGAACCACCCACATAACTTTCATAAACCTTTCTATCTAATTGCATCCACTCTGTACAGTCCACACATATCCTCACATGTCATCTCATTCTTCACTTTCCCTTCCTCTCAAACCCGGTTCATCATTGCTGTATGACCATATCATAGAGCCCACCAAGAACCTTTGCAATCTGGCAGACAATTATCCAATAGATAGCACCTTTCCTTGTGTATACATGCCTATTTCAATATATAGTAACATAGTAACTAAGGTTGAAAAAAGACAATTGTCCATTGAGTTCAACCTATTTGTGGTCTCCTATGCAGCCTTATTATAGGACTAGTTATTTTTATGTTAGGACAAGTTATATTAACTATAATGCGCACCATAACCCTGAATATCTTCATCCAATAGGAATTTATCTAACCCATTCTTAAAGGTGTTGACTGAGTCCACAGTTACTACTCTCTCAGGCAGGGAATTCCAAACACGTATTGTCCTTACTGTGAAAAAACCTTTTCGCCTCAATGTGCGGAAACTCCTCTCCTCTAACCTAAGCGAGTGACCACGTGTCCTCTGTGCTGATCTTATAGAAAACAGGTCCCTCCCAAGCTCTGTGTATTGTCCCCTTATATATTTGTAGATGTTGATCATGTCCCCTCTTAGTCTCCTCTTTTCCAATGTAAACATGCCTAGCCTTGCAAGCCTTTCCTCGTATTTCAGCGTCTCCATGCCCTTGATTAGTTTGGTCGCCAGCCTCTGAACCTTTTCTAGCTCCAGGATATCCTTTTTGTAATATGGTGCCCAAAATTGCACACAGTATTCAAGATGAGGCCTCATTAGTGATTTATATAATGGGAGTATAATACTCTCATCCCTTGCATCAATTCCCCGTTTTATGCATGCTAATATCTTATTAGCCTTCTTTGCTGCACTCCTACTTTGGGTACTACTGCTTAATTTGTTATCTATGTGAACCCCTAAGTCTTTTTCCAGTACAGAATCCCCTAACATTACCCCATTTAGTATGTAGGTGTTATTTTTGGTCTTACCCCCACAGTGCATTACCTTACACTTGTCTGTGTTGAATCTCATTCTCTGTTTTGCTGCCCATGCTTCCAGTTTAGTTAAGTCGTTCTGAAGAGACTCAGCATCCCCCTCCGTATTTATAACCTTACACAATTTGGTATCGTCTGCGAAAATTGATACCATGCTCTCTAGACCTACTGTTAGGTCGTTGATGAAAATGTTGAACAAAAGTGGTCCAAGTACAGCCCCTTGTGGCACACCACTTAGTACTTTAGTCCAATTTGAAAATGATCCATTGACCACAACACGCTGCTCCCTATTATCTAACCAATTACTGACCCAAGTGCATATTGTGCTCCCTAGCCCTATTTCTTGTAGCTTGTAGATAAAACGCAAGTGTGGTACAGTGTTGAAAGCTTTGGCAAAGTCTAAAAAGATTATATCCACCTCCTTACCCTGATCCAGGTTCGCACTTACTATTTCATAAAAGCCAAGTAAGTTGGTCTGACATGATCTGTCCTTCACAAATCCATGTTGGTTCCTTTTAATGACCTTATTTGCTTCAAAGAACTTTTGAATACTGTCCCTTAGAATACCTTCCAATACTTTCCCCACTATAGATGTAAGACTAACTGGTCTATAATTACCTGGTTCAGCTTTGCTCCCCTTTTTAAATATCGGCACTACCTCCGCTATACGCCAGTCTTTGGGAACCATACCCGATTTAACCGAATCCATGAAGATCAAAAATAGAGGTCTTGCTAGTTCAGCGTGCAGCTCCATAAGAACCCTCAGGTGAATTCCATCGGGACCAGGTGACTTATTAATCTTTAACTTTTTTAATCGGTCACAGACTACCTCCTCACATAAATAAGCATTTAGCAGTGGGACATTATCTTTGTTGAGATTTTGTGTTAGACCCAGCATTTGGTCCTCTCTGGTAAATACCGTTGAAAAAAACTTGTTTAGTTTGTTTGCTATGTCATTATCATTTTTGATTAAGACTCCCCTCTTGTCCTTTAAAGGGCCTATACTCTCCTTCTTTAGTCTCTTGCTGTTGATGTACTTAAAAAATTTTGGGGGGGATTCGCTTTGCTTTCCTTTGCTACTAGTTTTTCAGTTTCTACTTTAGACGCTCATTCCTTTTTTGCATATTTTGTTACAGTCCTTAGAGTGTTGAAATGACTCCGCATCCCCCTCAGATTTGTATTTTTGAAATGCTCGTCTTTTTTTGTCCATTAATTCCTTTATATTTTTGTTAAACCACATTAGTTTGGGATTTTTATTCCTTTTTTTTGCTGCTGGTGGGAATAAATTTATGAGTATTATTAATTAGCAGTGATTTTAATACATCCCATTTCTCTGTAGTATTTTTTCCTTGAAACAGAATTTCCCATTCAATGTCCCTTAACGCTTCCTTCATCATGTCAAAGTTGGCTTTGCTAAAGTTTAGAGTCCTAGTTGAGCCAGTATATGAAAACTGATATTGAATGTGACCATATTGTGGTCGCTGTTACCTATGGGCTCTCCTATTTCAATATTTGATACCAATTCCCCATTGTTAGTTAATACCAGGTCTAAGATTGCATTGTACCTAGTTGGTTCCTCGATTAACTGAACTAAGTAATTATCATTTAGCGTGTTTAGAAACATATTGCCCCTAGCAGTATCACATGAATTGATTTTCCAGTTTATCTCTGGATAGTTAAAGTCTCCCATCACTACTATGTCACCTACTCCTGCTGCTCTTTCAATTTGGTTCAGTAACAATTTCTCGTCAGACACATTAATAGCAGGCGGCCTGTAGCATAACCCCAATAACTTCTTTATTCCTTTACCCCCACATGCAATTTCTACCCATAACGTCTCAATAGTATTTACAGTCCCTTCTTGAATATCTTCCCGTATAACAGGTTTTAGAAATGGCTTTACATAAACCCCGCCACCCCGTTTATTTAGTCTGTCTCTCCTGTACAGCGTGTAACTCTCTAGATTGACTGTCCAATCGTGAGATTCGTCCCACCACATTTCAGCAATGCCTATAATATCATATTCCCTGCTTGCTGCGAGGATTTCTAGTTCCCCCTTTTTACCTGTAAGGCTTCTAGCATTTACATACATACAATTGATACCCCTTTCAGACAGAGAAAAGAACCCGGTAATTTCCCTGCTCTTGAAGGGTCGACCCGGGATTTTTTTCTGTCCTAAAGGGTCAACACAGGACTGAGTTCCCGGGAATTCGACCCAGGAATTTACCTGGGTTTTTCCCGGCTCTTACACGGGTTGCCGGCTGTCTGAAAGAGTCCGACCCAGTATTTTAGAAACAGGTCGAGACTGACAGCGCTTATTGGCTGAGCTGGCGGGGCACTGGCGATTGGCTGAGCAGCAGGTACTCTCTGATTGGCTGAGCGGGCGTGGCACTGGCGCTGGCATCTGAGGGCATCATTATGCTGCAGCGGAGACGTAGGGAGACAGCATGGCGCATTGGAAGGAGGAAGAGATCAGGGAGCTGCTTACAGTGCTACATATACAGATACAGATACAGTGCTAGCCGCTGCATCAGGCTCTCATTTGCTGTGTGAAACAGCAAAAAACAGCAATAAGCCAGGAACTCCGGGCTACTCAGCAGTAACTCGTCGGCCATTGCTAATGCAATGCTGTGATCAGTCACCGCCCACTTTCAAGACCTCATCTCTGTGTGCCAAAAAAAAAAGTCCATTTTTTATGACACACAAGTCTATTGCAGGGCTGACACGGGTTCTGTCTGAAAGGGGTCTACCTGGGAATTTCCCGGGTTTTTTGTGCTGTGTGAAAGGGGGAAAGGGACTGTAACCCGGGTTTTCCCGGGAACACAAACTTATGAAAAATCCGGGGTTTTGAGATTTTTCTGTCTGAAAGTGGTATGAGATATGTATTTCCCCTTATGGTAGGGACATCATAATTCTTATGCAGTAAAGATGACCCGTAATCGTCATTGGTTACTGTTATTCTAAAACCCTTTTTAGTTCCCATATTACTACCCTTGCCGTCTGCTCTATTCCTCCCCCCTACTCCTCCCCCATTTTGTTCACGAACGCCACCTCTGCTATTCTTACTGAATGACCCGTAATTTCTTGCTAAACCCTCCCCCCAGGCTCCTAGTTTAAAATCTCCTCCAACCTTCTAACCATCCTTCCCCCCAGCACCGCTGCCCCCTCCTCATTCAGGTGCAATCCGTCACGACAAAAAAGATGGTGCCTGACTGAGAAGTCCGCCCAGTGTTCTAGGAACATAAACCCTTCTTTCCTGCACCAATCCCTAAGCCACACATTTACCTCCCTAATCTCCCTCTGCCTCCCTGGACTAGCGCGTGGCACGGGTAATAATTCGGAGAATATTACCTTAGATGTCCTTGCCTTAAGTTTCTTGCCTAATTCCCTATAGTCTTTCTTAAGGACATCCCACCTTCCACTAACTTTGTCGTTGGTGCCAACGTGCAGCAAGACCGCTGGATCATTCCCAGCCCCTCCCAACAATCTATCTACCCGGTCCGCGACATGCCGCACCCGAGCACCCAGGAGACAACAGACCGTACGGCGATCACGGTCCCGGTAGCAAATTGCCCTATCTGTCTTCCTAATAATGGAATCCCCTACCACCACCATCTGACTAGGTACCTTACCAACTTTTATCCCAACTGCGCCAGAGGGACCGCTCCTCTGGTTGCTAGATGGAACAGTCGCCTACGGCACCGTCATTTCTTCACTATCAATATACAATATAGATTGTAAGCTTGCGAGCAGGGCCTTCCTACCTCTATGACTGTTTGTTATTACCCAGTTTTGTTATATCCAGAGGCGTAGCGTGGAGACATGACACCCGGAGCAGGGTCATGTCACGGCGCCGCCACCCACCACACATACATACATAGATTCACACACATTTAGGCACAGACATACATAAACACACAAATATACACACACAGATATACACTAGAGATGAGCGGGTTCGGTTTCTCTGAATCCGAACCCGCCCGAACTTCATGTTTTTTTCACGGGTCCGAGCGACTCGGATCTTCCCGCCTTGCTCGGTTAACCCGAGCGCGCCCGAACGTCATCATGACGCTGTCGGATTCTCGCGAGGCTCGGATTCTATCGCGAGACTCGGATTCTATATAAGGAGCCGCGCGTCGCCGCCATTTTCACACGTGCATTGAGATTGATAGGGAGAGGACGTGGCTGGCGTCCTCTCCATTTAGATTAGGGTTGAGAGAGAGAGAGAGAGATTGACCTGAGGCTGTGATACTGTAGAAGAGAGTGCAGAGTTTAGTGACTGACGACCACAGTGACCACCAGACAGTGCAGTTGTTTGTTTTATTTAATAATATATCCGTTCTCTGCCTGAAAAAAACGATACACACAGTGACTCAGTCACATACCATATCTGTGTGCACTGCTCAGCCCAGTGTGCTGCATCAATGTATATATATATCTGACTGTGCTCAGCTCACACAGCTTATAATTGTGGGGGAGACTGGGGAGCACTGCAGTGCCAGTTATAGGTTATAGCAGGAGCCAGGAGTACATAATATTATATTAAAATTAAACAGTGCACACTTTTGCTGCAGGAGTGCCACTGCCAGTGTGACTAGTGACCAGTGACCTGACCACCAGTATATATAATATTAGTAGTATACTATCTCTTTATCAACCAGTCTATATTAGCAGCAGACACAGTACAGTGCGGTAGTTCACGGCTGTGGCTACCTCTGTGTCGGCACTCGGCAGCCCGTCCATAATTGTATATACCACCTAACCGTGGTTTTTTTTTCTTTCTTTATACATACATACTAGTTACGAGTATACTATCTCTTTATCAACCAGTCTATATATTAGCAGCAGACACAGTACAGTGCGGTAGTTCACGGCTGTGGCTACCTCTGTGTCGGCACTCGGCAGCCCGTCCATAATTGTATATACCACCTAACCGTGGTTTTTTTTTCTTTCTTTATACATACATACTAGTTACGAGTATACTATCTCTTTATCAACCAGTCTATATTAGCAGCAGACACAGTACAGTGCGGTAGTTCACGGCTGTGGCTACCTCTGTGTCGGCACTCGGCAGCCCGTCCATAATTGTATATACCACCTAACCGTGGTTTTTTTTTCTTTCTTTATACATACATACTAGTTACGAGTATACTATCTCTTTATCAACCAGTCTATATATTAGCAGCAGACACAGTACAGTGCGGTAGTTCACGGCTGTGGCTACCTCTGTGTCGGCACTCGGCAGCCCGTCCATAATTGTATATACCACCTAACCGTGGTTTTTTTTTCTTTCTTTATACATACATACTAGTTACGAGTATACTATCTCTTTATCAACCAGTCTATATATTAGCAGCAGACACAGTACAGTGCGGTAGTTCACGGCTGTGGCTACCTCTGTGTCGGCACTCGGCAGCCCGTCCATAATTGTATATACCACCTAACCGTGGTTTTTTTTTCTTTCTTTATAGTCATACTAGTTACGAGTATACTATCTCTTTATCAACCAGTCTATATTAGCAGCAGACACAGTACAGTGCGGTAGTTCACGGCTGTGGCTACCTCTGTGTCGGCACTCGGCAGCCCGTCCATAATTGTATATACCACCTAACCGTGGTTTTTTTTTCTTTCTTTATACATACATACTAGTTACGAGTATACTATCTCTTTATCAACCAGTCTATATTAGCAGCAGACACAGTACAGTGCGGTAGTTCACGGCTGTGGCTACCTCTGTGTCGGCACTCGGCAGCCCGTCCATAATTGTATATACCACCTAACCGTGGTTTTTTTTTCTTTCTTTATACATACATACTAGTTACGAGTATACTATCTCTTTATCAACCAGTCTATATATTAGCAGCAGACACAGTACAGTGCGGTAGTTCACGGCTGTGGCTACCTCTGTGTCGGCACTCGGCAGCCCGTCCATAATTGTATATACCACCTAACCGTGGTTTTTTTTTCTTTCTTTATACATACATACTAGTTACGAGTATTCTATCTCTTTATCAACCAGTCTATATATTAGCAGCAGACACAGTACAGTGCGGTAGTTCACGGCTGTGGCTACCTCTGTGTCGGCACTCGGCAGCCCGTCCATAATTGTATATACCACCTAACCGTGGTTTTTTTTTCTTTCTTTATACATACATACTAGTTACGAGTATACTATCTCTTTATCAACCAGTCTATATATTAGCAGCAGACACAGTACAGTGCGGTAGTTCACGGCTGTGGCTACCTCTGTGTCGGCACTCGGCAGGCAGTCCGTCCATAATTGTATACCACCTAACCGTGGTTTTTTTTTCTTTCTTCTTTATACATACATAGTTACATAGACATCTCTTTATCAACCAGTCTATATTAGCAGCAGACACAGTACAGTACGGTAGTTCACGGCTGTGGCTACCTCTGTGTCTGCACTCGGCAGGCAGTCCATAATTGTATACTAGTATCCATCTCCATTGTTTACCTGAGGTGCCTTTTAGTTGTGCCTATTAAAATATGGAGAACAAAAATGTTGAGGTTCCAAAATTAGGGAAAGATCAAGATCCACTTCCACCTCGTGCTGAAGCTGCTGCCACTAGTCATGGCCGAGACGATGAAATGCCAGCAACGTCGTCTGCCAAGGCCGATGCCCAATGTCATAGTACAGAGCATGTCAAATCCAAAACACCAAATATCAGAAAAAAAAGGACTCCAAAACCTAAAATAAAATTGTCGGAGGAGAAGCGTAAACTTGCCAATATGCCATTTACGACACGGAGTGGCAAGGAACGGCTGAGGCCCTGGCCTATGTTCATGGCTAGTGGTTCAGCTTCACATGAGGATGGAAGCACTCAGCCTCTCGCTAGAAAAATGAAAAGACTCAAGCTGGCAAAAGCAGCACAGCAAAGAACTGTGCATTCTTCGAAATCCCAAATCCACAAGGAGAGTCCAATTGTGTCGTTTGCGATGCCTGACCTTCCCAACACTGGACGTGAAGAGCATGCGCCTTCCACCATTTGCACGCCCCCTGCAAGTGCTGGAAGGAGCACCCGCAGTCCAGTTCCTGATAGTCAGATTGAAGATGTCAGTGTTGAAGTACACCAGGATGAGGAGGATATGGGTGTTGCTGGCGCTGGGGAGGAAATTGACCAGGAGGATTCTGATGGTGAGGTGGTTTGTTTAAGTCAGGCACCCGGGGAGACACCTGTTGTCCGTGGGAGGAATATGGCCGTTGACATGCCAGGTGAAAATACCAAAAAAATCAGCTCTTCGGTGTGGAGGTATTTCACCAGAAATGCGGACAACAGGTGTCAAGCCGTGTGTTCCCTTTGTCAAGCTGTAATAAGTAGGGGTAAGGACGTTAACCACCTCGGAACATCCTCCCTTATACGTCACCTGCAGCGCATTCATAATAAGTCAGTGACAAGTTCAAAAACTTTGGGTGACAGCGGAAGCAGTCCACTGACCAGTAAATCCCTTCCTCTTGTAACCAAGCTCACGCAAACCACCCCACCAACTCCCTCAGTGTCAATTTCCTCCTTCCCCAGGAATGCCAATAGTCCTGCAGGCCATGTCACTGGCAATTCTGACGAGTCCTCTCCTGCCTGGGATTCCTCCGATGCATCCTTGCGTGTAACGCCTACTGCTGCTGGCGCTGCTGTTGTTGCCGCTGGGAGTCGATGGTCATCCCAGAGGGGAAGTCGTAAGCCCACTTGTACTACTTCCAGTAAGCAATTGACTGTTCAACAGTCCTTTGCGAGGAAGATGAAATATCACAGCAGTCATCCTACTGCAAAGCGGATAACTGAGGCCTTGGCATCCTGGGTGGTGAGAAACGTGGTTCCGGTATCCATCATTACTGCAGAGCCAACTAGAGACTTGTTGGAGGTACTGTGTCCCCGGTACCAAATACCATCTAGGTTCCATTTCTCTAGGCAGGCGATACCGAAAATGTACACAGACCTCAGAAAAAGAGTCACCAGTGTCCTAAAAAATGCAGCTGTACCCAATGTCCACTTAACCACGGACATGTGGACAAGTGGAGCAGGGCAGGGTCAGGACTATATGACTGTGACAGCCCACTGGGTAGATGTATGGACTCCCGCCGCAAGAACAGCAGCGGCGGCACCAGTAGCAGCATCTCGCAAACGCCAACTCTTTCCTAGGCAGGCTACGCTTTGTATCACCGGTTTCCAGAATACGCACACAGCTGAAAACCTCTTACGGCAACTGAGGAAGATCATCGCGGAATGGCTTACCCCAATTGGACTCTCCTGTGGATTTGTGGCATCGGACAACGCCAGCAATATTGTGTGTGCATTAAATATGGGCAAATTCCAGCACGTCCCATGTTTTGCACATACCTTGAATTTGGTGGTGCAGAATTTTTTAAAAAACGACAGGGGCGTGCAAGAGATGCTGTCGGTGGCCAGAAGAATTGCGGGACACTTTCGGCGTACAGGCACCACGTACAGAAGACTGGAGCACCACCAAAAACTACTGAACCTGCCCTGCCATCATCTGAAGCAAGAAGTGGTAACGAGGTGGAATTCAACCCTCTATATGCTTCAGAGGTTGGAGGAGCAGCAAAAGGCCATTCAAGCCTATACAATTGAGCACGATATAGTAGGTGGAATGCACCTGTCTCAAGCGCAGTGGAGAATGATTTCAACGTTGTGCAAGGTTCTGATGCCCTTTGAACTTGCCACACGTGAAGTCAGTTCAGACACTGCCAGCCTGAGTCAGGTCATTCCCCTCATCAGGCTTTTGCAGAAGAAGCTGGAGACATTGAAGGAGGAGCTAACACGGAGCGATTCCGCTAGGCATGTGGGACTTGTGGATGGAGCCCTTAATTCGCTTAACAAGGATTCACGGGTGGTCAATCTGTTGAAATCAGAGCACTACATTTTGGCCACCGTGCTCGATCCTAGATTTAAAGCCTACCTTGGATCTCTCTTTCCGGCAGACACAAGTCTGCTGGGGTTGAAAGACCTGCTGGTGACAAAATTGTCAAGTCAAGCGGAACGCGACCTGTCAACATCTCCTCCTTCACATTCTCCCGCAACTGGGGGTGCGAGGAAAAGGCTCAGAATTCCGAGCCCACCCGCTGGCGGTGATGCAGGGCAGTCTGGAGCGACTGCTGATGCTGACATCTGGTCCGGACTGAAGGACCTGACAACGATTACGGACATGTCGTCTACTGTCACTGCATATGATTCTCTCAACATTGATAGAATGGTGGAGGATTATATGAGTGACCGCATCCAAGTAGGCACGTCACACAGTCCGTACTTATACTGGCAGGAAAAAGAGGCAATTTGGAGGCCCTTGCACAAACTGGCTTTATTCTACCTAAGTTGCCCTCCCACAAGTGTGTACTCCGAAAGAGTGTTTAGTGCCGCCGCTCACCTTGTCAGCAATCGGCGTACGAGGTTACATCCAGAAAATGTGGAGAAGATGATGTTCATTAAAATGAATTATAATCAATTCCTCCGCGGAGACATTGACCAGCAGCAATTGCCTCCACAAAGTACACAGGGAGCTGAGATGGTGGATTCCAGTGGGGACGAATTGATAATCTGTGAGGAGGGGGATGTACACGGTGATATATCGGAGGGTGATGATGAGGTGGACATCTTGCCTCTGTAGAGCCAGTTTGTGCAAGGAGAGATTAATTGCTTCTTTTTTGGGGGGGGTCCAAACCAACCCGTCATATCAGTCACAGTCGTGTGGCAGACCCTGTCACTGAAATGATGGGTTGGTTAAAGTGTGCATGTCCTGTTTTGCTTATACAACATAAGGGTGGGTGGGAGGGCCCAAGGACAATTCCATCTTGCACCTCTTTTTTCTTTTCTTTTTCTTTGCATCATGTGCTGATTGGGGAGGGTTTTTTGGAAGGGACATCCTGCGTGACACTGCAGTGCCACTCCTAAATGGGCCCGGTGTTTGTGTCGGCCACTAGGGTCGCTAATCTTACTCACACAGTCAGCTACCTCATTGCGCCTCTTTTTTTCTTTGCGTCATGTGCTGTTTGGGGAGGGTTTTTTGGAAGGGACATCCTGCGTGACACTGCAGTGCCACTCCTAGATGGGCCCGGTGTTTGTGTCGGCCACTAGGGTCGCTAATCTTACTCACACAGCTACCTCATTGCGCCTCTTTTTTTCTTTGCGTCATGTGCTGTTTGGGGAGGGTTTTTTGGAAGGGACATCCTGCGTGACACTGCAGTGCCACTCCTAGATGGGCCCGGTGTTTGTGTCGGCCACTAGGGTCGCTAATCTTACTCACACAGCTACCTCATTGCGCCTCTTTTTTTCTTTGCGTCATGTGCTGTTTGGGGAGGGTTTTTTGGAAGGGCCATCCTGCGTGACACTGCAGTGCCACTCCTAGATGGGCCCGGTGTTTGTGTCGGCCACTAGGGTCGCTAATCTTACTCACACAGCTACCTCATTGCGCCTCTTTTTTTCTTTGCGTCATGTGCTGTTTGGGGAGGGTTTTTTGGAAGGGCCATCCTGCGTGACACTGCAGTGCCACTCCTAGATGGGCCCGGTGTTTGTGTCGGCCACTAGGGTCGCTTATCTTACTCACTCAGCGACCTCGGTGCAAATTTTAGGACTAAAAATAATATTGTGAGGTGTGAGGTATTCAGAATAGACTGAAAATGAGTGTAAATTATGGTTTTTGAGGTTAATAATACTTTGGGATCAAAATGACCCCCAAATTCTATGATTTAAGCTGTTTTTTAGTGTTTTTTGAAAAAAACACCCGAATCCAAAACACACCCGAATCCGACAAAAAAAATTCAGTGAGGTTTTGCCAAAACGCGTTCGAACCCAAAACACGGCCGCGGAACCGAACCCAAAACCAAAACACAAAACCCGAAAAATTTCAGGCGCTCATCTCTAATATACACAGACACACATATACACACAGACATACATAAACACACACATTTACTCACACATACTGTGAACAAAGATATATATATATATATACACATAAACATACACATACATGTATACACATTAGCACACAGACATATACACACATTTACACACAAACACAGACATATACACATAAACACACAGTATACACAGACATAAACACACAGTATACACACATTAATTCTCACCAACAGGGCAGCAGAGCGGCAGCTCCTCGTTCCAGCCTGGAGGGGCGGAGCTTCTATGTGATTGACAGTAGAGATGAGCGGGTTCGGTTCCTCGGAATCCGAACCCCCCCCGAACTTCAGCCTTTTTACACGGGTCCGAGGCAGACTCGGATCTTCCCGCCTTGCTCGGTTAACCCGAGCGCGCCCGAACGTCATCATCCCGCTGTCGGATTCTCGCGAGGCTCGGATTCTATCGCGAGACTCGGATTCTATATAAGGAGCCGCGCGTCGCCGCCATTTTCACACGTGCATTGAGATTGATAGGGAGAGGACGTGGCTGGCGTCCTCTCCGTTAGAATAGATAGAGACACTTGAGTTGATTTACTACTAACTTAGTAATTTTGGGGAGCATTAGGAGTACTCAGAGTGCAGAGTTTTGCTGATAGTTACTAGTGACCACCACCAGTTTTATTTATTATTTAATATAATCCGTTCTCTGCCTGAAAAAAAACGATACACAGTCACATACCATATCTGTGCTCAGCCTCAGTGTGCTGCATGATAATATCATCTATGTATATCTGACTGTGCTGAGTGCTCACTGCTCACACAGCTGAATTGTGGGGGAGACTGGGGTGCAGTTATAGCAGGAGTACAGTGCACACTTTTGCTGCCAGTGTGACTGACCAGTGACCACCAGTATATTGTCTGCCTGAAAAAGTTAAACACTCCTGTGGTGTTTTTTTTTTTTTATTCTATAAACGCATTCTGCTGACAGTGTCCAGCAGGTCCGTCATTCATTATATTATATAAATATTTACCTGCAGTAGTGTTATATTTTTTTTGTTCATCTCTATCATCTTTATCATCTCTATATTAGCAGACGCAGTACGGTAGTCCACGGCTGTGGCTACCTCTGTGTCGTCAGTGCTCGTCCATAATTGTATACCTACCTGTGGTGGGGGTTTTTTTTCTATCTTCTTCATACTAGTAGTTTAGGAGTCTGCTGACAGTGTCCAGCAGGTCCGTCATTATATTATATATACCTGCAGTAGTGATATATATATATTTTTTATATCATTATCATCTCTATACTAGCAGATGCAGTACGGTAGTCCACGGCTGTAGCTACCTCTGTGTCGTCAGTGCTCGTCCATAATTGTATACCTACCTGTGGTGGGGTTTTTTTTTCTATCTTCTTCATACTAGTAGTAGGAGTCTGCTGACAGTGTCCAGCAGGTCCGTCATTATATTATATATACCTGCAGTAGTGATATATATATATTTTTTATATCATTATCATCTCTATACTAGCAGACGCAGTACGGTAGTCCACGGCTGTAGCTACCTCTGTGTCGTCAGTGCTCGTCCATAATTGTATACCTACCTGTGGTGGGGTTTTTTTTTCTATCTTCTTCATACTAGTAGTAGGAGTCTGCTGACAGTGTCCAGCAGGTCCGTCATTATATTATATATACCTGCAGTAGTGATATATATATATTTTTTATATCATTATCATCTCTATACTAGCAGACGCAGTACGGTAGTCCACGGCTGTAGCTACCTCTGTGTCGTCAGTCACTCGTCATCCATAAGTATACTAGTATCCATCCATCTCCATTGTTTACCTGAGGTGCCTTTTAGTTGTGCCTATTAAAATATGAAGAACAAAAATGTTGAGGTTCCAAAAATAGGGAAAGATCAAGATCCACTTCCACCTCGTGCTGAAGCTGCTGCCACTAGTCATGGCCGAGACGATGAAATTCCATCAACGTCGTCTGCCAAGGCCGATGCCCAATGTCATAGTACAGAGCATGTAATATCCAAAACACAAAATATCAGTAAAAAAAGGACTCAAAAATCTAAAATAAAATCGTCGGAGGAGAAGCGTAAACTTGCCAATATGCCATTTACCACACGGAGTGGCAAGGAACGGCTGAGGCCCTGGCCTATGTTCATGGCTAGTGGTTCAGCTTCACATGAGGATGGAAGCACTCAGCCTCTCGCTAGAAAAATGAAAAGACTTAAGCTGGCAAAAGCACAGCAAAGAACTGTGCGTTCTTCGAAATCACAAATCCACAAGGAGAGTCCAATTGTGTCGGTTGCGATGCCTGACCTTCCCAACACTGGACGTGAAGAGCATGCGCCTTCCACCATTTGCACGCCCCCTGCAAGTGCTGGAAGGAGCACCCGCAGTCCAGTTCCTGATAGTCAGATTGAAGATGTCAGTGTTGAAGTACACCAGGATGAGGAGGATATGGGTGTTGCTGGCGCTGGGGAGGAAATTGACAAGGAGGATTCTGATGGTGAGGTGGTTTGTTTAAGTCAGGCACCCGGGGAGACACCTGTTGTCCGTGGGAGGAATATGGCCATTGACATGCCTGGTGAAAATACCAAAAAAATCAGCTCTTCGGTGTGGAAGTATTTCAACAGAAATGCGGACAACAGGTGTCAAGCCGTGTGTTGCCTTTGTCAAGCTGTAATAAGTAGGGGTAAGGACGTTAACCACCTTGGAACATCCTCCCTTATACGTCACCTGCAGCGCATTCATCATAAGTCAGTGACAAGTTCAAAAACTTTGGGCGACAGCGGAAGCAGTCCACTGACCAGTAAATCCCTTCCTCTCGTAACCAAGCTCACGCAAACCACCCCACCAACTCCCTCAGTGTCAATTTCCTCCTTCCCCAGGAATGCCAATAGTCCTGAAGGCCATGTCACTGGCAATTCTGACGAGTCCTCTCCTGCCTGGGATTCCTCCGATGCATCCTTGAGTGTAACACCTACTGCTGCTGGCGCTGCTGTTGTTGCTGCTGGGAGTCGATGGTCATCCCAGAGGGGAAGTCGTAAGACCACTTTTACTACTTCCACCAAGCAATTGACTGTCCAACAGTCCTTTGCGAGGAAGATGAAATATCACAGCAGTCATCCTGCTGCAAAGCGGATAACTGAGGCCTTGGCATCCTGGGTGGTGAGAAACGTGGTTCCGGTATCCATCATTACTGCAGAGCCAACTATAGACTTGTTTGAGGTACTGTGTCCCCGGTACCAAATACCATCTAGGTTCCATTTCTCTAGGCAGGCGATACCGAAAATGTACACAGACCTCAGAAAAAGACTCACCAGTGTCCTAAAAAATGCAGTTGTACCCAATGTCCACTTAACCACGGACATGTGGACAAGTGGAGCAGGGCAGACTCAGGACTATATGACTATGACAGCCCACTGGGTAGATGTATTGACTCCCGCCGCAAGAACAGCAGCGGCGGCACCAGTAGCAGCATCTCGCAAACGCCAACTCTTTCCTAGGCAGGCTACGCTTTGTATCACCGCTTTCCAGAATACGCACACAGCTGAAAACCTCTTACGGTAACTGAGGAAGATCATCGCAGAATGGCTTACCCCAATTGGACTCTCCTGTGGATTTGTGGCATCGGAAAACGCCAGCAATATTGTGTGTGCATTAAATCTGGGCAAATTCCAGCACGTCCCATGTTTTGCACATACCTTGAATTTGGTGGTGCAGAATTATTTAAAAAACGAGAGGGGCGTGCAAGAGATGCTGTCGGTGGCCAGAAGAATTGCGGGACACTTTCGGCATACAGGCACCACATACAGAAGACTGGAGCAACACCAAAAACGCCTGAACCTGCCCTGCCATCATCTGAAGCAAGAAGTGGTAACGAGGTGGAATTCAACCCTCTATATGCTTCAGAGGTTGGAGGAGCAGCAAAAGGCCATTCAAGCCTATACAACTGACCACGCTATAGGAGGTGGAATGCACCTGTCTCAAGCGCAGTGGAGAATGATTTCAACGTTGTGCAAGGTTCTGCAACCTTTTGAACTTGCCACACGTGAAGTCAGTTCAGACACTGCCAGCCTGAGTCAGGTCATTCCCCTCATCAGGCTTTTGCAGAAGAAGCTGGAGACATTGAAGGAGGAGCTAACACAGAGCGATTCCGCTAGGCATGTGGGACTTGTGGATGGAGCCCTTAATTCGCTTAACAAGGATTCACGGGTGGTCAATCTGTTGAAATGAGAGCACTACATTTTGGCCACCGTGCTCGATCCTAGATTTAAAACCTACGTTGTATCTCTCTTTCCGGCAGACACAAGTCTGCAGGGGTTCAAAGAACTGCTGGTGAGAAAATTGTCAAGTCAAGCGGAACGCGACCTGTCAACATCTCCTCCTTCACATTCTCCCGCAACTGGGGGTGCGAGGAAAAGGCTCAGAATTCCGAGACCACCCGCTGGCGGTGATGCAGGGCAGTCTGGAGCGACTGCTGATGCTGACATCTGGTCCGGACTGAAGGACCTGCCAACGATTACGGACATGTCGTCTACTGTCACTGCATATGATTCTCTCACCATTGAAAGAATGGTGGAGGATTATATGAGTGACCGCATCCAAGTAGGCACGTCAGACAGTCCGTACGTATACTGGCAGGAAAAAGAGGCAATTTGGAGGCCCTTGCACAAACTGGCTTTATTCTACCTAAGTTGCCCTCCCACAAGTGTGTACTCCGAAAGAGTGTTTAGTGCCGCCGCTCACCTTGTCAGCAATCGGCGTACGAGGTTACTTCCAGAAAATGTGGAGAAGATGATATTCATTAAAATGAATTATAATCAATTCCTCCGTGGAGACATTCACCAGCAGCAATTGCCTCCACAAAGTACACAGGGAGCTGTGATGGTGGATTCCAGTGGGGACGAATTGATAATCTGTGAGGAGGGGGATGTACACGGTGATGAATCGGAGGATGATGATGAGGTGGACATCTTGCCTCTGTAGAGCCAGTTTGTGCAAGGAGAGATTAATTGCTTCTTTTTTGGTGGGGGTCCAAACCAACCCGTCATTTCAGTCACAGTCGTGTGGCAGACCCTGTCACTGAAATGATGGGTTGGTTAAAGTGTGCATGTCCTGTTTATACAACATAAGGGTGGGTGGGAGGGCCCAAGGACAATTCCATCTTGCACCTCTTTTTTCTTTCATTTTTCTTTGCGTCATGTGCTGTTTGGGGAGTGTTTTTTGGAAGAGCCATCCTGCGTGACACTGCAGTGCCACTCCTAGATGGGCCAGGTGTTTGTGTCGGCCACTAGGGTCGCTTATCTTAGTCACACAGCTACCTCATTGCGCCTCTTTTTTTTCTTCTTTGCGTCATGTGCTGTTTGGGGAGTATTTTTTGGAAGGGCCATCCTGCGTGACACTGCAGTGCCACTCCTAGATGGGCCAGGTGTTTGTGTTGGCCACTAGGGTCACTTATCTTAGTCACACAGCTACCTCATTGCGCCTCTTTTTTTCTTCTTTGCGTCATGTGCTGTTTGGGGAGTATTTTTTGGAAGGGCCATCCGGCCTGACACTGCAGTGCCACTCCTAGATGGGCCAGGTGTTTGTGTCGGTCACTAGGGTCGCTTAGCTTACTCACACAGCTACCTCATTGCGCCTCTTTTTTTCTTTGCGTCATGTGCTGTTTGGGGGGTGTTTTTTGGAAGGGCCATCCTGCGTGACACTGCAGTGCCACTCCTAGATGGGCCAGGTGTTTGTGTCGGCCACTTGGGTCGCTGAGCTTAGTCATCCAGCAACCTCGGTGCAAATTTTAGGACTAAAAATAATATTGTGAGGTGTGAGGTGTTCAGAATAGACTGAAAATGAGTGGAAATTATGGTTATTGAGGTTAATAATACTTTGGGATCAAAATGACCCCCAAATTCTATGATTTAAGCTGTTTTTTAGGGTTTTTTGAAAAAAACACCCGAATCCAAAACACACCCGAATCCGACAAAAAAAATTCGGTGAGGTTTTGCCAAAACGCGTTCGAACCCAAAACACGGCCACGGAACCGAACCCAAAACCAAAACACAAAACCCGAAAAATTTCCGGTGCACATCTCTAGGCTGGACCTCCGTGGGTAGAAGGAAAGGACTGAGGAAAGGGAAAGGGTGGCCACCACACTGCCTGCATGTTCCAGATCACGGAATGCAGATCCCTGACAGCCAGGAAAGTTCTTCTGACAAGCCTCCAAACCTCCCCTCTTCCCTAACAACACACCACACTACACTGCACTGGACTCTCTGCACTCTGCAATCAGTGATATGCAACATGCAGGCAGTGTGGTGGCCACCCCTTCCCTCTCCTCTAGTGATCTCCTCCTACCCATGCCCGAGATCCTGGCTCTCAGCTGTGCAGTGAGCCGGCGCCTTCTGTCCCCAGCGGCGCCTGGAGCTCAAGCTCCACTTGTTCCACCCTCCCTACGCCCCTGGTTATATCATTGGTATTTCCATTTGTAAAGCGCAATGGAATTTGCTGTGCTATATAAGAAACTGTTAATAAATAAATAATTAATAAATAAATATGACACAGAGTCCCTGGACATGGCTATGTGAGATATTAAACACACACACACACACACACACACACACACACACACACGGAAATGTCAGACACAGTTTCCCCCTCCCCAAGTATGCCACAGAGAGACACAGAGATTGGAGCCAACCCACACACAACGCTTTTTGAGGTAGAACTAATAAAACTACCAGCGATGTCTGTGTACAGGAACTGCAGGCAGGAAAATGGTGCTGAACTCTGCTGGGTTCGCTCTGAGGAGAAGCTCCGCCCCCGAACATGGCGCTGCTTCCCGCTCTTCATTCATACTTGCCTACATTCTATTTCTCCTCTCCGGGAGAAGCCCGGAGAGGAGACGCTGCAGGAGTATTCGGGGGGCTGGGCCGGACTGTGACATCACTAAGCCCCGCCCCTGCATCGGAAAATGCCGCGATTTGCGGGTCCGCGGGAAAGGGGGCGGGTCTAAAATGATGCGATTTGCGTCATTTTAACCCCTTCTACACCCGACGGACCCGCGAATATGGGAGATTTTCTCTCCATCCTGCTCGCATTACTAGGGTGCGAGCAGGATGCGGGAGACCTGCCCACTCTTCCGGGGGTGCGGGGGGCTACCCCAAAAAATGGGAGCCTCCCGCAGCTTCCGGGAGAGTAGGTAAGTATGTATTCATTATATTATACTGGCCTGAGAATTTCTGCTGGCAGCGATCCAGGGATCCTGACAGGCTTGCTGACCAATGTAGGGTATAGGCGTTGGCTCAGGGCGCCCCTCACAGCGCTGCACTATGTACCGCTGAGCCCCAGAGTGCAGTTAGTACTGCGCTCCCTACCCTGTTGCCGCCATCTTCACACCGGCTCCCCGCTTGCTGGGGGGGCCGGTGACTCACTCGCCACTGAAGTCTTCTGGCTTTGTAAGGGGGTGGCGGCATGCTGCGGGAGCGAGCGGTCGCTTGGAGCGGCTAACGATCAGCACCCTCAGGAGCTCAGTGTCCTGTCAGCAGCGATAGTGGCTCAGACCCCGCAGGGCGGACACTATTCCCTCCCTTAGTCCCACGAAGCAGGGAGGCTGTTGCTAGCAACCTCCCTGTAAAATAATAAACTCTAAGAAAACCTTTACTAGAGAAACTCTGTAGAGCTCCCCTAGCTGTGACCGGCTCCTGGTAGGAGGGGCATAGAGGGAGGAGCTAGCCCACACTCTCAAACTCTTAAAGTGCCAGTGGCTCCTAGTGGACCTGTCTATACCCCATGGTACTAATGTGGACCCCAGCATCCTCTAGGACGTAAGAGAAATCTATTAAGTGTATAGCTATACATAGTACTACTCTGTATTGCTAGTCCAGTGCAGTTTTATTGCATGTCATAATTTCTGCATTGTACAAACTGTGACTCTGTGTGTGTGCATATAACTGCTGTGTGGCCTCCATTTCGTGTATCTCACTCAGACTGCTATCCCTATATTCTGTAACCTGAGGGGGCTAAGTGTGTCAGGTTTATCATAATATAGGCAGTTCACAGGATATACTCAGTGTGTATTTTTCTCTGTGATTTTTAGTCACCATATACCTCTTGAATTCCCTGTTTGTGCTGATACACTACATAGGGGGTGGTTGTCAGGTATTGTGCTGCTGATATTGTACTGTGTTGCCTTGCATTGAGCTTTTGATTATGTCAGCTACTAAGGGCAACAGAGCTGCAGCTGATCCCACATTGTGTGGTGTTGACGCTGCAGACACATTTGAGGATAACATAGCAGCTGAGGGTTCAGGTTCTGGGGGTTCCTTACCCCCCAGTGGGACTGTAGCAATGGGGGTGCAAAATGACCCACCTTGGGCTACCTTCTCCACGCTATTGAATACGCTGGTAACTAGACTAACGCCCCCTATGGGACCTCCTGTGCCGGTACAACTGCTTATGGTCCTCGCGGTTAACCCGCCGTGGGCAGATCAACTGTCCAATCAGTTACAGCAATTGAACCAATCACTGACTACTCAGAAGTATTACCCTCGCCCGCCTAAGACCAAGGGGTCCTCTAAGCGGGCAATTAGTTCCTCACAATCCACCAACGTCCCAGACACCTCGTCTGATGGGGATGGCGTTTATATGAACCCCACAGATTCTGATCCTGATGCTTCTGATGGGGAAGTTGTTTCGCAGGTGGATGTTCCTGACTTGTTAGAGGCTGTCAGGCTCATTCTTCAGGTTGATGATGAACCGGAGCCTGACACTGCCCCTAAGAAACCGGACAGGTTTAAACGTCAGAAGGTGGTTAAACAAGTTTTACCTCACTCTGAACATTTAGTTGACATACGTCAGGAGTCCTGGGAAAATCCAGGAAAGAAGTTCACGCCTCACAAGAAGATGCTGGCTCGCTACCCCCTCGCTGCGCAGCTTAGTAAAAATTGGGAAACACCCCCGCCAGCGGATTCGCAAGTGGCGTGGCTGGTAGTATCCTCAGCTCTGCCTGTAACTACCGTTACGTCCTTGAGAGAGCCGATGGACAAGTGTGTGGAGGGTTGTTTGAAGACAATCTACACCCTAAACGGTGCGGTGCATAGGCCCACTATTGCAGCGACATGGGCTGCAGAAGCTGTGGAAGCGTGGGCTTTAAGAGCTGGAGGCGGAGTTGCCTTCCAATGCTTCTGATCATGCTAGACAATGCCTGTCGTATATTGTTACAGCGTATCATTACATTAAAGATGCGGCTTCTGATGCCGGTATTCTGGCGGCTAAGGCTTCTACTACGTCCATTTTGGCTCGCCGAATTCTCTGGTTTCAGTCTTGGTCTGTGGACATGGACTCTAAGAAAACCCTGGAGGTACTCCCTTTCAAAGGAGACATTCTTTTCGGAGAAGACCTCAACAAGATAGTGGCTGACTTAGCGTCTGCTAAAACAGCATGTCTTCCTAGTACTGCTCCTTCGGTGCCGAAGGCTAAGAGTACTTCTTTGCGCTCCTTTCGTCCTTCAGGGAAAGCAAAAGGTCAGGCGTACCCAAAACAGGTTCGCACTTCCAAACCCAATAAGCCCAAACCCAAACGGGCCTGGGTTGCCCGTGAGCCTGCTTCCAAAACTGACAAGCTGTTAGGCGCCGGGGTCCGCTTGATGGTCTGCGCGGCCCGGCGCCTAGCAACTAGAGACGCCGTGCACGTACAGCCGCCGGCTCCCTAGCAACGCTAGACGCCAGCCGCGCTGAGCCGCACGGACCCTAGCAACGGGGACGCCACTGGCGGACCGCGTTCCCCGTTGCTAGGCTTTAGGAAATTAAGATATTCACCTGCTCTCTGGCCGTGCAGCAAGGCAGCTGCACGGCATTTATTCTAATCAGCCTTTAGCAGCTGATTGGAGGACTCCTTGTTAAATACACTCCCAGGGCTTCTCACAGACGCCGGTAATAGCTTCCTGCATGCTGCCTTTGTTTGCTGAGAGTCTGTTTCCAGTCCTGCTGTATCCGGTCATTCCAGTCCTCAGAAGTCCGGTATTCGGGAGTTGTCATCTCATCCCAAGAGGTCGTTTGGTTCCCTGGAGTCCTGACTGATCACCGTTTTATATCCAGTGGTGTTCGTGAGTTGCGGCTCTGCCGTGTGTTGCGGCTCAGCCGCTTTACCTTTTATATTTTGTGTTTGGAGCATTTGCGGAGGGTTCCGCTTCCACAAGTCCTCTCTGGTACTCGGCGGTGCCGGGTAGGAGAATTGGACAAGTGGATATTTTGGTTGTCCTTTTCCCTGGCGGTTTCTCCGCACATATTATAGTTTTGAGTTTGCTTAGCCCCTGGCCTGGTTGTTTAGTTAGAGGGCCTCTTGTTATCACCCTGTCTCGGGTTTCCCTTTGTCTCTCATTAAGACCGGGGGGCATCGAAGTTGGGCAGACATAATCCGCCCTTCAAATGCGGCTGCCAAGGGCTCAATAAACCATAGTCTCGCAGGGGATTTCTGACAACACGGGTGAGACAACAGAGTTAGGGCGCCAGGGGCTATTTTCCTGTTCTGCTCCCTTCCCCAGCATTCCGTTCCAGTGCGCCGGTCCTTGCCATAAGATCTCCTCTGACCAGAGTGCTGGAATCATAACATTATTACCGGCCATACCAAAACTTAAAATTAAACGGGGTTTAATTTTTTCTCATTCAGTTTTGTGAGAGTTTATCGGCCTCATGAATCCAACAGGTTTAGGGCCAAATCCTGGTCAGCTCTTAGTCAGCCAGATTCATGAACTTACTCAGATGGTTCAGGATCTTTCTCTTCGGGCGAAGTCGCAGGAAGATCTTTTGCGAGCTTCCCCAAGGGTAGTCCCTGAACCAAAGATGCATTTGCCTGACCGTTTTTCTGGTGATAGAAAAGAGTTTTTTAATTTTAAAGAATCCTGTAAACTTTATTTTCGTTTAAGACCGACTTCCTCGGGTACTGAATCTCAGCGGGTCGGGTTTATTATTTCTTTGCTCCCGGGGGATCCTCAGACCTGGGCATTTGGTTTAAGAGCAGAGGATCCGGCATTGTTGTCAGTTGACGCTTTTTTTTGAGTCTTTAGGGCTCTTGTATGATGACCCTGATAGAGAGGCGTCCGCTGAAAGTCAGTTGCGCGCTCTCAGACAGGGTAGAAATCCTGCGGAGGTTTATTGTACGGAGTTTCGCCGTTGGTCGAACGACTGTGGCTGGAATGACCCAGCCCTGCGCAGTCAGTTTCGCCTCGGCTTATCAGAGTCTATAAAAGACAGTCTCCTTCAGTACCCTGCTCCTGAGACTCTCGATAAACTCATGGAGCTTTCTATTAAGATTGATCGTCGTCTCAGAGAGCGGAGGGCTGAAAAAGGAGCACCTGTAAGGTCAAGTCCGTGTGTATATTCCATTCCTGAAGACGTAGAGGAGCCCATGCAGATGGGTCTCTCCCGGCTGTCTCCTGAAGAAAGAGCCAGAAGGCAAAATTCTGGTCTTTGTCTGTACTGTGGGGGTAAGGGACATTTTGCTCGTAATTGTCCGAACAAGTCGGGAAACGCTTTGACCAGGTGAATTGTGAGGGGGTTCACCTAGGTCTGCAGCTTATCTCCTCGAATAACTCCCTTTTAGTCCCAGTTAAAGTTTCCTTTGGCAGCAGTAGATAAAGACAACCTTGCTGTCAAACTTGACAGGTGGTAACACCCCTTTCTCCTAGGCTCCACCCCCTTTAATATTAAATGATAGTGTTTTATATCGCTTTAATATAAAATTTTATATTAAATTTGATATAAATTTATAGTGTTCGATATTAAACCGTATTAAAAATTGTCGCGTAACACCAGTCACAGAGTGTCACGCAACACCAGTCGCAGAATGTCACGCAACGCAGCGCGTCAAATCAGGCAGATGAAAGATGCATTTTACACAGTGTTAAAACCAGGTAGTTTTAGCGGCATTGATAAATATTATGGGTCGGTTAAAAATAAATTTAAAAGATCCGACGTAAGAAAGTGGTTACAAGAACAAGACGCATACACGCTGCACAAGCCAGCAAGAAAAAACTATAAAAGGAACATGATTTGTGTATCGGGTATAAACCAACAGTGGCAATGCGATTTGGTCTCGCTGATAGATTTGTCAAAATACAACGATGGCGTTAAATACATATTAACAATCATCAATATATTCAGTAAGAGGGTGTGGGGTAAAAGTCTGACCGCTAAGAATGCAGCAACGGTCGCTAATGCTTTTGAAAAAATATTCCAGCGCGGTGATGTGCCGATGAAGCTACAAACCGATAATGGTAAAGAGTTTCTAAACAGAAACCTAAAAAAGGTGTTAGAAAAATACGGTATAAATCATTTCACGACCAATAACGATGTGAAAGCGGCTGTTATAGAGCGCTTCAATAGGACTTTAAAAACATGCATGTGGCGCTATTTCACGGCAAAGAATACCTACAGATATATAGACGTTTTACAAGACTTCATACGCAGCTATAATAACACATACCATAGAACGATTAATTGCGCTCCAAACGATGTGAATGACTCTAACGCATTGAGTGTCTTCAAAACGACCTACGGTGATTACTTTAGAAGTAAGAAAGCCCCAGTTTGTTTAGGAATCGGTGACCACGTCCGTATTTCTAAATATAAGGACATATTTCAGAAAGGTTACGAACAGAGCTTTTCTGAGGAGATTTTTGTTGTACATAGTGTGAACACTAAAGGGATTAAACCGCTTTATAAGTTGGCAGATCTGTATGGTGAAGTTATAACAGGTAGTTTTTACCCCGAAGAGCTTCAAAGCATACCAAAAAACTATAACAGAGTTTACAAAGTGGAAAAGATTTTAAAAAATAAGACGGTCAGAGGCCGTAAATACGCGTTAGTCAAGTGGCGCGGGTACCCCGCAAAATTTAACAGTTGGGTCGCAGCATCGGTGATAAAAGACATATAAAGATAAACAAGACGAGCGATGGATGACAAGTCGTTCTACATAACCTTACCCAGCAACGCATCGGCTGTTACCTTCCCGCAAAATAAGATTTCTAACTATACGACAAAGTTGGCTAAACCGATAGACTTAAATGGCGAATGGGAAGTGGCACTTACTGAGATACAATACCCGCATACGTGGAATACATTGGATTTACAAGATTGTAGACTGCAATTATCATGGGATGGAACGGCGGACCAGCCGGTGGCGAGAGTCGCGAGTTTGTGCATTAAACACGGTTTTTATGAAACAATCGAGTCGTTACTGAACGTAATCAACGCTGAAATTGTACAACTGAAATTGGACGTTGGATTAAGACTAACGTATGATCCATTTGCATGCGTTGTAACATGTGACAGTAAACTGTTGTATCAAATCCACGCCGGTTCTAAGCTGACATGGATACTGGGTTTACAGGCTAAAACTAATATTTCTAAACCATGCGCCGACATCAAAGGCGGCCAATATACGATGCACGTGTACACAGACATTATTGAACACCAGAGGGTCGGGGATAGTTATGTACCGCTACTTCGCACTGTTGAAATGAAGGATTATAACAATGAGGTTGTCACAATACGATACGAGAAACCCGATTACGTACCATTGTACAAAACACATTTTGACACGATAGCCATAGAGATAAAGAACGACCAAAACGAGAACATGGCATTTAAGTTTGGGAAAGCGATCGTGAAGCTACACTTCAGACGCCGCAAAACTGAATTTTATTAACTAAGCAGAATGGTCGCTGTTAAAAATTATGGCGATACGGGCCTCTATGCGCAATATTATAAATCTCAAGCCGGTAATGGATTACCAGGTTTTCACGGCAGCGCATACATGTACGGCTGCGGTTTAGGCGGTATTTTTCGAAGTCTTTTCAGAAAAGCTGTTCCTCTTTTCCGGAGAGGTTTAGAGTTGGCTAAACCGCATATGAAGACAGCGGTTCGTAATATAGCGAAATATGTTATCGGGCAAGCCACAACGGCCGTTGTGAATAAGATACACGAGGCGAACCAAGACGGTTCAGGACTAATATATACAAGAAAAGGCGTGTCTAAAAGAAAACGGAAGCGTATGATAACGCTTCCGCCTTGGGACATACCCTTTTTAAATAAAAAACAGAGACGACGCAACTCAAAGAAGAAGAGAAAGCCGAAGAGTGCCGTTGGTGATATTTTTTAAACATGTCTTTCATACACCACGAATCCGTTGAATGTGCAAAAACAGAGCTGGATCTTTTTGACATGCCCCCGACACAAACTAGCATAGAGAAAAGTCTATACGTCGAAGTTCAACCTTTAGCGGCGTTATCCGACACAGCTCCGCTTGAATTTCATATAGCAGCCAGCGGTGAACACTACTACGATCTGAACAACACGCTGTTGTACGTGACATGCAAGATCGTACGAACCGATAACTAGAGATGAGCGCCTGAAATTTTTCGGGTTTTGTGTTTTGGTTTTGGGTTCGGTTCCGCGGCCGTGTTTTGGGTTCGAACGCGTTTTGGCAAAACCTCACCGAATTATTTTTGTCGGATTCGGGTGTGTTTTGGATTCGGGTGTTTTTTTCCAAAAACACTAAAAAACAGCTTAAATCATAGAATTTGGGGGTCATTTTGATCCCAAAGTATTATTAACCTCAAAAACCATAATTTACACTCATTTTCAGTCTATTCTGAATACCTCACACCTCACAATATTATTTTTAGTCCTAAAATTTGCACCGAGGTCGCTGTGTGAGTAAGATAAGCGACCCTAGTGGCCGACACAAACACCGGGCCCATCTAGGAGTGGCACTGCAGTGTCACGCAGGATGTCCCTTCCAAAAAACCCTCCCCAAACAGCACATGACGCAAAGAAAAAAAGAGGCGCAATGAGGTAGCTGTGTGAGTAAGATTAGCGACCCTAGTGGCCGACACAAACACCGGGCCCATCTAGGAGTGGCACTGCAGTGTCACGCAGGATGGCCCTTCCAAAAAACCCTCCCCAAACAGCACATGACGCAAAGAAAAAAAGAGGCGCAATGAGGTAGCTGTGTGAGTAAGATTAGCGACCCTAGTGGCCGACACAAACACCGGGCCCATCTAGGAGTGGCACTGCAGTGTCACGCAGGATGGCCCTTCCAAAAAACCCTCCCCAAACAGCACATGACGCAAAGAAAAAAAGAGGCGCAATGAGGTAGCTGACTGTGTGAGTAAGATTAGCGACCCTAGTGGCCGACACAAACACCGGGCCCATCTAGGAGTGGCACTGCAGTGTCACACAGGATGTCCCTTCCAAAAAACCCTCCCCAAACAGCACATGACGCAAAGAAAAAAAGAGGCGCAATGAGGTAGCTGTGTGAGTAAGATTAGCGACCCTAGTGGCCGACACAAACACCGGGCCCATCTAGGAGTGGCACTGCAGTGTCACGCAGGATGTCCCTTCCAAAAAACCCTCCCCAATCAGCACATGATGCAAAGAAAAAGAAAAGAAAAAAGAGGTGCAAGATGGAATTATCCTTGGGCCCTCCCACCCACCCTTATGTTGTATAAACAAAACAGGACATGCACACTTTAACCAACCCATCATTTCAGTGACAGGGTCTGCCACACGACTGTGACTGATATGACGGGTTGGTTTGGACCCCCCCCAAAAAAGAAGCAATTAATCTCTCCTTGCACAAACTGGCTCTACAGAGGCAAGATGTCCACCTCATCTTCACCCTCCGATATATCACCGTGTACATCCCCCTCCTCACAGATTATCAATTCGTCCCCACTGGAATCCACCATCTCAGCTCCCTGTGTACTTTGTGGAGGCAATTGCTGCTGGTCAATGTCTCCGCGGAGGAATTGATTATAATTCATTTTAATGAACATCATCTTCTCCACATTTTCTGGATGTAACCTCGTACGCCGATTGCTGACAAGGTGAGCGGCGGCACTAAACACTCTTTCGGAGTACACACTTGTGGGAGGGCAACTTAGGTAGAATAAAGCCAGTTTGTGCAAGGGCCTCCAAATTGCCTCTTTTTCCTGCCAGTATAAGTACGGACTGTGTGACGTGCCTACTTGGATGCGGTCACTCATATAATCCTCCACCATTCTATCAATGTTGAGAGAATCATATGCAGTGACAGTAGACGACATGTCCGTAATCGTTGGCAGGTCCTTCAGTGCGGACCAGATGTCAGCATCAGCAGTCGCTCCAGACTGCCCTGCATCACCGCCAGCGGGTGGGCTCGGAATTCTGAGCCTTTTCCTCGCACCCCCAGTTGCGGGAGAATGTGAAGGAGGAGATGTTGACAGGTCGCGTTCCGCTTGACTTGACAATTTTGTCACCAGCAGGTCTTTCAACCCCAGCAGACCTGTGTCTGCCGGAAAGAGAGATCCAAGGTAGGCTTTAAATCTAGGATCGAGCACGGTGGCCAAAATGTAGTGCTCTGATTTCAACAGATTGACCACCCGTGAATCCTTGTTAAGCGAATTAAGGGCTGCATCCACAAGTCCCACATGCCTAGCGGAATCGCTCCGTGTTAGCTCCTTCTTCAATGCCTCCAGCTTCTTCTGCAAAAGCCTGATGAGGGGAATGACCTGACTCAGGCTGGCAGTGTCTGAACTGACTTCACGTGTGGCAAGTTCAAAGGGCATCAGAACCTTGCACAACGTTGAAATCATTCTCCACTGCACTTGAGACAGGTGCATTCCATCTCCTATATCGTGCTCAATTGTATAGGCTTGAATGGCCTTTTGCTGCTCCTCCAACCTCTGAAGCATATAGAGGGTTGAATTCCACCTCGTTACCACTTCTTGCTTCAGATGATGGCAGGGCAGGTTCAGTAGTTTTTGGTGGTGCTCCAGTCTTCTGTACGTGGTGCCTGTACGCCGAAAGTGTCCCGCAATTTTTCTGGCCACCGACAGCATCTCTTGCACGCCCCTGTCGTTTTTTAAAAAATTCTGCACCACCAAATTCAAGGTATGTGCAAAACATGGGACGTGCTGGAATTTGCCCATATTTAATGCACACACAATATTGCTGGCGTTGTCCGATGCCACAAATCCACAGGAGAGTCCAATTGGGGTAAGCCATTCCGCGATGATCTTCCTCAGTTGCCGTAAGAGGTTTTCAGCTGTGTGCGTATTCTGGAAAGCGGTGATACAAAGCGTAGCCTGCCTAGGAAAGAGTTGGCGTTTGCGAGATGCTGCTACTGGTGCCGCCGCTGCTGTTCTTGCGGCGGGAGTCCATACATCTACCCAGTGGGCTGTCACAGTCATATAGTCCTGACCCTGCCCTGCTCCACTTGTCCACATGTCCGTGGTTAAGTGGACATTGGGTACAACTGCATTTTTTAGGAGACTGGTGAGTCTTTTTCTGACGTCCGTGTACATTCTCGGTATCGCCTGCCTAGAGAAGTGGAACCTAGATGGTATTTGGTAACGGGGGCACACTGCCTCAATAAATTGTCTAGTTCCCTGTGAACTAACGGCGGATACCGGACGCACGTCTAACACCAACATAGTTGTCAAGGACTCAGTTATCCGCTTTGCAGTAGGATGACTGCTGTGATATTTCATCTTCCTCGCAAAGGACTGTTGAACAGTCAATTGCTTACTGGAAGTAGTACAAGTGGGCTTACGACTTCCCCTCTGGGATGACCATCGACTCCCAGCGGCAACAACAGCAGCGCCAGCAGCAGTAGGCGTTACACGCAAGGATGCATCGGAGGAATCCCAGGCAGGAGAGGACTCGTCAGACTTGCCAGTGACATGGCCTGCAGGACTATTGGCATTCCTGGGGAAGGAGGAAATTGACACTGAGGGAGTTGGTGGGGTGGTTTGCGTGAGCTTGGTTACAAGAGGAAGGGATTTACTGGTCAGTGGACTGCTTCCGCTGTCACCCAAAGTTTTTGAACTTGTCACTGACTTATTATGAATGCGCTGCAGGTGACGTATAAGGGAGGATGTTCCGAGGTGGTTAACGTCCTTACCCCTACTTATTACAGCTTGACAAAGGGAACACACGGCTTGACACCTGTTGTCCGCATTTCTGGTGAAATACCTCCACACCGAAGAGCTGATTTTTTTGGTATTTTCACCTGGCATGTCAACGGCCATATTCCTCCCACGGACAACAGGTGTCTCCCCGGGTGCCTGACTTAAACAAACCACCTCACCATCAGAATCCTCCTGGTCAATTTCCTCCCCAGCGCCAGCAACACCCATATCCTCCTCATCCTGGTGTACTTCAACACTGACATCTTCAATCTGACTATCAGGAACTGGACTGCGGGTGCTCCTTCCAGCACTTGCAGGGGGCATGCAAATAGTGGAAGGCGCATGCTCTTCACGTCCAGTGTTGGGAAGGTCAGGCATCGCAAACGACACAATTGGACTCTCCTTGTGGATTTGGGATTTCAAAGAACGCACAGTTCTTTGCGGTGCTTTTGCCAGCTTGAGTCTTTTCAGTTTTCTAGCGAGAGGCTGAGTGCTTCCATCCTCATGTGAAGCTGAACCACTAGCCATGAACATAGGCCAGGGCCTCAGCCGTTCCTTGCCACTCCGTGTGGTAAATGGCATATTGGCAAGTTTACGCTTCTCCTCCGACAATTTTATTTTAGGTTTTGGAGTCCTTTTTTTTCTGATATTTGGTGTTTTGGATTTGACATGCTCTGTACTATGACATTGGGCATCGGCCTTGGCAGACGACGTTGCTGGCATTTCATCGTCTCGGCCATGACTAGTGGCAGCAGCTTCAGCACGAGGTGGAAGTGGATCTTGATCTTTCCCTAATTTTGGAACCTCAACTTTTTTGTTCTCCATATTTTATAGGCAGAACTAAAAGGCACCTCAGGTAAACAATGGAGATGGATGGATTGGATACTAGTATACAATTATGGACGGACTGCCACGGTTAGGTGGTATAAAAAAACCACGGTTAGGTGGTATATATTATAATAATAATACAATTATGGATGGACGGACTGCCTGCCGACTGCCGACACAGAGGTAGCCACAGCCGTGAACTACCGCACTGTACACTGGTTGATAAAGAGATAGTAGTATACTCGTAACAACTAGTATGACACTATGACGACGGTATAAAGAATGAAAAAAAAACCACGGTTAGGTGGTATATATTATAATAATAATACAATTATGGATGGACGGACTGCCTGCCGACTGCCGACACAGAGGTAGCCACAGCCGTGAACTACCGCACTGTACACTGGTTGATAAAGAGATAGTAGTATACTCGTAACAACTAGTATGACACTATGACGACGGTATAAAGAATGAAAAAAAAACCACGGTTAGGTGGTATATATTATAATAATAATACAATTATGGATGGACGGACTGCCTGCCGACTGCCGACACAGAGGTAGCCACAGCCGTGAACTACCGCACTGTACACTGGTTGATAAAGAGATAGTAGTATACTCGTAACAACTAGTATGACACTATGACGACGGTATAAAGAATGAAAAAAAAACCACGGTTAGGTGGTATATATTATAATAATAATACAATTATGGATGGACGGACTGCCTGCCGACTGCCGACACAGAGGTAGCCACAGCCGTGAACTACCGCACTGTACACTGGTTGATAAAGAGATAGTAGTATACTCGTAACAACTAGTATGACACTATGACGACGGTATAAAGAATGAAAAAAAAACCACGGTTAGGTGGTATATATTATAATAATAATACAATTATGGATGGACGGACTGCCTGCCGACTGCCGACACAGAGGTAGCCACAGCCGTGAACTACCGCACTGTACACTGGTTGATAAAGAGATAGTAGTATACTCGTAACAACTAGTATGACACTATGACGACGGTATAAAGAATGCAAAAAAAACCACAGTTAGGTGGTATATATTATAATAATAATACAATTATGGATGGACGGACTGCCTGCCGACTGCCGACACAGAGGTAGCCACAGCCGTGAACTACCGCACTGTACACTGGTTGATAAAGAGATAGTAGTATACTCGTAACAACTAGTATGACACTATGACGACGGTA